>NC_141794.1:6571698-6911603 GCF_054643075.1 Acanthaster planci
GAGTTAGCACGGGTTCTCCCCTGGTATAATCCCAATTAGCACCTTCCGCGGTCGCTGCAGAAAGCTACGGGTTTTCCGTTGTGGCTGACTAGTTTTACGACCACCGCTAATCCCCTTGTGCGCTATGTCTCATGCCGTTCGCTCTGGCCGTTGCACTTGCAAATAAGCTTTACTGGAGTTGATATTCCTGCCATCAAACAGTCGAATATATCTTCAGGACATGCGCAGTAGATTTCTGGCGTGGGGACGCTATCGCCATGTTCTTTTTCGGATGCGCAACGAAATTCTACCCCACTGCAGTTTTTGAACGGAGATAATCGGCCAATTTTTTGGCTTTGAGAGGTAATTTTTCAGATTTCGAAAAAACTGAGTTTTGTAGATTTATATGGAGAAATTTTGGCTGTTTTTGGAAGGATCCTGCCATGCCCTGTGAATGAAATTAACGGAAAATGCTTCTGAAGCGTGGCGCTTCCGTGTTGAATAAGAATTGTAACTTAGCGATGCTTAGCACTTCCAAAAATAATGATAATTGCGATGCCTAAAACGAAAACATGACGCACTTCTGATTGAATTTAATATAGAACTGGGGTTTTTATTCCCATATAATCACACCGAAGCGAAGGAATTGGCATTGATTCAGTGTTATTACTTTATTAGACATGATCAGTCATTGAAATATTTTTTATATTTTATTTTTAACACCGGCCTGTTGAATTCCTCGTCATTTTTATGTACATTTAATTTCAAAATTTTTCCTAATGTCAATGTGGATAAGGAATTACATGTGATCGTAAAACTGAAAATAGGCTACTGACTAAATAGCCATGGTACATGTAAATCACAAAAGACATGAAAGAAAAAGGCCTAGCCTAGTGAGATTAGGCTATACACAAGCATAATTTTTTTTTATAATATGTAGTGTCAGTCATCATTTCATTGAATCATATATGAGAATAAAATGAATGGTCACAATCATTCGTAGCCTAATTTTTGTTTTCCAAATTAGCACCGAATGATCAACATGTAAATCATGTACATAGGCCTCCTATAGTAGGGAGCCCATATATGCTACAGGCCCGTATATCGTGGAGGTTGGAATGGCCCAATGTAAATTAATTGTACACATTTTAATTTATCTTTCAGTCATCAGTGACTCCATGCATATTCGTCATGAATGGCACCACACGTACGTTGTCTGAGGAATCTCTGCAGATTATGTGGTCATGACCGAGCAATCATTGAAGGAAGATGTCCGGTTTCGAAAGAAAAAGTATCCAAGCTGATAAGTGCAGCATTCGATGTTAGGGTTGAAGAAGACCAGCCTGACAAACATCCACCTTTCATCTGTAAGCTGTGCCAGATGAAGCTCAAGTAGTGGTGGGAGAAATATGGCAGGAAAAACATGAAATCCAAAACCTGCAACATCAATCTGGCTACTTTTACAAGTGATTCCTGTGATTCCTGCTCCCAGAAATCAGTGTGTGATGATGACCCCGTGTCTTCACTGCAAGTGTACAAGGAGAAAGCTGAAAGCTGTGGATTGTTGACATGGATCGGTGACGGGCTTCTTCAGATCATGAAGATGGGTCCAAGATGCATTCCCGTGTGTTATTTCACAGTCTTCACCAACTTCACATGGAAGTTAGTAATAGCTGGCATTGAGGTCCAACATGACAGGCTGTCCCTTGAATTACCAACACAGTTGTCTCTTGATGATTGTTTGAAGGTGTGTGAGGCACTGGCATCAAAACAAGTGTGTGAAGGAAATAGTGATTTCCGTGAAATCTTGGAGCTGAAAAGAGGGCCTGATGGAGAATGTCCATTGTATGTTACTCCCCAAGATGAAGTTGTGGGTGACACAATACGTCATAAAAGTTGCCGTCTTCTTGTTGAAGGAGGAAATCGCTGTTCAGTATGCCGCATTCATAGAAGTGACTTGGCAGGTGTCCTGCATCGGTTGCGTTCTAAGTCGGCGTTGCCTGTAAACTCGACATCGAAGCGGCCATTGTCATCTATGACATATTCCATGCTCAAGCAGAAAACCTGCACACTGCAGAAGGAGAGAAAGCAGCTCAAGCGAAAGCTGTGTCAGATGCAGAACAAAATTGAAGATATGATTCAGGCTGAAGGGATGGAAGTTGAACCTGGCATGAACAGTGCATTGATAGAAACTGTAACTTCCAACAACAACCGGATGAAAGAGATGCTTCCAGAGGAATCAGCTGCAAGGCTTATGTGGGAGCAACAGGCCGGGTCTGCATCAAAGGGTCGCCAGATGCGCTGGCATCCAGCGATTATTCGCTGGTGCATAGCGTTACAAAGTAAATCAACATCAGCGTACAAGTTCATCAGGGAGAGTGGGTTTTTCAAGCTGCCCCATCCTACGACCTTACATCCTTACACGCATTTTGCTGACCCATCAACTGGATTTAGTGCTGATATGTTGGAGACAATAGTAAAGGAGCACAATATTAGTCAGTGCCCTGAGCAGGAGAGACATGTTGCTTTACTTTTCGATGAAATGAGAATCAAATCTGGTCTTGTCTATTCTCAGAGACTTGGAAAAATTGTTGGTTACACCGATGTTGGAGAAATAAGTAATCAGGTCTTGGAGTTTGAACGGCGGTGCAAGGGTGACGAGGAGCCTGTTTTGGCCACACATGTTTTAGTTTTGATGGTCCGGGGACTTTTCAGTTCTCTTCAGGCACCTGTAGCGTACTATGGCACAGAAGGCATCACCAGCGATCAGCTTTACCCATGTATTGCAGAGGCTGTCATTTATCTAGAAACAGTTGGGTTTGAAGTTGATGCTTTCGTATCAGATGGAGCCTCTGCAAATAGGAAGTTTTACCGACTTCAATCATCAGCCGAGTCAGCAAATCCTACATACTTCACACAGCACCCATTAGATCCTGCAAGGCGAATATACTTCATATGCGATGTTCCCCACCTCGTGAAAACTACACGCAATAACTGGGAGAACTCCGGTTATCACAACAAAACAAAAAACCTCATGGTAAGTTTATTTGTCATTTTGTTTGTTTTGTGCATGAAATCTCAAACTCAACTTTTACCTCTTAACAATTTAAACAAGTCATGCAACAAGAATAAGCTGCTCTTAAAGAACACTCGTGCCAAAGATTCACATGCCTGCGGTAGTTCATTTCAGTCTTCCAGTATGTGTGGAAAAGGAAGTACATTGGTTGTCCATGAGAACTAACAATAAAGAACTTACAACAGAGCGTTCCAAATCCATCCAACTATCGTCCCCCCCCCAAAAAAAACTTTGAAATTAATAAACCAAATATGGATTTTAAGAAATTTGGAAACTACCAAGTGTTAAGCTGTAGCTTAGAAACGCAATGCATTTACAGTTTTGCTTGTTATCATTTTGCTTTCTTTACAGTATAACCATCAGTGCATCAGCTGGACACACCTCTTAATTGCAGCTTTATGAGTGGGATGTGGGCCTTACACGATGTTCACCCGGTCTCCGCCGTCTGCATAAACTTTCGCATGAGCATCTGCATCTTACACCGGCTCTTAGAATGAGGGTTTACATGGCAGCTCAGGTTAGTGCTGTAAAATGTACTTTGAAAATTAAGACAAATGTTTTTGTATTTTGAAAGCATTGTTAATGTTGTCATGCTGTAGTCTTGAATTGTCAGTATGATGGGCATGCTTTTTGCCTTGTGAACTGCCAGGTTGGTACTACATGCTGATATAATCAGATCAGAAAAATTTCTTTTACTATTCTGTTGACAGGTTTTGAGTAGCAGTGTTGCCAATGCATTGGAGTCATTGGATCGTCCCGGCACTGCATCAACTGTGGCATTCATCCGCTACATGGACCAGTTTTTGGACTGCCTTAATGTGGCCAACCCTCATCAAGGCAGACGAGCCAGGAAACCTGCACTGGAACCATATACTAGTTGTGATGACTGGAGATTTGAGGTAATATTTGCTTATGGTCATCAAACCTTGCAGTGCAACTTACTCAGTTTTATTTTATGTTTTCTCCTTTTCAATGTGCATGCAGAAATGTGTGTGGGGAAGGTGAAAAAACAAAATTAAATTGGAATGTAAGCTCAGTCTACTATCTATTGATAATGCTTAATGAATTAGCACATTTTGAAGCGAAGAAAGAGGCTCAATTTGTCACCATATTTATTCTCTGTTTTCCCCACTCCGTTTTGCTATCATATTGCATTGCTTACAGAATGCAACACATAATTCTAACACATTTACATGTATACAAATGCCAAGATGAAAAATGTTAATTATCCTTTTGATTGGTATTTTTCTTTTTTACACAAGTGGTTGACAAAGGACTTCCTAGGCTTCTTCAGAGCTTGGAGGGATGAAGTAGAAGCATTCCCTGGCTTGTCCAAGAAGGTGAAGAAGAGGATGTTCATCAGCAAGGAGACAATGGAGGGACTGGAGATAACAGGTAATTTAAATTAAACGTTATCACTGCAGTGGCAAGCACACTTGCTGCATGACATGCAAATACAGAAACCTATTGTATGAAACACATGCACATGTATCCATTTAATTATATTTTATCTCAAGAAAGAGTTATTTTCATTCGCATCTCCCAATTACACTGTTCCAGCCAAAGAAAGGGGAGCTTCCCTGTTGCATTTGGGCACTTTTCTCCTTCATCTGCATTTCACCCTAGGAAAACTGAAGCTGGGCATGTCTCTTGTCCGGAAATCCTCAGTTTCTTGCCCAAAACTGCTAATGTAAAAGTGGTGTTAATTTAATAGTTTTGGCATTATGAGCTATGCATTTTGGATATAGGTGCGTAACACTTCCAAACACTTGAATTTAATTTTTACAGTTCAGTCTTTCGTGGAATTGGCGAAGTACTTGCTGACGTGCCGTGGGGTGTCATTCTTCCTGAGTGAAAAGCTCAATCAAGACCCGCTTGAGCAATACTTCAGTAGACAGCGAGGATCTGGGGGCAGCTCTGACAACCCATCACTTGAACAGTTTGGCCATAACATGCTTTCCCTCCATGTTGCATCTGGATGCCTGAAATCTTCCAAGAGGGGAAACAGCAGGAGTCAGCACGACCAGCCAGCAGACATCAGTTCACTCAGTAAACCCCTCCCAAAACGGAAGTAAATGTTCAAAGTAAAGAAACACCAGTTCATGAAGACCAGAAAAAGAACATGGAGCTCACAGAACCAGAGTGGTGAATAAATAATTTAATACTTGTATATATGTACAAAATAGTTAACAAAAAGAAATTTGTCAGTGTAACCTTACTGTACAAATTCATGAGCAGGATACATCCGAGGACAGGAAGTACATGTACAGATTATTTTTACATAATGTCCAGTTGGTGCTTGAAGTTGATGTTCAAACATTATGAACATTTTATTAACATCCGATTTCTGAGGTCCTTAAATATGCATATTGTTAATTATAAGTATTTATGTACAATTTTTGTCATTGAAAGGCACAGATTTGTACACAAAAAATGTCATGGTCCACCAAATTTTGTTACCAACTCTGAGCAAGGTGGAAAGACAACCAGGAAGTGGAAAGTTGTGTAGATTTATTCCACAAAGGTTGATGGTTGCAGGGTTTTTCTCAGTGCCTTCTCACCTCTTTTAGAGACTTTACCACTGGACTTTTTCAAATCAAGATAAACTTTAATGAAGGCAGTTACCCGTATCTTTATCCATAAGTTAAGAACCATGTCCAAGAATCGTTTGGAAACATCTCCTGAAAGTTTTCCTTGGGTTAACGTTTGCCAATAGTTGTGTACACGTCTCACTGAAAGTATCTTTTCTTTCAAAGAACTTTTGACATTCATTCCAGGGAATTTACTCAAGTTGGCTCTTGTCAAGAATTGTCTAGAAACATGTTCAAGGGTGCGGAAAAAATATACACATCATCGCCAACATGAAATAAGCCACCTCTGTTCTGTTTCTCTATCCATTCATTTGTGTACTCTAAGAATGTTTTCTCGGTATCAGTTTTACAAGCACGCCACTTTTTTCAAAACATTGCATAGAAATGCTGCAGTTTCGTTACTTTGTCGTTTGAATTTCTGGTTAACTTAGCAAATGGGATATACCCTGCGGCGTATCTCAAGACCTGCTCCTCCTCTCTTGAAAGGGTTGTTTCTTTATCATTCATGGTTTCATCTGGATTGTCCACAGAGTATCTATCATTAACCATCAAAGACAACACAGTCTGCAAAATATACTGGTATGTGATGTGAACAAACTTTCCACTGCTGTCAATATTTAAACTGTTGAGCAATTTGATGAAATCTGAGGAACTTTCCAGCTTGAACTTGTGGAATGCTGTCCACATCATTGCAGATGCCTCAGGCTTAAGAAATTTGCCATCGCCTGCTGTCAGTATTGCCCACAGGGCACACACCATGTCAGTGCAGTAGGTTTGCATCTCAGCCCTCTCAATCATTGTGAGCAGCATCACAACAAGTCCCATGGTAGCGATTGCCAGGGGATAACCACCAGTGAAAACCGGATTAGTCTGCATTCTCTGAAGAGCTGTCTTGAAGTAATCTTGGGATTTTTTCAACACATCCTCTTTTGAGAGTGATGGTCGTTGCTCTTAAAAAAAAAACAGAAACAGAAATTTTGAAGAGTTATGATCTTGTGCTGTAATGAGTATCTCGCAGGTGTATGTCCACAATACATGTATCTACAACCCAAGCAAGCTGTACAAGTACTAAATTCTGAGTGAAGCTAGAATTGAAATAAAAACTGCTATTAACCATGTTTGTACATGTACTTCATTATAACAAGAATACACATAGCTTTTTATTCTCAGTTATGTTCTGACTGTTTTGTGTCCAAGTGACAATAGTGCATAGAAAAATTCCTCTCGTGAAAGTAAAACATGGTCCATAAACTGAAGTTTTGCGGAAATAAATCGTGGCTTTTGAAAGGAATTAATGCCACAGCTCAGATCACTTACGACAGTTACGTCAATATATTTTGCAGAAAAATTACCTTGCTTGTGTGCTGGCTGTTCTTCATCCTTAGTTCTGCGAACATCCTGACCCTGGACTTTGGAACCCTTGCCTTTAGGATGAGCTGCATGGAAGAAAAACAGGAGACGTAATGTACAACTGAAATGACTCACTGAGTTAATGGTTAAAGAGTGGAAAAATCAGAAAGAGTTCCACCCATGTACAACAGGACAACACTCAAAGCCCCTGTGCACAAACCTATGAGACTGTCTGAATAAACCTGTTTTTTTAAGTACTTCATTAAGCTAAATGTCAATTTACGGAAATGTAATCGCTTTCTGATTAACTAGTCCAGAATATATTGGGTATACATGTACATCTTATAACAGTGTCATGAAATATATTATTAAAAAGTGCAAATGAAATGTACCTTTTTTGATGCTCTTTCCTTTCCCTTTGCGGCGCTTCGCCCCCGAGGTCTTCGTGGTAGACTTGGCATGCTCAGAAGATGGAGGGTCAGGTTGTGCTGAGGCATGTGATGCAGTATCCACCAGTGCAGGCTCTTCATTTTCATGGGAGGCAATGTCTGACGAATCTACTGGTAGAAATGAATATGAAGCAAAAAAAAAAAAAAAAGAGTAGGCCTACAGAATTAAGAGGAAAAATGTAGCATGTTGAGAATGATGGCAAGTCATGGCCGGCCAAACCATCCATCTGAACATTTCATAATTTTTTTTTCAAATTATGCCTAGCACTGCCTAGGCCCTGATCATGCTAATGCAAATTGACAACAGGCAGTACAGGATCAGGACATGCAGGATCGATCATCATCGATGCATTGCATTGTCATGTGCATGGGCAAGTTTTGTCACCCTTTTCTATTTTAGACAGAGGGTAGTAACCAGACATGTCAAGGCTGAAAAGTATGTTGTTCCAACTCAAGGAAAGGGAGCACTTACCATCAGTGAGCCCGGTAGTACTGTCGGTTTTGCGACAGAAGCAACAAAACCAGGATCCCTTTGGAATGTTGTCGTCGGACAGCCCCACGCAATCGAAATGAAACCATTCGATAGTGCATCCGGCCTTATCACAGGCTATCATGTCTGTAGTTGCCGGAAGTCCGCACACACAGTATCTTGGCATCTCTTCTTCACATTCATCGTCGGGAAAGTCAAAAATCTCCTCCTCACTCTCCGAAAAATCACTCAAATCAGACCCGTAATAAAAGTCATCAGCTCCGTAGGCCGCCATTTTTTCATTTGCGTTGGGAGCCGGTGCGCGTGCGCAATGCCTACTAATATCCCAGCATGCAACGCGCTTGCGGTTTTTGGCAGGCCGGACCGTTGTTTACTTTGCGGTCGTGATCTTATCGCGGCATGAGACATAGCCCCTCTGATCTTCACTCGCGCTAACTCCTTCTTTTCCTACCTCCATGTTTTATCCTGACGAGCTTGTTTGATAAGTACTGTTATCCCTGGATGGAGATCCCTTTGTGCAGCACCTCGCTTGTCATCTGTGTACAACTTGTTTTTGTTTTTCTGTGTAGTATCTCTATCTCTCACTTCTTTGTTGAGACCTTGACTGTAGACATCTAACTGTGGAAGTTTGACTTTCAGTTTCCAGCCAAACATCAGTTCCGCGGGTGACACCCCTGTGGTTGCATTAGGTGTGGCATTACATGCAAACAGGTAAGTACAGATTACACCGCCGCCAATTCACAGAACAGATAGATAATTCAAGGAAATTCTTTTGGTGTGAGTATTTGTTTACTGTGCCATGAAAAGCCCCTGTTTGTGGGTTTTGAAGCTGCCACGCATCAACAAGGCCAAGCGGTTTGACTATTTGGAAAAGTTCATGAATGCCCTGAAACTCGTGGTGATTACAAGAACCCTCTTTTGTGTCTAGAACAAAATCTTCAACACAATTAAAATCTCCCCTAAAATGATATGGCGCATCGCCCTGCAATGAGACGGCAACACTTCAAGGAAGAATCGCCGACTATCGCAGGGAGAGTTAGGCCCGTAAATATTTGTATTTTAGTGGTGGTTCCAGGCATTCGGGCCGTAACCGAAACCGCACGACCTTCACTGTCCCGCAAAAAGTCGGCAATCTCTCACGTGTGGCGTTCAGAGAATAAAATCACCACACCACAGCGAGAATTTGTTCCTAATGACCAAAAACCTCTACCGCTGAATTCTCGAGCCCATTCCCAAGTCTCATCCAGACTCCCAGCATGGGTCTCCTGCAAAAGCAGTACATCCACACCAGGCACAGGAGTGGAACGGCCCGGAGCTACACGCTGATGATAAACAGATGAACTCAGGCTGACGGTGCTGGAGGAGCCTGTGGTGCCACCAAAGTGGACTGACCCCCTTCTGCACTGCTCGGTGTGCTTGGTTCGGAGAATGGTTGCGTCTGGGAGCAGGCTGGGCAGGTTCGGCCCCTGGGTCGTATGTAGGTGCAACAGAAGATGCCTGTGTGGACTGCGTCTCTGGATCCATCCCGATGTTGTGCAAGGGAGCGTCCACTACCCTTGGCTGGTCTGTACTGCTTGGTTTCCCATGTTTGAGAGGGGGGAAGACTTTTGCTTGGCTGTCTGCGAAGAGGGCGGGGCTCGTCTGCATCAGAATTCGAACTAGAGGAGACATCGGACAGGTTTCCGCAGACTTGAGCAGCATAGGTCCTCCGGCAATTTGCCGCTACGTGACACGCGGCACCACAAGCTCGGCAGCGTTGAGGCTTGGGACAGTCAATACTATGATGGCCCAGCTGCTCACAATTGTAACACATCGTAGCAGGACACACAGACGCACGATCTCCCACATCGCCACAGGACCAGCAGGTTGGCTCTTGATATGCATATGTAACTCATAGTTGGTACCCACCGACCCGTAGATAGGAAGGGATTGGCCAGGTGAGTTCCATGTGGACCTGTCAGTGGCCATTCTCCCACGATGCACCGAGCTGCCAGTGACCCCCATCGATCCCCGTGGCTCTTTCCGTAAGGAGACAGCAGAGTAGTTACTCTAATGTCCGGAAGCTCAAAGGGGGCGTCGCGAAGGGTAATGAAGGTAACACTCTTGGATGACGATGTCACTGTGATGCGGAGCTGGTTGATGTGCAAATTGGTCGTGAACAGCGTCTTCCCTGGTAGCTTTGGTTTTTGTTGTTACACACCATCTTCGATCACTCAGTTGTTGAAAACAGGCGACGTCCTTTTCTCACAGAGTGTTTGCCACCAAAGTGCATGCCTCGCTGTAGGTGACTTTCTCGTTGCTGGAAAGGAACACTGAAAGATCTCTGTGTAGTGACCATCCTAGATCAAATTGTTAAACTGGTTGTTCAATGAACAGTGTTTCAGATACCAACAGATACTAATTTTTAAGTTTCGGGGTAGGGTAGTCTCGCTATACCTCAGTTCGTGGAGCTTCGGGCCCCCCACCCCTAACCAAAAAACACCCAAAGTGCAGACACGTACCAGCATGTTACAGATGGTGTAGCCGTGCTACCATGCTCATCACATGTGAGGGAACGACCCTCCCCTTCTGTTGAAAAAGGAATACCAGACCAACAGTGGTACATGACTGACACGAGGATGCCACTTTAAGAAACTTCACTCAGATCTGGAAAATAAGCCAGTCAAAAAATGTAGCTTTGTCCATACGAACAAAATCCACTCTGATGCGGTCTCTGACGGCTGCCTTCACGCAAAAGAGCACTGTGTCGGGGTGCGAGCCGTCATACAGCATCTCACAGCGGGAGCACCAGACCAGCCATGTGACCGTGCTAATCAAATACCAGACCAGGCGGGAGTCAGGCCCGGTAGCTAACTCACATCCATACAAGACACAGTTACAGGAGAGTAAAAAAAAAAGGGAGCGAGGGTTTTGCACGAACTGACAATCCCAAAAAACATGGTGGAGTGTCTCGGGAGTGGCACAGCCGACTCTGGGGCACTTTGCATTACCTATGCCCCACCTGCGCGAGCGCTGGGAAGTTTTTTCAACACCCCCTAAAACAACTCGCCAGTTGAGGTCATGCAGGCGATTACACAAGACGGAAGAATGACAAAGTTTAAAATGTGACAAAAATCCGCATTAAAAACGGCTGGGCACTGAATGCCTTTGCGACTCATGAAGAGGTCGTACAACTGGCGAATCCTCACCAGTCCCCAGTCGATCTCCGGCAAAATGGTACAAGCAGACTGACCCATGATGTTGGTTTTTGCATTTCTTGATAATGTCTAGCAAGTTTAACCCTAACACTCCTCAATCCTTCACCTGTTGGAGGACTGAGGAATGTTAGGGCTAGCTTATCTAACTTATCACCAACCTTTTGTTTCATACTATACGGTATTCTATACATTCTCTGAGCAACTGGTTGCATGTCTCTGTCTACATGTAAACTCATCTGATACCCTTTCAATTTCTTGATACCTTCAAAACACTCTTTGTACTCCGTACGCACATCAACATAATTGACTCCAACGCTCAATATACCCAGTTGTTCTCCTGTTTCTCTACCCTGTACCCTTAAGTACACAAAAATTGGCATACACTTCTCAACTTTTACAATCAACCTGCACAGCAACTACTGTGCTAAATTTTCCCTACAGATTCTGGTGGTTTATCTGTCGCGTATGCATAAAGCTTATTTGTGGTTATCTCAGATTTACATGTAATCTTTTGCTTCTTTGAACTTTCCCACAATTTTGCATCAATAATATTTACTGATGCTCCACCGTCAACAATGACATTCATGGGCAACGTCTGCTTACCTAGATAACTTGCTTGTCTGTGGAACTACCGGCCAATTGATTTCTATGCATATTCATCAAGACACCATAGTCATGAATGCTTCTGCCTTTGGTGCCACACGTTTGAAAATGATTTATAATATATGAAAGAACTCTTCCTAATGTAAGCAAGATGGCTTTAGGATGTAGGTTTGCGGGTACACCATGTAAAATTCTCTTTTGGGAAGAGGTGTGGTTCTGAGAAGAACCGATGAGTGTTTAACTCGACATTTCGGCCAGTATGCTTTGGCCGTCCTCAGGAGAATGTGTCGCTGACTCGAGTGGATGCCATGTAATAAAGGTTGTCTGGAGTCGGTGAAGCGTGATGTGGCTTGCTGAGGGTGCACTGGAGCATGCAGGTGTTGGATCCAGTGGAGGATTAGGGATGCAAATTTTTTTGGGGGGGCGGGAAACTAGTTTAGGTGGGAAACTGGAGATGGGTTGGCTTCAGGTAGAGAAGACCCTAACACCAGGGGATGAGGGGGCCTGGGTTTCAGGTATTGAGGACCCTACTGCCCGTGTGGTGGTGGTGGTCTTGGGTGCTAGCAGTGGGTGCCAGATGTTGCTCAGCTTGAATCTGATGTCTTGTGGGACGGTTTTGTGCCGGAAGATTTCGATTGCCTCCCGGATTCTTCTTGGGTGCCAATGCTTGATGGGGGCAATGAGTTCTGCGTTGTCCCATTCGATGCGGTGGTCTGATGTGTGTGCATGTTTGATGATTGCTGATTTCTCGTAGTCTCCTCTGCGGCCGTGTGCTCGATGTTCTTGAAGTCTGGTGTGGAGGTTCCTGCCGGTCTCCCCGATGTATACTTGGCCGCATTCACAGGGAATGCGGTAGACACCGGGGCCACTGCTGGGTGTTTGTTTGTCCTTGTGGGTATGAAGCAGGTTCTGTAGTTTGTTGGCCACTGAGTGAATGACCCGGATGTCGGTTGATGGCTTTGGCAAAAATGTTTTAGTCAACACTTTAAAAGAGTGATCAATCTTTTGTTTTGGGGGTCGAGAGGATCTCCAGGTTTATCTAAAAGGGTGATAAAACCCCTTCGCATGGATGAAGGAGGAGTACAAAATTGAAAAGAAGCACTATAAAGATCCAGGCCAATAATATCCCACTATTGGCAATAAAAATGCAGCTGTGACAGGGTTTACAAAATTGGACTCGTGATTGAAGAGCCTCTTGGAGGGTTGCTTGCCCTCAACCAGGTCCGAGACCCATCTTGGATCAAATGTGACTATCCTCAGCTGCAAAATCATCAAGTGTGGACAGCCTTGACCTGACCTCATCCAGACAACGGAGCAAATCCAGACTGTTATAACCTACATTAAGTTTAGAAGTCAAAACGTTGTTTTTTTCCGAAAGTTTATCTTTAAGCTTTTTCCTGGCTTTTGCAAGATGGCAACAAAGAGCAATAATGTTAAGAACAGAGAAATCTTGGAGAAACTCCCCCAGCTGCGCATTGCCAACGTTGGTAGAAGAAAGGGAAGAACCCCCTTCTATCCAGTCCTGGATGAAGAACACAGTTAAAATCGCCGACTAATATGACAGGAAGAAAGAAACGGGAATAAAGTATTGAAGAAAGAGTGATAATCTTGGGGAGAAACAGGGGCATAGACTGTGCACCAGTGTACAAGGCCCACTGGCCCTTTTAACACCCCACATGACAATGCCTCTGGATGAATCTGTGGAAGGAGATGAAAAGGAAAAGGGATAAGTGGCACCCCACTCTGATTTGGGGATGTCAGAGAGGAAGGCTACATGACATTCTAGGAGGCAGGAAATACCAAAGTTATTGCAATGATCAAAAAATTCTTTCTCTCTTGGTAACATCCCTTATACCGTTAACATTTAGGGAAAGAGAGGTGGCCATAAATAAATTGGTAAAAGTTCTGATAGAAATATTTGTGGAAAACGGGAAAAAAGGAAAATACAGAAAGAAAAATTGCTTTTTTTTTGCCATGCGTCTTGATGCAGGAAAAGATAGGGAAGCAACATCTAAAGAAGAAGAGAGGGAATCGAAACCATGAAAAAGGACGGAAAATGACTAAATATAAATGTCTAAAAAGTTGGAGTTTGCTCTAATACCTCTTTAGCATGAGCATTTGCCATGTGAGTAATCCACTCAGCGGGTTTCTAGATGAGAATTACAAAGCTTACAGAAAAGATCCAGAAGGGAAAGATCGTGATCTGGACTTACTGCTGTAGGGGGATCCACAAGCAAGAGGAAAAGACGCACCCTGGCTGGTGGCACAAAAGAACAAAGTCTGGATGGCCTGGTCTCTGGGTGATGTTCATCATCTTTGAATGCGCCTTAGCAATTTGGGAAAATGCTTCACCCCAAAAAGTGGGCACGTTTTCGTTGTCAGTAGTCGATGATGTTTCCATTTTGCTGGAATCCGTGTCTGACACTGAAGAGGAAGGGGGTTGAGGAGGGGCAGGAGGGACAGGTGGGTTAAGAGGAGATGAGGGAGGAAAGATGGGGGAAGAGTTCGCCTCGACAGGGGCCAACTCAGTGGTAGGAGGAGAGTCAGTCTTCAGGGTGACTGGCTCATCAGTCTCATCAATAATTATCTTTTTGACTTTTTCTGCCTACTCGGGTGACCTAGATTTTTTATATGACTTTTTCATAACAGTAACTTTAACTGACTTCTCACACAAGACATGGGGGACCGTTATAGCCTAGACACAGCTGACAACCGTCAATTTGGTTCCAATGAAACAATCGCAAACAATAAATAGCCATTCCACAGGGAACAGGAAGGCCATAGTTTTACATTTAATGTAGAGTGCAGCTGGGATTTCTTCCTGGGGAAGGAGTATCCTGTGAGGCTGATTGAGCCGACATGACTGGTGTAGCGGACTCCATGAATTCCTGCTCCTCGTCCTCGTAGATTGAAAGAATTACAACTTTGGACAATATGCACCTACATCCAGGGGAGATCTTGTTGGCAAAGGACCTGAGACAAGTGGCAATTCCATGCCCCTCCCGGCCACAAATGGTGCATTTCAAACTATTGGGAGAATCTGAAGAAATATGGCCGACTTCAAGGCATTTCGGGCACGTGTGTTCCTGGCAGTCCTTGGCCATATGGCCATCACTCCCACAACGAGCACAGGTACGAACCTAGCCAAGGTGAGACATCCAGGCATTTCTGTTGCCTATCTGGATGAGGGAGGGAATGAGCTTTGTCACCCTCATCCGGTACTGGTGATTACCATTGAACATGGTGGGTTCGTTCAGGAAGGTGCAAAAGCGACCCTCCAAAACTTGCCCCAAATGCCCCAAAATCGACCGCACCACATCATCGTCAATATCTAAGGATACATATTTAACTGTAACTGCAGTTGTACCATCAAAATCGGTAACAATACAATCATCCAACCGCTCCAGTTTTGGCACAAACTCCCGGCAAAGGCGTGATGATTTAAAATTCAAGTCGTACCTATTGCCTGGGAGCTGTTGGGCCATCGAACCTAAGCTCGATGACACCAGCCCTTCTAACTGTAGTCATGGTCTAATAGGAAGTACCGTTAGCTTATTTTTGGCCAACGCCAGTGAGAAGGAGGTATGTTGTGGAGAAAATGTAAGGATAGCAAGACATGCCTTACATAGAGACATTAACGTTAAAAGTCCCCAGTCCTCCAACAGGTGGAGGATTGAGGACTGTTGGGGTTACATGTCTGAAGTTTTGGGTTCACTTAAGTTGAAATAGTACCAAAATGGCATTTTTCAGGTCCCGGTCCTTTGTTGAACTTTGTTTATTTTAATTCTGGCAATGATTCTCATTATAACGTTATCTACAAAATCTGAAGGACACCACCTCCTATAATGCTTTTAACAGTATCAATATGTAAATAAGCATTCAAATGTTACAAGTCAAAGAACCTTCTTTAATTTTATTGTTTGTTCTTTCCACCAAATTTCAAGGCAATCAATGCTTTTTCCATGTGCATATTACACTAGAATTTCAATATCAAGATTTTTTGACACATATCTAAAAGGTTAACCACCTGTTTTGCAAAAGAAAGATATAAAATATTGTGTGTTCCATCAAAAAGTGTTGAAGTGAACCTTAAACACATTCTGTAAATCGATGCGCATCTATGTACATGCAGCTTAGAATGTACAGCCTCTTCTTCTCAGTGTCCCCCTCTACACAATTCACTGCTGTTATGAGTAGCGAAGGAAGCTGGTCACAAGGAACAGATAGATTGACAGCGGAGGAACATGTTCATTTATGTTGCATGTGAACTGATGTGTCACCTTATCTTCCTTTGGACGCTTAAACCAATGTACATGTGTCTCCCTGTCTAGAAATGTAACATCTATGACAAAAGTGGTGATGCCAAACTGCACTGTGTTCCTAAATGTTTGCATGCCAATAACAGATGGATGTGTATTGAATTGGTTCCATTGTACTTGTGGCCCATAACTTTCACTGAATTTGTTTGTCTCTGTGATTGTGAAAAATCCTTCATGAGGAATTCCGTCACTTTCCATGATTCATTTTGTGTGTCCCTTATTCATAGAATTTGAGTTACTTTTGGGTTGCCGGTCAACATGGCCTCCATGAAAGGATATAACTCAAAGTACTGTTGATGTCAGACAGGTTGATTTCCTCCTGTTCGTCTGGCCTCTCTTTTTGGGAAAATGAAGTGCTGCTGAATGGAACTTTTTTGCAAAACCTCACATACAGCATCGATCTGTTTGAAGAAAACTATCCTAATTTTAAATTTAAAATTGGGAAAAATAGAATTATATTGAAAAAGACACCTTTGGACTCGAAAAGAAAAATCAGGAGTAGTGTATAAAACAGCATGCAGAGAATAACAAAATAAGGGTACCACAATGACATTTTCTTGCACCTCATTGATTCTGAGCACGATTTATTTTTTTTTGGAAATTATGAACAGTTTGAAAAGAAACGCTAGGCTTATTTTAGGCTTTACATGAAATTCATGTGCTCCATGAAGAATTTGTGTTGAAATTCTGTACAACTATACTTTGATATTTCCCAACACTATGAGAGTACTCCTCCATGGAGATGGGATGGTAATTGAAATGTTATATTTACCTGAATATCAAGGACAATAACGATGTACATGTACATGGATTGTGTTTGTCCTAATCACAAAGCATTTTTATGTAGTTTTGACATACTGTCAAAATTATAACATTTATAAAAAGTTTATTAATTCAATTTTATCAATGTGATTGATCTTTAAAGTGCTGTTTGCTGTAAACATGCAAAAGCACTGCAAATATGTGAGAATCTAGAGTTTCGCCTCATGTGTACTGTATCTATTCGGGACATGCAACACATGGATTAATTTGCTGCATGCGAATGGATGGAATGCATGAAGTTTTTCCCCATAGAATATAAACAAGTAGTTTTGACATTGGCTAAAAGTAAACGTGATTGAAGGGATCAGTACATAAATTAATCTGATCGACATTAGTGGTTAAATCCTGTTTGCACACTTTCAAAATGGGGTTCCATTTTACCTTTATGAACAAAGGCATGTTCTTTTTCAATGAGAACAAGGCTTCATTGAAGGTATTGTGACAGAGATTCAAGGTAACCTTCTGGTAGTTCTTTAGCACACTACAGGCCAAGTACGATGCAGAGATCATTTACTGCCAAGCGCTGTTTGTCACCCAACATGTCTCTAAACATGAATGGTAGGAATGGTTGGTCAGCCAACGACATCGCTTCAGGAATTAAAATTTAAGGTGGTGGGGGTAGTTCTCCTTTCTGGGGCTCCTCGGTGATGCCACATCTTCCTAGGATACATTCTGCATTTTGGACAGCTTAACTATGAGAATGTCTGCGTATGAAACCCACAACTTCTTTAGCAACACCCTGCAAGTAGATCAATAGTAGTTTGGTTTGCTTTCAGTAAATGCAGTCTATGAAAATTCAATTTCATTTTTTTGTACAATTAAAATGCTTTTCAACACAAACACAAAGGAGTAGTTAATCTGAACATATTGTTGACATGTATTATTCGCATTTGTGGTTTAACACAAGCATTGAATGAAATCATGAATTACCATCGTACATTTTAGTTTTGCCACTAAAAATAACCCATTCCCTAATGTCCCTAATTGCTTTCATAAATTTATACCACTGGTGTGGATTCTTAAATCCACTTCATGGAATAAAAATAAATGCTTCTTTAGATGTATTATGGGGAAATAGCCCCTTTGCATTTTTTTTAAGTGAAAGCTAGAAAGAAACAATATTTTCACGGGTAGGACATTTGCAGAACTGTCTTTGAACCATGGATGCTTTTCAACAAAATTTTTGTCACTTGCGTTCTTGATTGCTGCAAATGATGGACGACACCATAAGTTTATATGACATCTGTATGTAATTTATCCTGCACATTCAGCTGTCAATACCTAGGGACAATCGGGACACATTTTGTTCCTTACAACTGAGCTCTCCCCTTAATTGTGTGCATCACCTAAACAATCTTCTCTGCTTCTGAAGTGCCATGGAGATCAAACTTGCTACAGTCACCCTGTCCACTGAAATCCCTGATGCCATTGACCACTTGACTGGCCTTTCTATGAAACTAGATAAAAACGCAACATAATTCATTCATTATGCATGTACATTTTCAGTTGAACTTGTTCTCATTTCTGATAAATACAAAGGCTTTCAGCAGAAGTGGAAATTACCTTTTTTTTAATGTCCAACTGTACAAACATATGAAACCATTCAGTTCTCTCTTGTTCCAGTTAATGCTAGTCGCTCAACATTTCCTTGCTCACTAAACTCATGGCAACACAAGATTATGACAAAGTTCTTCCAATGAACATGTTTTGGTAATGCCTCATATCAGTCAAAGAGGACAGTGGCAAAATGGCCTTTTAATAGAGCAATACACACAAAGAGTTCCCTTGCACAATACAAACAGTATGGTTTTGTCAAGTATACATGTATATAAAATGCCCCAACAAATTCTGCAAATTTGTTGCACCATTTTAAAGGCCTTGCTGCTGATCATTGCACTAAATATAAGCCATCAGCTAATGGAGGTCATTCTTACATGCTAGACTGAGGTACATATACCTTCAATTTCTGCACTGCCATCATTTTTCTCTTCACAAACAAGTCCTGGCTGACCTAACTTTTGAAATTGGGCTGAAAATTGGAAACAGCCATTCATTTTCTTGATCATAAGGTTACAGCAAAGTACCAACATTACCAAATCTTAACTTCTTTCACTGCTTATTGGTTCAGCAGATCTTACTCCAGCTTTCATGGTGCCAGAAAGTGCTGCCATAGCTCTCTGTTGTTAAATTTTTCTCAATGTTGCAGTCCTAAGCTCAATTTCTCTGCCTGGAAATCTGTCAACTTCCAACCGCACAGGATTCTCCTTTTGCAGAAACTGTCTGCTATCATAATACACTGTCTTCCCAAGCATTTTACTGTACTGACCTGAAAGAAACAATTATCTTAAGTCATAGCAATGCGTATTCTGAGCCTTGACCTTTCTCCCATTTTGTGAACAAAGTATGAAAATCTGTGGAGGCCAGTGTGCCACTGGGTCCTCAATTCAAGCAATGACTGCTTATTTGGGCCCAATGACTCTTAGAAAGACCCACAAAAGAAATCCACATCCTCCCACCAGGTTGGGGAGGCCGCATACAAATCCTAATAGAAATGAAGACAAATTGTCACCAAACCACTGTGTTTGTGAGTTTGATAGTGATTGGAGGAACGCCTAACTCCCACAAGCAGATGGAGCACCAATAGACACAGTTGAAAGCCATCCGGGGATGGATTCGCTGTTGATGACGGGTCAGCGCTTGCTGAGCGTGATAGTTTGAGTGGCAAACCACACAAATTCATCTCCGACAGAACTGGTACAGGAAAACCTGGTCCACTGTTTTGGATTCCTGGGAGAACCCGGACATGAGATGAACCTTCCCCATGTGACGCCAGAGGCCATTGGCTAAAAGAAATGACCTCTGGCACAGTGCACACAGGACGGCATTATTCTGGCCCACAGCCTCACCCGTGTTACGAGGACACTGAGGGGCCCCCGAGCATGCATCCATGGGGTATTGGGGTGCCAAAACCCTTCCCTTCAGAGAGAGAATGAGCAGAGTCCAAGCTCACATCTGAAGTTGCTTGCGAGTCCTCCATCAACCAAAGACAGACAGCCCAATATCTCTATACAGCTCCAGTCAATGCGAGTGGCACACGTCTGGTCACACGAATGGCAAATAAATCTGCACTGTCCAGGATGATGTGTCCACCAACAATCCACAAGGTCGTACTGTCTCACATTTGTTTTGTATTTCATAGGAACCCCTAAGACTTCGTAAATTAGTCCCTCCTTTCGAATCAAGATATGGAGGTTATCAATACAATTAAAATCACCACCCTGTATAACACCTTTACAGTGCAAGGGTAAATGCTCTGAAAGAAACAGACGCAATTTCGATGGTTAGCGAAGGACCATGGGCACTGCCGTCTGACGTGGCTGTCTTCCCCACAAATCAAGCACTTGACTGGGTTAGAGCACTGGTCACTCCAATGTCCTGGTTGCTGGCAATTGTAATAGACGAGGGTCGCACAGTCTGCTGCCTTGTGTCCCAATTGGCTGAATCTCCGACAGGTAGCCGATTTGCTGTCATATCGTACTTCCAGCAGGAAAGACCCAACCTGAACGTAAGACGGGATGGGCCTTTCGAGTTCCATTCTTGCATGGTGCTTACCGTTCTCCCACCCTGCAAGGCATTGTCATTGCCCTCGACGCACACTCAGCACTTTACTAAATGAAGATAATGCCGTATTAACAGCGGCATTGGGCAATTCATATGGTGCCATTTTTTGATATTTTAAGGTATGTTGTAAGCTTTCAGCAGCTGTCAAGGCGACAGCATTTTTACTGATCCGCATCGATGCTGCTGTCTCCCCAACCTCTTTAGAGGTTCTCTTCGGACAATTAAAAAGGTTTGAACATGCCAGATACTATGGACCACTGACAAATGAAACACTTGACACAGTCCTGAATTAGGAAAACATATTCCATGAAAATCACTATTATTGTCACTTATTATTCACAAATAGTCGATGATTGATTGTTAAAACATCCATGCAACTCTAATGTATTGAAAGTAGTTACAAGTTTCAAAATGCATTGAAAAGTTGTCTACCGTATCAACACTTTTCACAGATCAAAATATATTCATGGCCTTTGCGACAGCCAAACTGTACAGAGTATTTATGAGTTAAAATTTGCCCTGTTCAAATTCACCTAAGATTTCCAAAACGTCAAGAGAAATTTGTGTATAGTAAATGTTCAGTTTCAATCAACCATCACTTCATTCATTTCAACCATCACATATTAAGTTCAGAAATTCTTATACCTTCTGCACCTTGATATCACACTTGTTAAAACTGATTCTTAATGTTCAATTCACAGATTTTTCAGTTATACTTAATTTAGTATGCATACTCATTTGATTCTTTCAAATTACCGAAATGTTTTAAGCTTTCAAAAGTACAGATCTTTCAGGTTTGATTATCACTTCCTGCTGTTAACTTCTCTCAACTTCCTGTTAATCTTAAATTTGTAACACGTTCTGGTAATATCGACTTCTCAAAATTTGAATCTTTCTTTATTCTCTTTTACTCTATAAAGTCTCATTATCTTCTTTAAATTTTATTCAGTTTACATTCAAATTTCTCTTCCAACCTCCTCCATTCAATTCTCAGTTTCTTTTCAATTTCCAGTTTCTCTTCAATTCTCAGTTTCTGTTATTAAGTCTCAAATTCCTTCATTAACTTCTATATTCCCAAACTTTTTCTAGCACACAGATTAAACACACTTTTTTATCTAACAAATCTCAGATTTCCTTCATTTCTTTGCTTGTGAACTTTAGGGCAGTTGAATATTAGTTAATTACAACCTTAAACTCATTCAATTTTTTTCCAGAATCCCTTTTACATCTTCAAATGTAAAAGGAATGGTCCTCACATTTTTAATATTTTGTACAACTTTTTACTAGGCATGCAATTGAAAATTAACTAGTAAAACTACACTGACCAAATTCTACATCACATCAAAATTCTTCAGAACTTTTTACCATATTATTTTATACTTATATAAAAATGATTTGTTGTTGCCAGATCCGTCCTCGTTGAGTATGACAATTGTACAAGCGTCTTGGACTGCTTGCTGCCGGGCGCTTTTTTTAACCGTTACATACGCTGTCGGGCGGTTTTGTAATATTTTCGTTTTTCAAAAATCTTCAAAAATTCATATCTTTTTTTCTGAACGCTTAAACCCCATAAAATGGGTGTCCCGTGGCGAGTCTAGCCCTCACAAGCAACTTCCATTGACCCTTCAGTTTTGCGGCCACGCTGCCCACTCTGTTTCGAGCCCCCATTGTGTGTGTTACATAAGGGCTCATTTGTCCCGGGCCTTGGCCCAGTGCGTTGCTATGCTGCCATGTTGCTATGCAGAGTGATTGACGGTCAAGACCTCAGCGTGTAATATGCGGTGAGTGAATGGGAAGCTGTGCCCACGTGCACTGAGCTTTGTCAACCGTTCAATGAGTGCGGACAAATGAATCATGCTGTAAAAAATGGGGTCTAAAAGTGTGGCTTTTTCGTGGCGCTATTTTTTGAAGCTATTGGGGTTTTTTCTGTTATATATTTTCCCATCTACCAAACATATCTTCCCCAAACCACTCTCATATTTTATCTCCCAACTTGTTCATTTTCCCTCCCATAGTGTTAGATATTTCCCTTCCCAAACTTTATTTCCCCAACAATTTCAAGTAAAATTTAGAAACCAATAAAAATCAAGTACACATAGAAATACACACACAGACAAATATTTGGAGAGAACTTCTTTTTTTCTTATTTTCTTCTTGTCATTTCTCTTGTGTTTTCTTTTCATTTCTCATTGAAATAGTTGAACTCATAAAAGTAGTAAAATAAATTTCCACTCTTTCTAATCAAATAAAAAGCAAAACTCCTAAAAAAGGCAAGAATGAGCAAACTCCTAACACCAGTGCAAGGAATGAATAGGATGGAAATACAACATCCTCAAAGCAGTACTTTCCAGAAACTTTGTCTTTTTTGTCATTTTTTTCAAAGATTGAAAACATGACCACCTAGTAAAACCATGACAAGGAAATGTGCCACTTTTTCAAGAGATGAAAACACAACATCCTCAAAGCAGTACTTTCCAGAAATTTTGTCTTTTTGTCATTTTTTTCAAAGGTTGAAAACATAACCACTTAGTAAAACCATTACAAGGAAATGTGCCACTTTTTCAAGAGATGAAAACACAACATCCTCAAAGCAGTACTTTCCAGAAACTTTGTCTTTTTTGTCATTTTTTTCAAAGGTTGAAACTATGACCACCTAGTAAAACAGTTACAAGGAAATGTGCCACTTTTCAAGAGATGAAAATACAACATCCTCAAAGCAGTACTTTCCAGAAACTTTGTCTTTTTCGTCATTTTTTTCAAAGGTTGAAACTATGACAACTCCTAAAACCACCAGTAAATGACATTGTTTTACACCAGATAAGTGGGGCATCAAGTCAAAACACACATGAAAAACACAAAATATAATGTCAATGAAAATGTCCATGAAAATAAATGTTCAAAGTGTCAATTAGTGGACAGTATGGTACTCCTTGAAGCAGGGGGCGACGCAGAGGGGCTGGTGGCACTTGTCGCACTCGAAGTGTGTCTTCTTTCGCAGACCATGGGAAGTGCAGAGGACACACCGCCGGTAGTGGAAGTCGCCATAGTTGGTCCTCTCAAAGTCCACGGGGACGTTGTATTCGATGACACAGGTCAGTTTCTGCTTTTCCTGCCCTGTCCTGTCTTGCTTGCTGGTGCCATGGATGTCTGCCATATGCATGGTGGAGAGCATATGGATGTTGCGCTTGTCTCGCCCCACCATGGCCAGGAGAGAACCGCTGACACCCAGGTCGGCCGACCGGAACGCTGCTTCGCCCCGCTTCAGCTTGACGGACTGCAGGTCTGTCAGCATCCCTTTTCTGTTCACCATGACGGTGCCGACGACGTTGAACTTCTGGTTGTGAAGTCGTCGAAACAAATCGGGACTGCTGAAGGCCCGGTCAAGGGCAAGGTTGTAGCCCTTACCACTTAGGTCGTTCACCAGGTCCATCACCACTTGTGTAGTTGCTGGGAGGTCTCCTTTACTTTAGCCGGTGTAGATTTTGAAGTTGTAGCAGTACCCTACGGCACTCCTGGTGCTCTGGCACAACTTGTACATCTTGATGCCGCAGCGGGCCCTCTTTCTGGGGTTGTAGGTAGCGAAGCGGAGACGCCCGTAAAACTTCAGCAGGGAGTCGTTGACGGAAATGTCCCGTTGAGGAACGTAGACATTGGCAAACTTCTGAGCAAGATGGTCGACGACTGGGCGCACTTTGAAGAGGCGGTCGGTGCAGTCATCTGGCATGGTGGTGTCGTCGTTGAAGTGCAGGGACTGCAGGATGGCAAGGAAGCGATCTCGGGGCATGACGGACGGGAATAGACTCATCTTCAGTAGTGGGTCGGTGGACCACAAGCTATGAAGGGTGGGGTGCTTCGCAATTCCCGTCATTGTGCAAAGGCCCAGAAAGGCCTTCAGTTCTCTAGTGTTCAGATCAGTCCATGATCACATGTGGGCCAATGTCATAGCGGGCCTCTGCATTGCATACCGGTTGGTCTCTTGCACTATCTTGTTGTAGAGAACGTCGTCAAAAACAGCTCAAAGGCTTCACTGCAGGTCAAGCTGCGATGCAGGTGGGGATTGACGGCACCACCATTACTGGTGAAGCCGTACTTCAGCGGTGTACTGTCTTCATCTGTCCACCGGAACGGTGCGGCACTGCTGCTGGTCGACGCGGCGGTCTGTGTACGGGACTGTCTCTTGCGCTTGACATATACAGCCAAGGGTACATCACTGTCAATTTCTGTACTTGACTATACTTGAGCAGGTGACGGCGGTGATGAAGAAGACAAAGAACCTTCGTCTGAACTGAGATAAAACTCGCTTTCACTGGAAGAACTGGACTCTCCGGATATAACTTCAGCCATGTTGTCTGTGCTCTGAATAACACGATACCCAATATGAACACATGTAGCCACTGCATGGCATTTTTATTCTCAAGCAGCGAGGGCCGTGCCCTGTCCGTCAACGTGGCAAGGGCCAGCAACGCCCGGGCCGGGTCATTCATGGGACGCAGGTGCATAATGAGCTCGCACAGCCCACGCTTTCTCTTCAGTGCAGTGTAGCGATAATCCCCTGCGAGCGCCCAGCAGCGCGAACAAACGCGCTCTGCACAAACAATACACGGATTACCTCTGCTAATTTCAGCACTCTGCGCTGAAAGAATACAGGGATTGATTGGCAGTGCCTGGCAGCTCTCAGCAACTCGTACTTTTATTCCAGGCTTTTATAAGTTCGGTCACCCCGGCTATAAAATAAAGTCACAATTCTCCGGCCCCAGCAACCCATTATTGCCTTGGACCAATTTATTTATGGCCAATGATGGCTTAAACTTTTTAACTGACAGCCCCAAACGTTTTAAGAAACGCCCAGCAACTTTTTTTTCATAGTAAAGTTCCGATTTCGGAGTCCCCGGCCACGAATATAAGGCCTATGACTCCGGTACCGGAGCCCCCGGCTGAAAGTGGTTAAAGAAGCCAGTCCACCTTTGTGTTGTGTTGAAGTTCTCCTTCAGTAGCTGAAAAACCCCCATTATTTGTGCCATAGTTTAAGCATCTTCAAAAATGCCTTTAGGAAATTCTGGACATGCAGAACACCAACAAAGTCTGCAGTTGTTGGCTGTGGAGGCTTCAGGCCAACAAAATAATATTTCTTGAAATTATTTCAGTGTGGACCACAGACAACTCTGTCCTCTCTCAACAAGATCTGGTGAGCAACTGCCAGTAGTGTCTAAGCACAGCTCAAAACAGGCCACATCCAAGGAATTCAGAATTTGGAAAGTATTTGACAAATTCCAGCACTCCACCAGTCACTCATCCTGCTACACCATGGTACATAACTGTAACAAAGACACCCTACAATGCCTCAATAGTAGTCAACTACACTGCTAACTATGGCAGATTGTCATAACAAAAACACACTCCTGCCTTCTTTGGCTCTCTCACATACCACGGTTGACTAAGCTCAACCTACTACTAAATATTCCTCATTAAACTTACAACCAGTAGTTAATGTACACATTGCACAATGAATAATGAAAAACCAAACTAAATTCAAAACTACAAACATAATGAAACAATTACAGCTGCCCAGTTGCGTCGTCTGGCGTAGTCACCGCCCACTGCTTGGCCCCAACCTGTTGCACGCACAGCACTTGGTCTTTCCCAGCATCTTGAGCTATCAATTCACAAACATTCTTGTAGCCATCTCTCTAATGTAGATGAAGCAGAACTGTCTTCTTTCGGTGGAGAGACATGACGATAGAATTGTAGTAATACCAGAAGTATTAACACATGATATTAGCCAAAAGGCCAAGAAGTGGTAAAGATTAGTATTTTCCATATTATGCAGCTCTTGATAACCTCTCGATCGTGACAGTAAATGATAAAATGACCTTGAACTTTTGCCAAATTCTTGAACAATATTCCAGTGAAAAAGTCCCCCACGGTCGACTCTGTGCGAGTACCTAACCTATACCATACAGTTGCAGTTGTCCCGCAGTGTCTCTATACTCGACGCAAAGCTACACCGAAAGTGATCCTACGTTGTGGGCGTGGCAATATTGCACGCTTCCAAGACCTTGTGACAGTCACAGTGTGCCATTACTTTAATATACTTTACTTCTGGTCGAGGTGCCTGTTTCTTAAGTGCAGAACCCGTTGTATTTCTGTATTTTACATTCCATACTTTTTAGAAGAAAAGAAATAGTCATGAAATTGCTAACTATAGGGTTTTAAACTTGAAAGGCCATGAGGGTGTGCTACACAGGTTCATGTGTTATCATTTGAGGTAGCCGTAGACAGACCAGAAAAAAAAACCCAACCGTGTGATGCTTTACTATTGTTATGTTTGCGCGCACGGTCTCTGTACGAGTGGTGGATGATACAGTGGTACCGCCACAATTCTGTGTGTGACCCATGTTTGACCTCAAGCTACATTGAATGAGTGGTTATGAATATTCTTGTTGTATGTGCGGGAAAGCTTACAATATTTCCAGATATGTTCTTGAGTTTTCTTGTAGGATTAAGTAATGCTAAAAGTGTAT
The DNA here is from genome assembly GCF_054643075.1 of Acanthaster planci. Taxonomy (NCBI): domain Eukaryota; kingdom Metazoa; phylum Echinodermata; class Asteroidea; order Valvatida; family Acanthasteridae; genus Acanthaster; species Acanthaster planci. Next base: position 6,598,717 of record NC_141794.1, read on the forward strand.
TTTAAGAAATTTACGTAATGAGAGAAATCTCTGAAGGAATTGTAGACTTCAAGATGAGAAAAAACTGAACGAAACACACACCGCAAGAGAAATTTTGGAAGGCAATTCTACCGTACGCAGGCTTTGAGACTTCTGCACCATTTCAACCGGTGGTGGCAAGTTGTCTGTGGAATGACACTTGTAAGTAAAGTTAAGCCAGGCAAGCAAAGTGCAGAGCTGAATCTTGATTCAGAAGAGACTGTGCAGTTTGTGAACTGAATCCAGTTCCAGTTTGTGAGATCATCAAGTTCCCGTATTTGGGATGGTCATCACCCCCTCGCCATTTTGTCTTGAGCCCGGTCACTCTTATTGGATGTGGTCTTTGTCCCCATAACAGCTTATTGTTGCACCGTCATGGACTGAAAACTTTTTTTGCCATCTGTAGACACCAGCGGTCTTCATTGGTAGTGCCTTACCATGTTCTCGCCCTTAAGAACACCTTGTATTCCTTATCAATCTAAACTAGCTCCCATCAACAGTTTTCTAAGTGTAACATTCTCATTAAATCATACTTGTTTATTTTTTCCTTATATCAGTGTGATGTTGTTTGATTTCTTTGTTGCATCAGAGTATGTTCAAGTTTTGGAATATATACTGTTCACAAATAGTTTTGATTTTTTTTTGGATAGTAACGACGTAGTTCTAAATTTAATAAAATTTAATCCAGGAGGCACACAGCTTGCTCATTTGTGTTATGTAGAAGCGCACACCCGACAATGCATAATGAAATGCTGAATATGTCAATACACAATGACACATTAATTTACCAACACATAACTGTAAATTTGGAAAGATTACAAGCAACACACTGCATGCCGCATATTTAATGAGGTGAACACAGTATTAGAAAACTGCAGAGCACTGATGATCGGTAATGTAGGGGAGGGGGAAGTGTCCTCTCTCAATTGGTCCAGCTTGAGGCTTATAGTCATAGAGTCTTAATACATCATTCCTGGACATGTGGGCCTAGCTCCACTCCCCTACTTTTCACCAGAATGACTACATGTAGCAGCTGTCTAAAAGCAATTGGTCAAAAAGTCCTAAAAAGTGAAATTTAGCATGTAATTTCGAGGTATTCACTTCGAAAACACTTGGTATTTTATAGGGTCTGTACACAGAGTCTCAAAGGGTGTCTGTGTACAGAATTCTTTCATTTCTTCCAAAATATGAAAGAAATGTAAGTGCCATTTTTTAAAAGCTGCAGTTGATGGTCCACAATGTAGGTGCTACATTAAAGCAGCCTACTTCTGAGTTACTCTCGGCTATTTTGCCCCAATCAAATACGAGTACTTGCCAAATGCACAGCAGTACTTCATAGAGGGAAAGAGTTTAATTTGAAGTAACGCTGGACTTAATGCCCCTGGGCACAGCCCTTTGTGCACACTGCACAGGTAAATGCTATGGAGTTTTCCTTGCTAAATTTCACTTTTTGTAGCATGTTATCACTTTGTGATGGCTGTTAAACATTTTGTTCGTTCATGAAACTTGTCTCCGTCTCTCTACATGTACATGAATATGAGCATTAAGCGCACATGCATGACCGTAGCGACCTCAGGCACGTCATTCACATTGTTTCGAATTCAATCATTCATTGTGCAAAAATTACATGTAATTTCTGAAAAAATAAACAAATACTTAGCTGCAGTGGAGCACGTAGTAAATGCTGGACAGGGGTTTCAGTTCAGGGCATTATCATCCGAAAGTCATGATTTGTATCAATCATCCTGAGATTTCTCCATAGACTTGTGCAAACTGCTGAGCTACTTCCGTCCATGGTTTCATGTTCAGTAGGGCGCCGTCTTCATTACAGTGTCATCTGCTGAGGTTAGGATGCCTGTAGCCTGTGTTATGGTTTGAATCTCGGCACCTACATTGGAGTCAATGAAATCAAAGCCACCAGCCCTACAATCTGCGAAGATGTAGTGCATGGTGGCTCGGGTCGGCAGGCGATACACACGGAGCGAGCAGTCTTCACTAGCTTTCCTCGGAAATGCCGCAGGCATTTCTTCAGGCACTCACCCGCCCGAAGTGTGTAGGCCAGGCAGGGCTGTACGATGGTCCAAATGGCATCTTCCATCATCTTCCTTCAGGGAGACAGCACAGTGGTCACTGTGAGTTCTGGAAGCTCAAAGTGGGCATTGCAGACTGTAACAAAGGTGACACTCTTCGATGCTGACGTTGCCATCACACGGAGCTGGTTGATGCGCAGCTCGCTTGTCAACAGCTTCTCCTTGGTAGCTTTGGTTTTTATTGTCACTCACCATTGTTGATCACTCAGTTGTTGAACACAGGTGGCATTCTCTTCTTGCAGAGAGTTTGCCACCAAGGTGCACACCTCGCCGTCTTTCTCATCAATGGAAAGGAACACTGAAAGATCTCTGCGTAGCGCTCTAGCGGCCATCCTTGTCATGTATTTGCGTGGGTTATACCGGGGGTAACAATGTGGACAAGCGACACTAGGAGCTGCCATGTTGGAAAAAGTGATTTATTATGCTGACACTGCGTGACGTCATCAGTTACATGAATATTCATGGTGTGCATAAGTAATACAGTTCTGATCATGCACAATACATTACACTTCCTCCTCACCATTCATATGATTATTGAAATGTTAAGGAAAGTTCAGATTGGGATTGTTCACAAGCTGGAGGAGGCTTCCAAATAATGATGATGCAAGTGATGAGTATTCTGTTAAGGTTTTGCAAATGAGTGCATCATACCTTGTGATACAATAAACATTTATATAATGTTCATTTTGAAGGTATCCTGGACGAAATGGCAATTTCTTCTTTTTTTTTTTAAACAGGTAACACAACACTTTTTTGATTTGCCTTTCTTAATTTTTTTTGCTTATGCTGGTTTCTAGACTTATAGAGAAGATGCAAACCAAGGTATAGAAATTAAACGGTTAAAACATAATGCATGTGTGTTTCAGGTTGGGTTTTGTTTGAAACAGTCACAGATTGAGTCAGTCTGGGGGTTTGCGATTGCGCGATGGGTAGCAGCGTTCCACCACAGTTGGGCTTGGTTGTATGGGTGGTTCTACTGGAGTTGGTGTTTGACTGGGCACAGCTTGTTCAGGCTTCGCATGTGCAGATGGTGATGCAGGAACGACTGGGTCTGGTAGAGGTATCTCTGGAACTACATCAGGTGGTTTGTTCAGATCCGGTGGTTTTCCAGTGTCGGAGTCGATAAGTTGGTCAACATGTCTGCGCCAAATCATGTTTGGTCCAACGCAAACTTGGTATGACAACGGACCAGATCGTGCATGTATGATCCCTGGAATCCACTTCTGCTTACCACGGTAGTCGCAAACAGAGACTGTCTGGCCAATGTGAAACTCTCGGGTCACACTTGCAGCATTGTGTGATGTTGCCTGGTCCACCTGCTTACTGCTGACATGGTTGCGAATGTTGGGTTTCAGAATGTCCAATCGCAATTGCGTCCCATGAACAGTGTAGCTGGGGACTGTGCAGTTGTGGAGTGAGGAGCATTCCTGTATGCTAACTGGAAATTAGCAAGTTTAGCAGATGTGCTTCCTTTCTCCCCCGTCATGGATTTCATTGCCTGTTTGAAGGTCTGCACGAAACGTTCAGCTAGGCCATTTGTTGCCGGATGGTACGGGGCAGATGTGATGTGTTTCACACCATTGCGCTTGAGGAACATTTGAAACTCATCAGATGTAAACTGAGGCGCGTTGTCGCCCACGAGTTGCTCTGGCACTCCATTTCTTGCGAAGATGGCTCCGAGAATATCGATGGTGTGCGATGAATCGGATGATTTGGTGCCTACCACTTCTGGCCATTTGGAGTGCGCATCCACTACGATCAGGAACATTTGACCAAGAAATGGTCCAGCGTAGTCAATGTGGATACATTGCCATGGAGACATGGGCCATTCCCAAGTGTGAAGTGGTGCTGATTTGGGATTGTGTTGGACTAACTGGCATCCAGAACAACCCTTGGCAAGCCGTTCAATGTTACTGTCAATGCCAGGCCACCAAGTGTAGCCACGTGCGAGGGTTTTCATTTTCACAACCCCCAAGTGACCTTCATGGAGCTCGTGGAGTACTTTGTCGCAGAGCTTGGCTGGCACTACAACACGTAGTCCCCACATGATGCGTCCATTGTGCACAGAGAGTTCATGTCTGCGTGCATGGAATGGATTAAGTTCAGAGTCATGGGAGTGAGGCCAGCCCTTCATGGTGTACTCGTAGACTTTTGCGAGTGTGACATCGCGAGCAGTTTCCTTACGAATTTGGTCACTGGTGACTGGTAGAGTGTCGAATTGCGACAAGTGTAGGAGGTCATCTGGGTCAGTGTGTTCTGCCCTGACCTCAGGAAGTGGCATTCGCAAAAGTCCATCCGCGTTACAGTGTTTAGTGGTGTTCTTGTACTCAATGGCATAATTGTAGCTGGCAAGGAATACAGCATGGCGAACCATGCGCGAAGCTGTTGTTGCAGGAACGCTCTTGGTGGGAGTGGAATATTGAAGTTAGCGGCTGGTGGTCAGTCACTAATGTGAACTTTCGTCCACACGGGTAATTGTTGAATTTCTTGACACCCCACACGAGTGCTAATGCTTCCTTGTCGATTTGCGAGTAGTTTTGCTCAGCAGATGACAATGATCGCGAAGCGTACGCAATTGGTCGCTCTGTGTTGTCCGGCATTACATGGGACATGACGGCGCCCAACCCATACGGTGATGCATCGCAAGCTAATTTCACAGGTAACTGTGGATCGTAGTGGGTCAGGACTTCCTTAGATGTGATCAGAGCTTTTGCCTGTTCAAATGCTTTCTCACATTCTGAAGACCACACCCATTTGTGATTCTTTTCCAAGAGTTGGTTGAGTGGGTGCAGCACATTGGAGAGGTTGGGCAAGAATCTGTGGTAGTAGTTAATGAGCCCGAGGAATGAACGTACCTGTCCAACATTGGCTGGTCGGGCTGCGTTCTTGACTGCGTTGATCTTGTCCTGCGTCTTGTGCAGCCCCTGTGCATCAATTTCATGACCACAGAAGGCAACCTTGCTCTTGAAGAATTCACACTTGGATTTGTTGAGACGCAGTCCTCGATCGCGTAACACAGAAAGAACTTTCTCCAAGTTGTGAAGATGTTCTGTGTCGTTGCGACCGGTAATGAGCATGTCATCCAGAATGCACTGCACGCCTGGAATGCCCTGGATAATTTGCTCCATTGTTCGTTGCCATATTGCGGGTGCTGATGCTACTCCGAAGGCAAGTCGATTCATTTGGAACAGTCCCTTGTGGGTGTTGAGGGTGAGTAGCTTGCTCGACTGTTCATCCATCACCATGTGCAAGTAAGCCTGTTTGAGGTCAAGCTTACTAAAGCGCTGACCACCCGCTAGTGTGGCAAACACATCCTCAATCTTTGGCAATGGGTAATGGTCAACGTGCAAGTTGGCATTCACAGTCACTTTGAAGTCACCGCAAATTCTCACCCCACCATTTTTCTTAGGAACAGGCACTATGGGCGTGGCCCATTCGCTAGTCTCTACCGGTGAGAGGATGTTCTCCTGCTGAAGCTTTGCGAGTTCAGCTTCAACATGTGGTCTCAGCGCATATGGCACTTGCCTCGCCTTCAAGAACACTGGGTGGGCATTGTCCTTGAGAGTCAGCTTGGCTCTCATTCCCTTAAGTTCTCCAATTTCGTCCCTGAACAGCTCAGGATACGAGTCCAATACAGTTTTCAATTTAGCCTCCATATTCATTTGTGGGTGCTCTGACATAGTGAATATGGTTGGCCAGTCCAGTTTGAAGTGTGCGAGCCAATCGCGACCGAATAATGCCGGTCCACCTCGCTGAACGACATACAAGCGTCCGGTGTGTCGTTGTTCATGGTAGTTAATATCAACTTGCAGACAGCCGACTGGTGAGACTTTTTCACCTGTGTAAGTCTGCAGCGTCACTGGAGTCGAATCGAGTTTTAAGTTTGCGAAATGTCGCTGATACTCTGCTTTGGAGATCACCGAAACAGCTGACCCCGTATCCAGTTCCATGCATATTTTAGTGCCATTAATGGTTGGGGTCAACCAAATTGTGCTGTCTTTGCGAGAGTCCAGATTATTGACTCCGAGTCGACCAACGTATATGATGTCGTCATCATCACTTGTTGCTTCTTCAACCGATTTCATCGGTTTTGCTTTCGCTTCTCCGCCCTGGGGTCGGCTTTGCGAGAGTTACGTGGGCAACCACTCTGCTGAGGGCTTGCACTTGAGCGGCAAACTGGTCGGATATGCCCCTTTTTGTTGCACTTATGACAAGTAGCATCTTTGAAGTTACACTGATTGGGCGAATGACCAGATTTCCCACAGCGATAACATGATGATGTTGATTGTGATTTGGCTCCAAATTTGTGCACCGAAGTTTCTGGTTTAACATGTAGCTGTTGCTGGAATTCCACCGCATCCTTTGCTGCGGCTTCCATTGTAGTGGCTATCTCAATGGCTTTCTCAAGTGTGAGCTTTGCCTCTGCAAGAAGGCATTTTGTTATGTTGCCTGCTCGCAACCCACAAACTAGGCGGTCACGAAGCGCTTCATTGAGATAACTGCCAAAATCACAGTGCTCAGTCAATCTGCGAAGCTCAGCGAGATATGCTGTGACAGTCTCCCCTTCATGCTGGTCCCGCTAATGGAAGCGAAATCGTTCAGCTATAACTAAGGGTTTAGGAGCAAGGTGCTTCCTTAGTATGTCCACCAATTGCTGGTATGATTTAGCACTAGGCTTATCGGGAGCCGTCAGATTTTTCAACAGTCCATATGTCTTTGGTCCAATCCGGCTTATAAATGCAGGCACTTTTCGATCATCAGAGATTGCATTTGCGGAGAAATATTGTTCAAGTCTTTTGATATATGTTGGCCAATCCTCTTCAGTACGATCAAAGGGATCGATTCTATCTATTAGCGATGAACTAGCCATGTTGTATTACAGTACATATGTACGCTACACGAGTAGGCAAACACAACGGTAAGTCTATGTGTATATGTACGTACCGCACGCCGCGAAAATTTGACGTAAAACACCGTCCAAATTCACTGATTTCCAGCTCACCCCGGTGAAGAAAATCACTCTCAGTCAATAGTGGATAAGTTCTTGTAACTGAATGTTCCATTAAAACTCATCCTCGTCGCCAGTTGTCATGTGTTTGTATGGGTTATACCGGGGGTAACAATGTGGACAAGCGACACTAGGAGCTGCCATGTTGGAAAAGGTGATTTATCATGCTGACACTGCGTGACGTCATCATTTACATGAATATTCATGGTGTGCATAAGTAATACAGTTCTGATCATGCACAATACATCACAATCCTGGATCAAGTTGATAAACTGGCTGTTCAATGAACAACATTTCAGATATCAACAGACACAATGTTTAAAATGGTTCATTCTTACGAAAAAACCAAGCACAATTGTTTTCCAACATGAATTTTGTGCAGCCTCAAAGTATTCAAAGAGTACAAAAGAATCGTACGTATAAAACATATTGCAACGTGCACGCATGTACTACTGACTTCAAGGAAAAACATGTATCCTCAAATCGTGCAGATGCAGCCGCGAAGTGAAAGTGCGTAGTTCGTGTACATGTCTTCCTCGATCCTACACCTGCGAGTGTGCAATGCTGAGTCCCAGCTTGTGCTCATCACGGACAAAAAAAGAGGTTTTTCTACTACTAAATGTTGGCGAACAGAACACTACGTCATGTATGATTCAGGTAAATACTATTTTGAGTTAGTAATATTGTTTCTGCAGGTATAAAGTTAGATGTGTATTTGACCCACAATGCCGAGACAAAATATCAAGATTACAGGGTATTGAGACCTGAAAAGACTGGTCTGGAAACCGACATTGCAACACAACTACTCATAACAATACACGTTTTATCAGGAAATTAAAACAATCTGCCAATCTAAATCCTCCTGCGGAGCTGCAAAGTAAAGACCTACTGTTATGACTCATCCACCAGACCTCAGAAGTTTTTTATGATGCGGTTATGCGATGAGCTCTCCATTGTTCACTGGAAGCTGCAGAGTGCACGGTGTACTCGACTGCAACGGTTTGGCCAGCCTCGCTGAAGGGTTCGCCTGTTCGATGTTCACCGTCGGTGGGGCTTAGCGTTTACAAAGCTTTGAATGTTTTCAAAAGTTTGTATTTTGACCTCACGCCTTAGCACAAAAAGCAGTCAACACCTACATGTACAAGACGGTATATTCTGAAAACCTTACAGAATGCTTAAGTTATTGTGTTAAGAAATCGAGTCAATCTGCTCTGAAGCACAGCCGAGGAAAAATTTAGTGCTTCAAATCTAGCCTCACTTCTTGCCTTCCAAGTGGTAAGAGGAAAAATCGAACAACATTGAATCATTTTACGTTCAAGGGCCTTCACCCTAATGTCACCAAATAAGGAATAGATGATGCTGTCTTCAGGAGATAAAAGAGACCCATAGTTGAGACCCCCCAAGTAGGAAACAAACCACCGGTACAACAATGGGACAGAAAACAAAAGCATGAGACAAGCTTTCAAGCTGATGACAATGTAGACAGTCACCGGTGTCTGTCTGATGTAGAATGTGGGCACCGATATTTAGGATGCAATGGATGGCCGAAAACTCAGAGAGATGTAACGGTTGATTTTGGCAGAATAAGTGCCCGTCGCCACACCATGGCCCAGTCCCTACCCGGACAATCCTTCTTAACTTTGGGTTGAGTCTGTTTGAGAGCCAATGTGATAGCAAAAAGTCCACGGAAAGAGACTTTCTGCCAGTCGGTCACTATCGGTTCTAATTTGCGAAACATCTTAATGACTGATTCATAAAACACAGATTGGGTGACACAATGCAGTGTGTTTGACCTGGCAAGGGAGTGGACAACTCTACTTAGTGACAGACCACACCAGTAAAGCGCTAGCCCCTTCCATTTGCCAGATCCACCTGACAGTAACTGACCAATGTGGACCCCCTGCATGGCAGCCACTCTGCCCTCATGAGACCCAGCCCCCCTCTCCGATAAGGGGAGGGACATGGTGGCCCGGCTAACAAGTTCCATGGGGTGTCTCCACACAAAGTCATCGATCAATTTGTTGATCTTTTTAATGAACTTTTGTGGGGGCAGGGCAATCTCGGCCGTATACCAAATTTTGGAAACTGCATAAATATTTACCACTTTGACCCTCCCTGCCAGAGATAAATCACAATGCTCCCAAGTATTCAAAACAGATTTGATTTTAGCAACCATTTCTCCCCACATTTGATCAATAATACCACCATAACCAAAACAAATCCCAACTATTTTGACGGAGGTTGCCCACGAAATATCAATCAGACCATGGAGCCTGCGCTTCCAACAGCCAAGGTAAACACCACTCGTTTTCAGCAGGTTAAGCACAGCTCCGGAAGCCCTTTCATATCGCTCATCAATCAATTTAAAACTCTGCCTAATAGACTTCTCATCTGCTATAGGATGAGCATATAGTGTCATCAGCATACTTGGAAAAACAGGCTTCGGTCCCGCCAGGTAGCTTAAATTCCTTAATTACTGGGTCAGAACGAACAGCACATCCAAAGGGCTCAATCAAGAGGACATAAAGCAAAGGTGAGAGAGGGCACCCCTGTCGACCCTGCGAATTGCAGAGAAAATCAGTTGGTGCGCATGAGTGGTGCCGTGAGAGCAGAATGGCCACCGCACAACTAGCCCTTGCGCCAAAGGACCAAAAGCCAAAGCCACAAAATTCCTGAGACCATATACGTGACTTGTGACAATTTGGTAATGTCCCTGGGGTATATACTAATCATTACCTGATTAATCTTTATCATAACCTTCATCAGGGTGCTGAAGAGAAACACAATACAGGAACGGTCGTTTTATCCGATTTCTCCAAAGCTTTTGATTTGGTTGACCATACCCTGCTTATTAACAAGATCATTGAAATTGGAGGGAGCTTAAATATTGTTCCCTGGATTTGCAACTTTCTATGTAACCGTCAGCAATGTGTAAGGTTCAACAACAGTACTTCTGTTTTGTTACCCTGAATGGCGATGTTCCACAAGGCACTAATGGGACCAGTCGGTTTTCAAATTATAATAAACGATACTGCTTGTGGCGCCCACTGATTATTGGAAGTATGTCGAAGACCTTACCTTTGCTGAAAATAGGAATATTGATGATTGCATTGCAATATGACTTAGATGAATTTTCATTGTGGGCTACTCGTAATCACCTGAAATTGAACCCAACCAAATGCCAGGTACTTGAAGTATGTTTCAGTAAATCTGCCCCTTTTCATAACGAATTGTATATTGGTTCTGATAAACTTCAATATGTTAACAAAGCTAAGATTCTCGGCCTCTGGTTCCAAACAGATCTCAAGTGGGAAGCCCATGTCAACCATATGACTAAACATGCTAGCAAATGTCTCTTCATGCTGAGATCCTTGAAATGATTTGTCTTTGATCATGAGGAACTTCTGGCTGCCTACATCAGTTATGTTAGACCAATGGTCGAATATATGCAGATGTAATATGGCACTCAAGCTTATCTAATAAGCAGACTGAAGACCTTGAAAGGATACAGAAACGGGCTTGTAGGACTATTTTGGGGCATTAGTATTCCTCCTTTTCAAATGCTCTAAATGTACTCTACCTGGACACATTAGATAAAAGAACAGTGGAGCATTGCAAAAAATGTGCCCAGGAACTTCGCTCTAATTTTAGAACGGCCCACTTATTGCCACCAACAAGGTTGGCAAGTCACGGTTGGACCTTGTGAAACAGTTGCTGCATTACCCAACTTCCAGCCAGGACCATTCGCTTTCAGAAATGTCCGATCCCTTATTTCATTAACATTTTAAATGCTTGATTAGTGTTATATTTCTTGTGTATTTTATGTTCATTTTTAATTTTTATTTTACTTTCTTTTATATTAGTGCTTTGTATCTTGTAATTGCCCTCTGGAATTTGGCAATTTGGCCACAAGTGACGGCAAATAAAAACATGAAACAAAATGAAATAGAAATCAGTTGTGGCTGAGTTCCAGGCCTCAAAAACCTGGCGGCGCTTACCTTGGTCCCTTAACCCACTAACATTTAAGGAAAAAATTTGATTTCTTCTTCCTTCTTGGCTGTGGTGTCACCCAACTCTTGTTATTATCATCCATGAATGTGGGACAGGAAGGATAACAAAGTCCATGTTTGGAGGAAACCACTGAAATTAGTGAATCTCCCAATGAGGGACTGTCCGAGTCATTCTTGTTGTCTTGAGTCACTTGGGCAACTCGTTCCGCCCACTTCTTGGTGCAGGTGGCTGTGGGGATAGCATGTCAAGGGCTGCTTACTCTGTAGAAAGACGCAGAATTTTCCTTCGGAGCTTGACTTGTAGTCGTGTTCGCTTCCCCCTCCGACCCTCCATTTGGTTGTCATACTGCACTTCTAGTAGGAAAGACCCAACCCAAATGTATGACAGGATGGGCCTTTCGAGTTCCATTCTTGCATGGTGCTTCCCATTTTCCCATCCAGCATGGCGTTGCCAACGGCCTCGGCGTACACTCAACACTTTGCTGTATGCAGAGAGCGCCGTATTAACAGCTAAATCAGACAGTTCATATGGCGCCATTGATACAGTCACGTATGTTGTTTGCTTCCCGGCAGACATCTCAACAATAGCGTTGTTTCCGATCTGCATCGATGCACTTAGGAAATGCTGCTTGGTTGCATCAAAGATACTAGAGGGGGGAAGATAGGACAGCGCATGTCTAATTATACAGTAACCTCTGAAACACCATTACGTCATCAAAATGCACTTTGGGAAAGGGCACTGCTTTGGGCAGGTAAGTAAACGTGCTCTCGGCGGCGAAGCAGAATGTGCGTGTTAACTATATGAAAAAATCCTGTTTTAATTAAAGACAAATACAACAGGAAATGAATCAAAAAAGGATGCAGTGATTGACAAGAAGAGTAGCAGATGAAGTTTTTGTCATTTTTGTATGTCACAATGCTTTCTGTTCTTCAAGGGGTGAGAGGAAGCAAATCCAACCATTTAAACTATATTTTCCTGAAGTAATTATTGATATTACACTCCTCTGTTTTCTGATTTTTATGACAGAGACAAATCAAGCAATTTCCAAAACTTCCACATTTATTTTTCCCTGTATTACATTATCTTTCTTAAGTACATATTCATAAATATAATCAATAAATAAATTAATATAGGAATATTTCACTAATCAAATCAAAGAGCCTCTTAAACAAATTTAAGTTCCTGTTTCATAAGTGTTCATTCCTTTTGTTTCTGACGAATGGTGGGCCTCTGTAGTTGGATATTTGAAATCAATCAAGCCATCAAAATAAAGTATAGTTGTTTGGAGATTGTGTAATGAACTTTTAAGCATCAAAAGATCATTTACATTTGTACCTATTTTCTTCAGCAAATGGGCAAATCACAAATGCAGACATATCAATTTTTTGGATAAACTTTAAATACTCTTATAAATGACATACATGTATTCTACAAATGAATATGTAATATTAATTTTTCATTGTAACTGATTAATGAAAACTTTTATATACGAAATACTCTTAAACACATTCAGTTGCTCTGTCATAAGTATTTCATTTTCAATGAACAATGGGTGGCTGCAGTTTAATTTTCAGTCAATCAACTGAGCAATATGAAGGATATCTCTTTAGAGAGTTTTTTGTCATTTTGCATATTTTTTGGTAATCCCTTACAACAGTGCCTTTTTTCTTCAGCAATTGCACACAAGTGACAAACTATGCAGACACATTGGATATTTTGATCAACTTTCTGTTTTTTTCTTTCCTTTCAAGCCAGTCTGTCTTTTGGTCAAGTCCTTGTAGTAGAACTTTACTGCAACATGCAATATGAGACAAGAAATGAGACAAATTTAGTTTCTTGATTTCTTTGACACAAACTCAAACAGACAGTTCTACCTGTAACTGCAAGAATTCTGTCCACAATTCATTTCCTAATATGTTTGATGTGGAAAAAGTTGTTGAAGCATTTGACAAACACTTTCTCACATACCTCAACGAATTTGACAAGATTTTCACTGGGCACTGTCAAGCCTCCAAAGTCAGACTGGTGACTGCTGTATGCTTTCACCACTTCCTGCTGGGCGACCCGTTTTCGAGTGAAATGATGCCTTGGAAGCCAAGATGAAGCTTTTCGATGGACTGGCTGCTCGCTTAGCTAAAGCTGAAAAGACCATGGCTAAGCTAACCATGCTGAACAGCTGAATTAACTTGAGTGATTTTCTCGACGAAATAACCTACAGGTTATTGGATTCCCCCACCTGGATCTTTTGAAGTATTAAACCCACCAGCCTATAGACGATTTTGTTAACACTTTCTGTTCCTACGGCTTCCATCCTCTCATTAACCGACAGACTCGCATATCACCTCATAGCAGCACTCTGATCGATAATATACGAACCAACAATGATGTTAATATCTTAGCAGGGGTTTTCAATACTGACATTTCTGATCAAATTCCTCTTTTTCAAATTACCCCACTCTATTTTCTTAGCCACTGACTCTGGTTCCAAATCTTACATTGCACGAAACATTAATAATGATACCTTGCGTTCTTTCTCTGCAGATATTGAGTCCACTGATTGGGGTGAAGTTTACGAATGTCAGCATCCTGACACTGCCTACGACACTTTCCATACTCTTTTCAGTGAAAGGTACAATCGCCATTTCTCTCTTGTCTCTAAAAAACTTACAGGAAAAAACAAAACTAAACAACCCTGGATCACCGAGGCTATCATCAACTCCTGCAACCATAAAGATAGGCTGTACCGGCGATACTTACGCAACCCCTCCACAGCCAATGGACGTCTGTACAGGAGCTATCGCAATCGTCTGACTTCAGTTATTCGACTTGCCAAGAAAAACTATCACACATAAATCTTAAAAAAAAAACACAACTTGAAAAACACTTAGTGAGAAATTAACAACATTCTCGGGAAGGATGCTAAAGGGCAATTCCATGGTGTTGGAGTTACATTTTGGACACTTCAACAGTGTGTGTTATTATACTTATAATCCTGAAGCAGATTTTGATAAAAGACATCAGCTAGTTGGTAAATTCATTTAATAACAAAATTTCTCGCTCCGAATTATTATTCTTGTAGAAACTGACTCATAACACCATGGTGTCGGACATACTCAAAGAAGGTTAACTTTTTGAGTTTCCAGTTTTGTTTCACAAACTCTGTGAATTGTTAGGACCTGAAGAAGTAGTTTACCTGTGTCTAGTTTTAGCAGACCCTTGTTAATGAACTTCAAGGCAAGACACATTTTTATCTTGTTTTGACTTTTAGATGAAGCATTTATTATATTGGTGTTGGACGTACAGTTTTTGGTTTCGGACGCACATGTCCAAACTGACTTTTCAGAATAGAAGGTAATCAGTTCAAACCCAAGTTTGTCTCATTTTTCTACCTTCATGAAGGCTTTAGTAAACTTTCCGAACCAAAAAAAAAATGCCAAGCCATACAAAAATCATCAAAAGCAACTAGAAAGGAATTGCATGATGGGGCATTCAAAAACAGTATGAAGAAAAATATTGTCTGGAAGTATTTATGCAAATTTTGCTCATTTAAACAAGTCATGTACTGTCAAACATTCAAACTAAAAAAAACGTTTTGTACAGTTGACAATCCTTTAGATAAATAAATCAAATTAAAAGACAATTGCATACATGTACCTGTAAGGTCTTTTTACATGAAATTAAACAAATACTGCGTGTGTACTAAGCTGCAATTGTAAAGATTTCCAGTTCACACTTCACAGGTTATAGTACACATGCAAAGTCCAAAAAGAAGCTAAATGAGTAGATGTATATACCCTTTTAGATGTTTGCAAAATCAAAGGAATATGCTGGCAATTAGGCTGAGAGATTATCCTTTTCACTGAAATTTAAGACAAATGGCATAATGCTTTTAAAACTACAGTCTTACATTGTATGTTTCATGATAGACACTGTACATGTATATTCCATGGAAAGCGTATACAAGTAGAACACCCCCTTTAATTCCTCATGCAACACAAAGTGAAACCAATTGATTTTACATATACCTTGGACAAAGGTATAAAAAACACACCTTTGTGTTAGTCTGACAATTCTTCTTTCTTGATGTGGATTACATGTACATGTATACATCACCTAGAACTTGTCTTCATCAAAGCTCACACTGACATGACTTGCTTCTGAATACATGCAAAGCACATGTTTGTCCACACATGACACATGTGGAATGGCTTTGGGCCCTAATTATAACCTGATTAGGATGTGTATGTCCAAATAGTCACATTTATGAGTAGGGGGGGGGCCTATTGGGTACACGTTGACCTTGAAATATGAAAAGGTCACGTATGATAAATATGAATGATGAATAGGAATGAGGATAGGGTGAAACCTTGAGTACAATTTGACCTTGGGTAGGGGTATAACAATGGAGTAGGGGTAGAAATACGGTACGAATTGACACTGACTGTAGAGGGAGAATATGAATATCAACATAGTGGGTTCAATATTTTGGGTACAATTTGACCCCTAACTCTGAAAAATATGTCCCAACACAAAGGACCCATGGCCCGGGCGGGAAGTCCGAACGTAAACAAACGGATTGTAATCCTTAAACAACAGTCCGTGGGTCGACTGCTCCGAAAGCAATTATCGGATTGGTTGTACTAATCCTAACAAACCGTGGGTGTTTGGTTTCGAACAATAGGCGGCTCGTGGCGCCAGTGCTAAAAGTCCGTTTGTGTATTTTGTAATGGATACACGCCGATAATGAAAGCGATAATGAAAGCACTTCTCTTACAATTGTCGCCGTGGCTGGTTGTTTCGCGGATTTTATAAATCTAGAACAAAGATGTTGGGTTTAATGGGATGAGCGTCATGAAAGGGGTGATATGACCAAAGATGAGGGTAGGGGGAAGAAGTGAATGCGTCGCGGGGAGACATGACCCGTCCGTGGGGTAAACACAAAAAAATAAAATTCGGGGTTGAGAGAAAACGTTTAAGGCAGGGAAGATCCAGCACAATTTGACCTTGGACCTCGACAGAGGAAAAGGTCACATAAATATGTATAGAAATAAATATGTATAAAAATAAGAATAATAATGAGATTTATAGTCATAAGCGATGGAAGGAAGCGGACTGACCTTTCGTAGAGCGTAATATAGTGTACAAATAGAGTGATACAGAGGGAATATAGGGAATAGGGTAAAAAGATGAAAATGGGAAGGTGGTAATCCCTACACATTGAACGGCACGGCCAGCCGGACTGGCAGCGAGATAATCCCTACACAATGAACCGCCAGACGAGCAAGGAGATAATTCCTAGACAATGGAACGTAATGGGTCTGGGGCGACGTTGGCTCGGACAATGGACGGCTCGTGGTGCCAAAGGATGGAGCCTTGGATAATAGTGGGGGTAATTCGGAAGACGACGCGCTTGGACCGCGGCTTTTTGTTCGGACCGGTTTAATGGAACGTGAAAGAAGTTAATGCGTCGCGGGGAGACATGTAACGACCAGTCCGTGGGGTAAACACGAAAAAATGAAATTCGGGGTTGAGAGAAAACGTTTAAGGCAATGATTTTGACGCCGTAGTTCAAATGAATATTTGATTCGAAAGGTAGCAGATCGAGAGATAAATATGGAGAGCGAAATCCCAAACTGTCGGCCTACCCGATTAATGGTTTTGGCCTCCGAAGTAACGGAGCGACAGCTAGCTGAACTGGCGGGTAATCTCGTCAAAGAACAGGAGGGAACGAAACCGTGGGAAGAACTTTTGATGTCTCTCGGCCTTTCTAGCGCCGATTTATTTAGGCATAAAGAAGAAAACAGATTTAATTTGTGGGTGCAACGTTTTAACACCTTGGTGCAGTGGAAACGGCGTTATTATAAAGAAGCCACGATCGAAAAACTTCTCATGGAGTGTCAACGATGTAATATTTCGATTGGAGCCTACGATTTTTTATACCCGGAGTAAAATTTTAAGGGAGTAAAACCGAATCTTTGTGATTTATGTTTAGAAAATGACGTCATGCAACGTCATATCAATAAAACGATAATCCTTTTGTTAAAAAAAGGATGAGTCATCCTCTCAAGAAATGACGTCACGAGATATTACGGGCAGTTGCGCAATATCTCATTCAGGAAAATGAAATAAAAGGGAGTAGAACAACGCGAAAGTAATATTTTCTGGAAGACGTTCAATCGCGAAAGATGACCGGTCATCAAACACAAGCCCCTTGGTCCCCCAAATGCAACGCATTGCCGTCGTGTAGACCCACGCGTAGTTGGGATATGGCCGGCAGCCTTAATACGGTCTCTGAATTTCGTCAAGAAATGGAACAGGCCCCCATGGCTCAAGTGCCTTTGGAAGAGGGATCGAGGAAAAGAGCGTTGCTTGAACAAAGAATGACTGCGCCACTAAATAAAGACCCAGAAAGTATTAGAGCCAACGGATTTACCGTCTAGCGCCAGATTTAAATTGACGGAGAGCCGGCACGTAGTAATTGAAAAGTTTCGTGAGTTGCCTTACGTAAAAATAAGGGATTATCACCAAGTCAAAAAGAAGGGCTTTCCATTGGTTCCCGGTCGAGGGATTAATCTTACCGTGACGGAGTGGGAGTGCCTTAAGACAATGATTCCCGAAATTGACGCGGCCATTGAGAAAATTCGATCGTAAGTTGGCGGGAAATTTTTCTTGCTACGAACAAACAAGAGAAAAATGGATAAAAGGGGGCAGAGCTGGCCCTCCAGATTCATCTTGCTTCAACGCCACCGTCAGCACCATCAGCACCACCAGTACCATCAGCACCATCAGCACCACCAACGCCATCAGCTTCAACAGCATCACCTCTCTGCTTTCTCAGCACAAATTTTTGTTAGACACCATGGCACAGAAATTTTTTGGACCCAACTTCAACGCCGAGGAGGAGTGGGCAAAACTGGAGGCCCCCGTGGCTGCTAGCTGGGAAATGGGTAAGTTACGTTCGTTATCGATGCCACACTCTCGTACAACCGTTTGTCATAAACCTCGCAATTACCTACGTTCCTTCCAGTTTCTTATGGCTTTATTTCTTATCACACGCAGATATGGAACACGTCGATCTGGTCGAAGATGAAGTCATCGACTTGACCATGTCCGACGACGGTAAGTTTCTTTTTATGTACACGTGCGTGTATTTTGTTGTCTTTGTTACTGTAATGCCAGCGATGTTTTAATACAATCAGATTTGTATTTCATACGCAGACGACGACGTGTTTTTGCCGGCAAGCCCGGCACCTGCTCCACCAAGCCCGGCACCCGCTCCACCCAGCCCGGCACCCGCTCCACCAAGCCCGGCACCCGCTCCACCCAGCCCGGCACCTGCTCCACCAAGCCCGGCACCCGCTCCACCCAGCCCGGCACCCACAGTCAGTCCACCAGCACCGGTCAGCCCTCCGCCACACAGCCCCGCACCCGCACCCGCACCTCAGGACCCACCCGCTCCCGACGCTGACAATGTATATGCGGAGGTGATCATTCTCATGTTCGCTCACGTGGCGAGATGTATTAACGTGATGTTTAGGGACTTCGTCCAACGTAAATGTGAGGGGTGTGACATTGATCACCCCTCACAGACGCAACATATGTGTATAATGGAGACCAAAGAGTCGCTACTTGATATGTTTTTAATGGATTTGTTGAAGGAACTCTGTGACAACAGGCTTGAGGAGTGTATTGATACATGGGTATACGAAGTGCAACAAAATCAGGAATTATCTTTACACTACGCGCATTTGGACATGGCGATTTTTGACCTTTCCATATTTTTATGTTTTGAGTTACAACAGCGACAAAAATTAGAAGTACTAAAAGAATTCATTTTACACGATTAGGGTTCTTCAGGGCTGTTTTCCACAGAGTTCCTCCTTTTTAACTTCATTTTTTCTTTGTTTTTTCAAATCACCCGATGTATAGGTAAAGTTCAAATGTAATTGTATAATGTTTGCGTTTAAATGATTTTGTTTGGTAATAAATTGGTTGTGGATGTACTTTGAAATTCTTGACCCATTTGCGTTGTTTTATAAGTGTTTGTATATTTAGGGTTTAATGCTGAAACTTAAATGAATAGAAAAAAATAGACAAGTAAATTCTGATTTATAATAAAGATACATCAAGGAAATAGATAAATAAGTTATTTATATAAAAAAAATAAAATAAAATAAAAATGAGGATAATATGTTGGAATAAATTAAAACAGGGGTAATCACTTCACCGAGGGTATTAAAGGGGGTTAAATTATATCCAGTGGTCATTTTAAACTTTGACTGCGACGAGGCAGGATCATGGAAAAGTACCTAAAGTCCCTCTATTACGACATAGGTCGCAAAAGCGGTCTGAGCAGCGTAAACAGGTTGTATCGCGCCACCAAGCAAGATGGAAAGTACAAGATTACGCGAAAGCAAATTCGAGACTTTCTTCGAGGACAGGACGCTTACACGCTCCATAAACCCGCCAGAAAAAGATATCCCAGAAATAGAATGATGGCCGTGGGTCGGGATGAAATCCACCAGTTAGATCTGGTAGATGTATCTAATTTATCCAAATACAATACAGGCTATAGATACTTGCTGACTTGGATCGACGTGTTTTCCAAATACGCCTGGGTTATTCCGTTAAAAAATAAATCGAGCAAGGCGCTGGTGAATGCTTTCAAGACCAAGGTCAGATCTAGCGGCAGACCTCCCGTGATGATTCACATGGATAAAGGCAGTGAATTTACCAACCGTCCGTTCCAAGACATGCTTAAAACGGAAGGGATACATTTCTATACGACCAACAGCGAGGTCAAAGCCTCCGTCGTGGAGAGATTCAACCCCACGCTCGAGTCTCGCATGTGGCGGTACTTTACGTGGAAAAACACGTTGAAATACATCGACGTCTTGGGGCCACTGGTGAAGGCCTACAACCATTCGCATCACCGAACCATTGGAATGAAGCCCGTGGAAGTCACCGGCGCCAATGAAAGCGTTGTTTGGAAACGTCTGTATGCGCCGCCCAATCCACCCTCTAAATTTCGGTTTAAAGTGGGAGATAAGGTTCGAGTCAGTAAACGGCGGCTGACCTTTGAAAAGTCCTACCTCCCATCCTGGTCCGAGGAGATATTTACAATAGCCAAACGCAGTGGGCGGCAAACAAGACCCGTGTACGCATTAAAAGATTATAACGGTGAAGCTATTCGTGGTTCGTTTTATGAGGAAGAATTGCAAAAGGTGCGAAAAACCGATGATCTGTACCGAGTGGAGAAAGTGATTCGGAAGCGCAGGAGAAAGGGAAAGACCGAGTATTTCGTTAAATGGTTGGGGTATCCTTCGTCGTTCAACAGTTGGGTGACGGACCTGCAGTCGTAAGGACGCAACCATGGCCTCGTCTTCCACGCAATTTTACGTCACGCTGCCCAGTAATTCATCCATGACATTGTACCCGAACAATACCCTGTCCAGTTACACCACGCACCTGGTCAAGCCAATTCATCTGACCGGACACTGGGAGGTTGCCCTGACCGAGATCCATTATCCTTTCACGTGGTACAATATAACGGAAGACAACAATTCGTTCACGTACAGCGAACGCGGCCGAGTGCAAACACACGCGAGAATATCGCACGGCTTTTACACTTCCGTGCAGGAAATCATAGATGCCATCAACGGCGAAATGAGAGACGCAGCTAAACGCAATATCATCATCACCTTGGACAGGTACACGGGGAGAGTAAAGATAGAAGTCTGAGAGGGGGCGTACATTTATTTTGACGATTATTTGTATCGCATGTTGGGGTTAAAATACAAGAAAGTGAACGAAAACCTGGAAGGGCATTTACCCGTGGATGTGAATGGAGGATTCTACGGTATGTACGTGTACTGCGACATTGCCGAAAACCAACTGGTGGAAGACGTTAGCGCGCCCTTACTGAGAATTGTCCCCGTGCAAAGGTCTGGTTTGACTCAGGGTGATGTCATCGCTCACACCTTCAGCGCGCCCCATTACGTGCCCGTCAAACGAAAACACTTTGAGACGATTCAGGTGGATATAAGGACCAACACGGGAGAGAAAGTGCCATTCCAACGCGGGAAACTCACCATTACGCTTCATTTTCGCAAAAGCCGTCCCTCTTTGTTTTGAGCCGTCATGGTGGACTACGTGAAATATTACAAAAATCAGGCGGGGGGCGGGGATTATTATTTCAGAGGTGCCCCCATTCAAAAGGGATACGGACTGGGCAATATTTTAGGAGGACTGTTCAGACCCGCTTTACCGATGATCAAACAAGGCGCCAAAATGATAGGCAAGGAGGCCTTGAAGACCGGGGTACGAATCGTCGCCAATACCCTCGACGGACAGAATGTCAAGACGGCCGCGAAGAAACGGGTGAAAGAGGCTGGAAAGAAGATGACGTCACGGGTTATGCAGCGACTCTCCGAGCAACCCGCCTCCCAGGAGAAAGGTTTAAAAAGGAAAGTACCCGGCGCGTCGGGCAGAAGGGCTCGGAGCAAGCGACCGAAGAGGACCCCGACATTTTTGATTAACAAGGGTGTACACCACTATGGCATTCATTAGTAAACATTCGTGCGAATGCACAAAGTCCGAACTGGATCTGTTTTCCGTCCCGCCCACTCAGACCTCCATTTTGAAAGGGCAATGGGTACAGTACAACCCACTGACCAATATCGTGGACTCGGACTCTATAGAATTTCACATCACCGGTTCCACCGAGCACTACCTGGATTTGGCGCATACCCTGATCAACGTCAAAGTTAAAGTGGTCAATGAAAATGGCGCCGACCTGGGCGAGGGTGTTCCCGTCGCTCCCGTCAATCTGCTGCTTCACTCCCTGTTCTCCGAAGTGGATGTCACGCTCAACAACAAACTCGTTTCGTCTTCATCCAACACGTACCCGTACCGAGCCCTGCTGGAAACCCTGCTCAATTACGGACCACCGGCCAAGGCATCGCAGCTGACAGCCGCCCTGTTTTACAAAGATATGGCGGGAAAAATGGACTCGGACGATCCAACCGCGGAAGAAAATTTCAACGGGGGATTAAAGCGGAGATACAAACTGTCGAAGGAGAGCCGTATTATCGATATGTTGGGACCGATTCACGGAGACATATTTTTTTCAAGGTTTTTACTGAACGGCGTCAACCTGAAGCTCAAGTTTCATCGCAGCAAAAACAGTTTCTGTTTAATGGCGGCTTTACCGGACACTCACTACAAAGTAAAGATAATGGAAGCTTCTCTGTACGTGAGAAAGGTGGTCGTCAGTCGCACCTTGGCTCTAGCGCACGCCAAAACCCTACAGAGTGCTATGGCCAAATACCCGCTGTGCAGAGTGGAGGTCAAAACGTTTTCTATTCCGCTAGGAAATCAATCTTTTACCCGCGAAAATCTGTTTCTGGGGCAGATCCCCCGGCGCGTGGTGATTGGCATGGTGGATAACGTCTTCAACGGCGACTATCATAAAAACCCCTACAACTTTAAACATTACGGTCTAAATTACCTGGGGCTGTACGTGGATAACAAACAGACGCCGTGGCGACCTCTTCAACCCAAGTTTTCCTGCAAAGACGAAGCGTACATGATGTCCTATCAGACTTTGTATTCCGGTATAAATACCCTGTTTGGAGACAAGGGCAATCAGATCAACAGGGAAGACTACGAGTCGGGATACTCCCTCTTTGCTTTTGATCTGTCTCCGGACTTGTCTAGCGGGTCTCATTTCAACCTGGTCAAGCGTAGTAACATTTGTCTGGAGTTGAAATTTGCCGTGGCCCTGACAACGACCGTCAACGTGGTGGGGTACAGTGAATTCGAGAGCATCCTGGAAGTGGACGAGAGCCGCAATATTCTGATCGATTACGCCAACTAAACGATGGACAGCGTACAACTTTTAAGAGTGCTCAAGGGGGACAGCATGACCCGCCGTGACGTCATTGGTGTATTCCCGTCGGATGGGTTACTGCCCGTGACCAAATACCCCAGCGCCCTCATCGTGAACGCCGACGAGAGTGATCGACCGGGCACCCACTGGCTGGCGATGTACTTTACTCAGGACGGCCGAGCGGAATTTTTTGACTCTTACGGGCTTCCACCAGACACCTACGGGCAGCATGTTCAATCTTTTTTATGGAAGAACAGTTTGCAGTTTATACACAACACAGTTCGCTTGCAATCTTTCACCACAACCGTTTGCGGTCAGCACTGCCTATTTTGCCTGTTGCACCGTTGTAGGGACATCTCCATGAGAGCTATTGTGTCCGTGTTTACGGATGGTTGCCTCGTCAATGACGTGATGGTGCAGGATTTTATCGAAGAGAGATACAATGTCGATGTACCCGTGTTAGATTTAGATTTTATTTGTCGTCAAATTTGTGTGAAGAAAAATTGAATCCAAAACTTGAAATCTTTTCAATGTCTTAATAATAATCTCGAGTAGTTGAGTTAAGTTACAAATTCTGAGTAAAGAAAATTGAAATCGAAAAATTGAAAACTTTTCAATGTCTCACGTAGTTTAGTTTTAGTTAATACTTAATAATGTCTTAATAATGTCGCGTAGTTTAGTGTTTGTTAATTTTAGCGAGTCAATGTTAGTACTTACAAAACTGGTAAAAAAAAAAGTCAAACAAAACATACTTTTTTCTGTTGTCTTCTGCATCATTTATTAATCCATCGTGAATAAACCATAGTTCAATAACAAAGTCAATTGTTTTTTTAAGCGTACAATCATTCACTGAGTTAAAAGTAAAGACCCTCCCCCTCTTGGAAAAATGCGTGTGACGTAAAATTACAACGTGTCCCACTGAAGCCTTTTCCTGGCTCTTACTGGAGTTGACACAACCCTAAGGCGCCTTTTTCGAGAGGGAACGGGTGGAGGGGATGTAGGAATATCGGGAAGTAATCTTTTTTCTTCCGGTCCCATTTGTTTGTATTTTCTAACGACATTGCGCCGTGCTTCATTACCGATAATACTCTCGGGCGCGTTAGATTTGGCCAATCCGTGCATAAAGTACTGAAATCCATGAGGAGCGAAACCCTTTTTATTCCTCAAAGTATCATTCACCAAATCAAAAATATTCGAACCCTTGACAACATTTCCTTCATAAACCAATTCCCCCTTTTTGTTCCAAGTCATGACGTCATTATGCTTGAGGCTGTTCATAAGCAGTTTGGCTTTGCGCTGCAAGGTTTTAGGCACACTCTCGAGAATTTGCGGCGTTAGGTCCCTCTCGGCCAAAGTAGCGCGGTCTCCGTCCGTCGTGCCAGCCGATGATGTTTGGTCCTCCGACCCTCTGCCGGATCCCTCCGCCGGTGTAGACATCGTGACAGACATGGGTGCGGATTTGCGGGCGTGATCGTATTGAAGATACTGCTGTAGCGTTTGCTGGTACAGCGACAGTTTAGCGTCGTCGGGAAGGTCCGTTCGGACTAAAATGTCTTTCATGTCCTGCTCCAGGGTCTGCAGTTTACTCTGCGTGGGGTATTTCATCACTTGGAGAACAGTATCCCTCCGAGCGTACTCAGGATTGGAGCCAGCAGGGATCCCAGAAATCCTCCTTTCTGAATCAACAGCTGTTTGCGTTTGGCGTGAGAGGACTTCTTGTCAGCCAGAGCTCGCAGATGCGTCTTGTGTCGCGAGAGTTTTTTCTTCTGACTGGGGGTAAGATGAACGCGGCCTTTTAAAACATTCAGCGCACATTCATCCAAACAGGTGACCAGTTCCTTGTCGGCATACTTCAAAATGTCCTTTTGTTTCTTGGGCAAAGCTGCGCTCAAAATGCGCAGCGCGTAAGCGTTGTCCTTCAACCGTCGCGTCATGATGACGAGTGAGGCCGTTGACGTAAAGCTGGTCTATTTAGGCACGTAGGCATAGCTCGTTTCGCCGGGAAAAATGCAGGATCGAAGTGGGTGTTCTTCCGGGCAATGGGGTTTCAGGTCGATGAACAGGTAGGAATAGGGCTGGCTGGTGGCATCGGTGTAGGCCAAATGAACAATCTGGGATCGGTCTCTGGGATTTTTGAACAGGACGATGTAGTGACAGTTCAGACTGATGGTCCTGCTCTCTTTCGACTGGTGGAACAAGTTCTGCACGATGTAAATCACAGACAGGTTGCGATGGTGGGATCCCTGGGTAAACAGTTTAGCAATGTGAGGATCTTTACCACATTCCTGCATCAAATCGTCCAAGACCACTAGATGTCGGTGCGTCGGGTTGATGTGCTCTGACCAATCCTCCGGCAGCCCCTCCACAAACTGAACAGCAGGTAGATCGCGAGACAGTTCCTCATAAGCCGGCTGATACTGACCATAACACCACAAAATTCTCTCAAGAGGCTCCACAAATACATGATGATGATTTCTAATTAATGTACTGACCCACTGAGTCTTGCCGCAACCGGTCAGTCCCGCTACGCAAAACGTGGCGGGGTGTTGAAGTTTCGTGCCCATAGGGGAAAAGTGACTAAGTGGTTAAGCGCGCCGCGATTTATAGCTTAAGCATGATGACGTCATACCCTAATAACGTCACACCTAATGACGTCACGGAATTCCCCTATACAATGTCACTAACATTCTTAACAGCGCTTAATACGGGGACGTTCGAAATGACGGCATGAAACAAATCGCTATTTAAGATACTCGATAATTCAATGCCAAAAATTGATGATAAAATAACCAGTAACACCAGATGTATGATTAACAATATAAATCGAATTAACGGAGGAGAACAATAAGAGCTCGGGGAACGTGTGTTCGCCATGGTGCCTTTCGATCAAATGTGAGCGGGGGTAGTCGAGCCGTGCTTTTTATGAAGGTTTGTATCCGTACGGCACGGTACGGTAATGTAATCATCCCGTATGACCCTCTTGCTGTACACTACCCGATAATCTTTGGTAGCCGACTTGGTCAAGATTTCTTTGGTCTTGCCATTTCTGAAGATCTTGTGCGGATCGGATATGACGATCTTTTCGGGGCCCACCCCTTTGACCATATCGACCACGGAATCGAAATTGATCTGCTGCGAATTCCTAAAGTTCAAAGTGAATCCGCCCGACACGAAGGTCTCTATGTAATTGCCATCTTTGGGACTTATTTCATTGGTCAAATTGCCTAGAAAGTCGCCCAAAGGGGGTTTGTACTGTCCCGGCTTATCCACGTAGATGACGCTGTCGGTATCGGTAATACAGGACTGAATTCGGCAACCGTTCGAGGACGCTGTAAAGTCTGAGCCGCGCATGCGCTGTGGTGAAGGCGGCGATGACCACGTTCGTTCTGGGGTTAGGATCGATGAACTCTTCTTGGGATTCAAATCGAACTTCCGCCATTTCGTGATTGATGAAAGTAATATCATGCACCACGAGGTGGTCGGCGAGGAGGAATTCGTACAACTTACAAGTATCGCTCACGATCGCGACTTGAGGCATGTTTAGTCTCTGACCAAACTTTCCCCAGAACAAATTAAGCATGAGGTTGGCCAGTGCCCTAAGCCCTGGGGTTTTTTCTATTTTGGAAGCGTCCAACCGAATCCCTTCGCATTGAAAATACCGATCGATGTATTCCGCCTTATCAGTTTCGGTTTTTATCCCACTGGACCATCCCGAAGCTTCGACTTTTAGTTTCAAGAACGTGTTGATGTACTCGGTAAACAACCCGCCGGTCTTGGTATCCGTATTGTATTGTTCGCTGTGGGAGAAATGCCACACGACCTCCATCCTTATCACCTTGTAACCCAATTCGACGGCCTTTTCCAGTTCAATAGAAACCCACGTACCGTGCAGCGCTCTTTCATCGTCCGTGTGTTGGCAAGGGGTCTGTTGTTGAGTGTCTACGCATGTGCGGCTGAGCGGAAATGTCAACTTCCCACCCGATCGATAAGGCAGGAGGGGATGATACAGGGTCTGCGGCGGTAAGACGCTACATTTGATGAGACCGTAATAGTCGGACACGTCTTTAAAATTCTCCGTTATAATCTCGGGGTGATAGAGCGGGTAGGAGCAGTACTTGTTCGTGTAGGGGTACAGGGGACAAAAGTCCACGTATTGAATCTTTTCGTCCCCGGAGGTTTGATAGAATAACCGGGTGGCGTTGGTTCGTCCCCCGTAGAACGCGCCCCTAGGATTCAGCGTGGCGCGGGGTCCTGTGATGGCTTCGTCTTGTAGCGCGCGTTTCATGTCTTCAGGTAAGGTTTTGAACGTGGCCTTCCATTCGCATTCCCACATTTCGACAAACTGTTTAATATGGTTCTGACAGTGTCGGACGTACACATCTGATTCCACAATTTTTGAGTATTTGAAAAAATAATTGGGGGAGCTAAGCTGATGTCCAGAAAGAAGGAACTAATCGTGCTTTGTATTGTAACTTTGGCAGCCTTTTGCTAAAGGGTGCACTGAGGGGATAAAAAACTGTCATTTTGGTGTCGGACGTACATAAGAAAAGTAAATGATATAAAATGAGACATTACATAGAATTTCAAAAGGAAAATGAAAATTCATTTCTGTCATTGTTTACTTATTGGGGCACTCTTCAAACTGTAACAAAACTGGAACAAAAAAATTATTTTCAGGCTAAAAAACAAAATCTTTCAGATGGGAAATATTTTCCCCAATTTCTCGGTATTTAAAACCAATTTTTCAGTATCACATGAAAGCCAAATTCTTGAATGTTGTTAGAAATGAAGTATGTTTCATGAAGGTATACACCATAAGCTTCAAAATGATATATAATTTGTCACATTTGGACCAGTTTGAAATTTTCGCCCAGAGGTTGATGTTTCCGTGGAACTGCCCTAAAGCGAACATCCCAAATTGTTGCACTGATTGCCAACAAACTTTTCACAGCAGGAATTTTCATTGATCTCTCAAAAGCATTTGATACAATAGATCACAGCATCCTTGTTTCTAAACTTGAATTCTATGGTGTGAGAGGACAGGCCCTTAAATGGTTCCGTGATTATCTTTTTAACAGATCTCAGTATACTGTTATTGCCGACGCATCTTCACGGAGAGCAATTACATGTGGTGGTCCTCAGGACTCAATTCTTGGGCCTCTTCTTTTCCTAATTTATATAATGACCTGCACTTTTCTTCTTCACTGTTATCCTTTCTTTTATTTGCCGATGATACGACAATAATTTATTCCAATACCAGCCAGCATTCCCTCGTCCAGACTCTGAATACTGAACTTGCTAATGTCTCATTATGGTTTCAAGCTGACAAACTTTCTCTGAACTCTAACGAAACCAAGTGCACGTTCTTTACCAAGTCTGAACCGAGGGCTATTACTCCTGCCATTCACATTAGTAATTCACCTATTTCCCAGGTAGTTTCTAAAAATTCTTAGGAGTTATACTCAACGATCTATTAAACTGGAATGACCACATCGCTTTGATTGGTAAGACCACTTCACGGAATAAAGGTGTCTTATCTAAGCTCCGTACTTTTCTCCCCCCTTCCAACCTATTCACTCTTTACAATATCTTAATCCTTCCTTATTTCAATTACTGTAATATTGTTTGGGCACGTTCGAGCTACAATCAACTGCACCCGCTAATAATTATTCAGAAAAGAGCTGTGCGGATTTGTACTCAATCACCTCCACAGGCACACACCCCCTCTCTTTTCACGACTAAACACACTTATACTCACTGATATAAACAAACTCCAAACTGGGATTTTTATGTTCAAATACACCAACAATCTTCTTCCACATGCCTTTTCGTCTTACTTCACCCCTGCTTAATGTCACCTTAGTTATTATCCTATTTATTTGTTTCTTTTCATATCCTTGATTAATTGTACACATTCATATAAACTGATTGTTACATTTGCACTATCGAAATAAATGTTATTTGAATTGAAAATTGAATTGAACTGGTAATTCTCCAGGTGCATTTACAGATGAGCCAAACAGCACCGCTGCACACTAATCTGGCCCGTATTGAAAAGAGGTCAGCAGTGCACTGTACCAGTTTCGGGAACAAAAGAATCTTGCGTAACACCGCACAATCAGGGCTCTTTTTCCAAGCTGCAGGCCTGGCTGAAATATTCAAAAGTCAATGAAGGTTAACTGTCGAGAGTAGTGCCCAAAGAGTCCTTCATGTAGGTATAAACGGCCATTAAATGAAATGATGTATTTTTGAAGAATTTTGAAAATAGTAAAAATTTTGAAAAGGACCTGGCATCTTGTCTTGCTCAAGAAAAATCCACCCGGCAGCAAGTGGTTAAAGCTGGTCAATGGTTGAGATTGATCTTCCATGGCATTTGTTTCATTCAGCAATGCATTTTTACATGTTTAACCATTAAGATGACTGTTTTTTGTGGCCAAATGTCCTGCAACATGTACAATGGTATTCATTTGAAGTCTGAACATTCACTTAGAGTGTTTCAAGGTTTATGTGATGACCTATCAGATTGCTCCAGTGGTGCCACTTTCCTATTTTCAGAGTGACTCACACCTGACACTGTGAAATTGAACAGACTGAGCCATCTTCCTTGCAGTTTTGACATACCAAAGTCACCATCATCTTACTACACATTACTTGCTTCAAGGCAGCCCTGAACTCATTTGCTGAAGGGTTATCTCTATGTCCTCCCCACCCCTTATGATAAATAACAGATTTTCTAGACAGTCCTGATTCAACCTGTCTGTGAAGAGGAATTTGAACAGGCCACTGATAGTAAGTTCATTAAACAACACAGACAGCACTTATTACGGTCAGAACCCACCCACTAAAACAGGCAACTCTTTCTGTCGACCCATCTTTGATTTGCCATTTCTTGATCCATTGTGTGTAATCTTTCCAAAACTGCACATGGGGTGACCCAACTCTTGCTGCTCTTCTGTATACTTTTGCACACTTTAAAGATCTAGCATTGAAAGAATCAAATAAGTGATCCATTTGCTCCAAAAACTGAGCTGAGTACACAGCTTCTGAGGGTAACTTTTCCAAGAATGCATATGTTAGGATACCAGATGCCACACTGTGGCTCATGACTTGTGCTGCAAGGTTTGACCCTCATATTGGCAAATGGAGGGAGTTCTATGTTATTTAATTTCAGCTTTGGTGCCATCCTCATGCGAAGAGTGAAATCATGCTTGTAGAACTCAACAATGTAGTTCCACTTTACTCTATGTCCCTCCACTTCAAAGATGTGTCTTGTCAAAGTGTTTGGAACATTTTTTAGAAGATGTGGGGGGTTGAACATGAGAAGACTTTGTTTGTTTGCCCATCCTCAGATTTTAACTTCTGCACAAACATAGAGTTCATTGAACATTTTTTTTATTGATGGAGCCCTGGTCACCTATAGCAACTTTATGAAAACTGCATTCTGCACTTTATGCTAACATTCCAATAATAGTACCTGTTGTGTGTTACCTGGGGTACCTCCATTAGATAGGAAGTACCCCATAAGCTGCTTCTATTTTGAGCTGACTTAAGGCTCATCTCATCCAGTATGAAAACACAAATCCTCTCTCTTTCAGCCATGATCTCAGCCTTCTGCTTCAGGATTTCAAATCTAGTGTCATTAAGCCCACCCTTACAAAAAAGTTCTATAGAACTCTATAGAATTCTATGGAACACTTTGTACAGTTCTATAGAATGCTATGGCATTCACACTTTTCTATAGAAATTTTAAGGATTGTGTATAGAAAATGGTTTTGTCTATAGAATTCTATAGCAACAGTTTTCTTTAGCACAATGTAATTCTGTAACTTCCTATAGAACTCTATACAGTCGACTCGCATTATAAAGAATACTGTTATAACAAAATACTGTTCCAAAGAACAGATTTCAGGAATGCCAATTTCTTGAATTTTTATGTGTTTCTTTGTTTCTACACTGCTTTTATAACAAAGTTCTGGTAATATTTCTGGTCCCTGCAACCATGTTATAATGAGAGTTGACTGTTGTCAATTTTAGGTCCATCCCCATCCTTAACACTTATACAGAACGCCTACAATTTACATGTATCTCTCAAATGAGGTTCAGGCCTACCGATAATCTTTCGAGTTTTGAAGAATTTTATCAGAAACTTCTTCAACATGGGATGTACCACGTACAGACTTCTCACAGTATTTGCAAATTATTCTACATAAGGAATAACTCTGGAGGAAATTGACGAAACGTCTGTAATGGTCACTCAAATGCTCATTTTATTATTGGTGAATTTCTTCACATGACAAGTTGATACTAGTAGTACATGTACACAAGTTTTCATTTTCTTGGTCACGCATTGACTGCGGACAGTTTGTAGAAAGTGTCAACAAGGACAGTCAAAAAACCTGAGATATTTTTCCCATGCAATTTGAATACTATGTCATTTTCTAAAAGTTTCAAATGGTCTATAGAAACTCATCTGGAAATGTATGCATAACAAAACAAACTAGAAACCTGCTAATTATATACTGCTGCTGACTCATATTTGGTCATTTGTTGAAAGTGTTCTATTTCCAAATTTAGCAAAACAAGCATACAGTTTAACTTTGCAGATGTAAAATAAACAGAGCTACAAGTTACATTTCCAGAGAACATGCTGAGCTTTCTTTATTTACATTTACTCACTGACTCAGAGAAATCTTCGTTTTTAGATCGTTTCCAAAGTATCTTAAGAGGAAATCCTGACTACTGTTATATGTACCTATATCAAGGTGCTTACCAAATCCAATGCACTTTCAGTTTCCACCCTGTCTTCCACTGTTACTTCATCATGTTCATCATCAGGACCCCCAGTATCTGATTCACAAGGCTCAACATCCTTAAAGAAAAAACAGGTACCATGACATGCACTTCTTAGACAGTTAGCTTATTACAAACAAGAAAGGAAATAAAGCTCTCAAATAATAAATTTCTCAGAACTTTACAGTTTGGCATTATTCTATTTGAGTCTAGGCCTACCTCTTGCTCAGGCACAGTCATGACACCTGCAGACATGGTAGAGGAGACAGAGTCTGTATCACTGTCAGCATCAATGGATTGTGTGCAATTTGATATATCTGCTTGAACACATGTACAGTCCGCAGTGGTAGCTGTGGTTTCTCTTGCCACTGTTGCTTCACAATACTTGTTAAGGTTGAAATCACCATCATCGCTTGAACTGGCAGAAAGTTAAACATCACTGACGCTGGATTCAACACGTTCATACGCTGTACCAGTAGCACTCACCATGCTCACTACATCTACATGACAATCACTCTCCGACTCCGATGAGCTCTCCCAGTTAGCAGGGGTTTTTGTGCATACCTGTAAGGCATATTTTTTCCAACTAATTTTCATCTCAGTTTCCCTATATGATTTGTTTCATAATTTTCATCTCATTAGATCTAGGCCCGATTTATGTCAAGAGATTGATGACTTTAGGCCAACTCATCCTTTTGCCAATTAAATTCTGTTCTACTCCGAGTTGTACCGAGTCAGTACCCTTGAGCAAAACTCGATCAATCATCTCAAATTTTCTCCAAAATGTTGAAAACCTCCTCTTTCTAGGCCATACAAAGTTAACCCTCCAGTTTTTTTACAAATTCTGAAAACTTAAAAGAAGTAAATTTTTCCTTTTAGGCCTAGGCCTACATGTATATGGGAACATGGAGGGTGCTAAACTATACGATCGCCCAACAATTTACACTCTCAGACTGTATCAACACTCACTGGAATGTAGGCCTAGCATGCCTAATGGCATGAATGGAAGGACACGTTGCCATTTGGATTATTTCTGTAGTCCTCTTTTATTTCAGGAAAACAACAAGACCTGCAAAAAAGCATGAAAACTTAGTAGCCACACTGACCATCCTTGTGATGGGGTGCAGAGCCTACCAAGTACATCTCTTGGTGTTGGACAACGAACCATAAAGAGGCCTGCTCGGCTCATTGATAAGTGATAGAGATGTTGAAATGGAGGAGACTGACATGACTGACCAGGTAACTATATATGTAGGCCTACATGATGTTAAGAAGAGTTTGGAATTTTTTTCATGAAAAATATGGGAACCCCAAAAGCAAAAACTAATGTCAGATTATTATAATATGTAGGTGTAGGCCTACATGTTTTAAATACGTTCACACCTCAATATTTACGTGGCAATAATGGCCCATGCAGAAAATTAAACCCTGGTTCAAATGATTGTAGGTCATCTCGCTCCCTGGCCGACTCGCCCCTTACCAGCTCGCCCCTTACCGACTCGCCCCCTAGCCAACTCGCCCCCTAAGTTATCCAAGCACGTATGGCCGGCCCATTCACCATTTAATAAAAACACTATCAGTCAGAGATGGATTCGGTGATTGCTGCCCTTAAAAATAGGTTCTGGGGTTTGCAGCGGGCTCTCAAAGTTAAGAATTATGATAGTTAAAATGTTTAAAGCTTGGTGGATATTCCCTTTCTGTGGAATTTGGGGGGAAACAATATTTTTTTAATATTGGTAAAACTAATTCAGTATTATCGTGTGTATGGGCCATGGCGCAGCGTTTCCTGTGTATTGTCTATGGGATTTTGTGCGCCACAACACCCACGCTCTACCATATATGGCCATATTAATTAACTTGTGGACTATTTCAGATAAAAAAATGGTACATATTAGGCAAACCTACGGAAGTGTTAAGGAGACATGATTTATGACAAAGGGGTAAGTTATAAATATTCTAGTAAGGTATAACTAGAAAGGGAAACACCAAAAGGAAATTAACAAGATTGGAATGTCTTCTCAACTACATCACATTGTTTAATTAAAAAAGCTACCGGAAGAATATACATTAAGTTACTAGTAAAGAAATTAAAACACTCTAACAGATATTCAATTCTAAAAAAGGAAGAAAAATACAAATATCACGAGTTAAAACTCCCAAAAATATTACGAAAATAAATTTAAACATTTTGGGTCGACTCTGCCAACGCTTGTCTGAACTGGGAACATAACAACAGAACTGGATATTGGGTCACTATACAACAAGATTAGCCTACTTGTCATTTGTCATTAGCCTACTTGCCCGTTACTAGTAAACAAATTAAAAGCACTCTCAAAGATATTCAATTCCAAAATAGGAAGAAAAATTACGCAAATTAAAAAATTAATAATGGGACGTTAAAAATTGACATTAGTGTACAATGTACCTCTATGACTTTATACATCACACAAAAAGCATATATTCAAGAACCTAAATCAATTTTCGCAGTATATGTGAGGTCCCAGTCGAGTGAATGAGCAACAGAACACTATAACTAACTAACTGGATATCGGGTCACTACAAGAAGATTAGCCTACTTAACTTGTCATCTGGTGCCTACTTGTCATCCGGTGCCCGACCAAAAATGTGGGAAACAGCACATAGGAGGTGCTTGGCAGTTCACCGGCCATCTACGAACTCGTCCCATAGCGTGAAGAGTCGGGCCTGTTGGCTTTTCCACTGATGGCGCTGGATCTTGTTGAATTTTACTCTCAGACACCAGACGCATCTGCAGGCCTACAGAGAGCCTCCCAGTGCAGGGCGGTGATCAACTCTTAGAGCGACAAGTTTGGACGGCCCGTCTTCCTGTTCAGTCTGCTGTGCCAGCCTTTGACGTCATTGTTGGTCCTGATGCTAGAGAGAAAGGTGGACCAGGTGGAAGCGCCCAGACGTCGGATTCGATCCTGGTGTTGTTGACGTACTGAAACACCTGCAGAAGATCGCAGTTACAAAAGGGTGTACATCTATCCAAGAACCTAAATTTTCACAGTACATGTACATATCATTACTGATATCAGGAAAAGGTTGGTTGGATGGCTTTATTGAGGCGACAACTGGGGCAATATGCGAATATCTACCATTTACTTTTAGGAGACTTGAAAAAAGGGAAAAACTCAAAACGAATTCTAACTTACCTGCTCGAGCATAGGCCCAGCTGCTCGTTCTCTCAAGGCCTCGAACATTGGTTTGATGATCTCGGCTGGCAAGCAGGGGAGGGACATACGCTCTTTCAGGAGCTGGTGTGCATCATTCCTCTGCATGTGAGCTGGTTGCAACCCAACCAGCTGGATTTTTCGCTAAACGGCTTGCTTCCAATGGAAGGAGCAGCCTATGCGTTTGACCTGTTGATAGAAAATAAAAACAAAAAAAAAAACCCAAAAAATTCATGATTCAGGTATATCCTGCCTTTGCACTTTGCTGCTGGTATAGCCGCTGCCAGGGTTCAAAGAATTAACTTGAGAGTTTTACGATGGCACTATGTCAAATTTGTGTGAGTGTGTGAGCAAGTAATATGTTTATCCTCAAAAGAATATGTTTATCCTTCAATTTTCATTTATTAAGACATGTTAATTAAAAGACATTAACCTGTGGGAATACGGATGACATGGCCTTCCAGATGCCCGCTTCGAAGTCCAGCATGACCTCGCAAAGTCCCATGTCCTCTGGCAAAGCTTTCTTTACCGCTCCTTTTGGTCACTTGTGTTACACCTTTTGCATTCAATTTCGTCATCGAACGTATCGCAAGATAAGTGGGTCATTCCATGAAGTTGGGGAACAATTTTCTGTATAAAATAGAGCGGATCATATAACTCTGTAATATAAAAATACACCTCTAAGATCCTTGCAAGATGTGGAACAATGTCAATTTTGAATCTACAACGAGAAAAATAAGTATATGTTTTTACCAACATATAACAAGGGACACCGTCACAAATAAAGCCCCAACATCAGGAATGATTTGTTGCGATTCCAAATTCACTAAAATATGCCTGTGAGTGATTTTTTTAGAGTAATTACACAACTCATCGATATTACAATATTATTGCACAAAACCATTACCTCAACGTATCAAAAATATGAAAATATAAAGACACTAACCTGGACCGCATCGAAGATGCTGCCAACAATGGCATCCGTCACACAGGCAGGTGGCGTGGGATTAGACGCCGAAGCCTTCTTAACTTTTCTTGTTTGCACTGGCATATTACTTCGCTGAACGTAGATTTGTGTCTTCAGACAAATGATGATGAGTATGCGAAATACCTAGATTTTTATAGAGGAATTTTTCTTTGATGCTCCGGCCAACCGTGACTTGTCAACTAAGCCCTATGACTTGATTGACAATTTGGATGCGTGTGTTACCGTCAACCACATTGCAGCTCTGCAGTCAACCACAAGAGCATTTCACAAGGGTTGCCGCCTCTCTTTGTGACTTCAGAAGATGGCAAACTTCGTGTTATTCATGCTGTCCGCGCTTTAATGGGTGCTGTCATCGTTTGAATGACTGATCAAGGGAAGCCAACAGGTTAGTAAAGTTGCCCGTCATTGTCACCCTATTTTAAACCCCAGTTGGTCTGAAGAATGATAAGGTGATGAACAGATTCTGTTTTGTGTTCCAGAAACGCCCACCAAGATTGAAAAGCAGTTGAAAATGAAACACATGTATCGTGAAAAGACAAAAAAGTCATCCTCAAATTTGAAGGCTTTTCAATATTTTACTGTTGTATTTTGTTTGTTCAACTCTGTTTCTTCACATAATACAGACAGATTTTGCAATGAAATCATAAATATTGG
The DNA here is from genome assembly GCF_054643075.1 of Acanthaster planci. Lineage (NCBI taxonomy): Eukaryota > Metazoa > Echinodermata > Asteroidea > Valvatida > Acanthasteridae > Acanthaster > Acanthaster planci. Next base: position 6,635,357 of record NC_141794.1, read on the forward strand.
ACACAAATGTGATTTAAGTAAAAATGGACCTGTGGACTAAGACGTTTAACAAAAGGAAGTAACTACAACATTAGGACAAACTACAACCTACAAGCAGGAGTAAGATATTTATTTACCCATCAAATATTATAAGAGGCAATCAATTTGGTTTTCAGCTTTTTGACAAATAAGGATAAAATCGGAGAATCAAGCGATTCCAGAAGTTGGTACCCTGGTGAAAGAGGCTATCTTTTTAACATTGAAGTTCTATTAGGACAGACATACAGATTATTCTTTGAAACACTTCTTGTTGTATGAATGAATATCTGATGTTAAAGTAAAACTAGAACTAAAATAGCGTGGAAAGAGATTATATATATATATTTTTATACATGAATTTGGCCAAGGTACTCTGGTTTCCTCCTGCCTGTTCCAGATTATCGAAATCACACAAACTACCGACGAATTCCCTGTGAGAGGCCTATTTCATCATCGGCACATCTGGTGTCCAACTAATGGCGTTTTGCAGATCAGGCGCTATTTGCGCCAGCTATATGTTTTATTCATGAATCAATCAGTTTCCCAATTCAATTCAATCCGGAAGAGGCAAGAGGAAACTGGATCACCTAGAGAAAAAGGCGACGTGACTCGAACTGATCCAAGCTTAACAATCCTTCGGTGGATTCTCAGTCCCAGAAAGACTTGACTCTACATCAGTATTTTATAAGTACTTTATTCTAACAACTAAAAGCATGCAATCAAAAACCCTGCCTTGAACCAAGAACATAATGGTCAAACTTTCTCAGAACGTCTATAGGTGTTTGTAAATTCATATTAAAATTGGGGGATTGAGAAAGGTTACTATGGGTAACATTCAACATCGGCTGGCAAATCCACGGTCTTCCAAAAATAGTTGAACCCTCTTGGTCTCGTTACCCGTTCTATTGATTCACCACCAATGCATTGATTGAGATGGTTCATCACCTTTTGCTGCTTGGCGGACCAAACAAGGGAGGCCGACTGTATGAGGAAGCCGACTGAAGAAGCCGGCTGCATCATGTCACTCCGTTTAATCCCTCATTATCCATAACACTCCTCAATCCTCAAACAGGTGAAGGATTGAGGAGTGTTAAGGTTAAGCATTTTTTTAAAAAGCAAAGAGTGACTGGGTGAATGACACATTCAGTGAAGCCTTGTGAAAAAGCCTCACTGAGTTGAAAAGCACATCAAAAATCACACATTAATGTGCCATCATCCTATTCCATCCTGCATTAACCTAATTGTAAGAGGTGTGCCCCCCCCTCTTTTTTGTTTACTAGTCCCCTTAAAATCATCAAATACAAGAAAATTATGAAACTTCAGCCATGCTTTGACATGAAAGTTCTAAGTAGAATTTATTCCTGTTGACACGCTCCAGCCCAAGAGTTGAAAACCTGAGCCCAAAATAGGGCACTTCCAACACAAGAGTGGAACAAACCACCAAGGAGAGTGTTTCGAGAACTTTCAGTCACCTGTGCATATATCCACAGCTTGGTCAGTTGGTGCGCGGGCTGTACTTGACCATCGAGGAAGTACCCCCACCCTTGGTTAGGGCCCTGTTAGGGTTACCCTTCATAATTAGGGTTGGCCTCCGTTAGGGTTAGCCGTCATTAGGGTTGGCCTCCGTTAGGGTTAAGCTCGGTTAGGGTTGGCCCACGGAAACCATCAAGTCCTTCGGTCACTGCTGATTTCTTGAAAATTACACGCAAAACAGCATGAACAGTGACAGAGTTAATTGTTTTTCAGAATTTCCACATGATTGCATGGGTATTTACCAGTGGAGTGTTGCTGCCAACAATCAAATGTTTCTCATGTCTCACAATTCATAAAACTCCTATCCCTGGCTTGTTCCGGTCTTTTCACCACTGGTGTAACTATCGCAAACGTGAGAAATGATTTTTCAATCCAACCGTCATGACATCCAGGACGCCGCCATCTTGGCAATATAGGGTGCACTGAACTAATTCAAGCTCCATTGAAAATAGTGTAAAATCAACCAAGTTTGGAGCCCCATGGCAGGCAACTGAAGTCCCTGAGGCCTCTCAAACAAAAATCAATGTGTTGTTTGGTCCTTCAGATTTCATTTGATTTTCAATTTTTAGTAGGTTAACCAATGAATTTTTTAATTATCCGCCCAAAACAAACTCACCCCCCAAAAAGTGAATGTTGCCAAGCCCTCCCAGCGGCCATTTTTCAAATGACATCCCTCACCTTCCTGGGGCTCTTCTGACTAATTTTCAATCCCATTTTTGTCTGCTTTGCCCCCAGATGGGTGCCCCTGAATCTACAGAGATGATTCTGGGCCATACTGACACAATTCCACCATTTCCTGGCCCAAACAGACCCCTCTTTTCGAAACAATCTCTGGGGGGTACTTTTTCTGCGCCTCGGCCTGGCGGAGAATTTTCCTTGAATTGGGACACTGCACCCTTTATATACACCCCTTTTTCACAGTCTGACACAGAAACAATGCTGAATGATTGAGAATGTTCCAGAAAACTCAATTTTTGAAAATAAATTGGAAAAAAAAGTCCACCGGCTGTGCTATGGGGAGTAAATCATCAAGGTCAGCCAATAGCAAATGTGCACAAACTGCCTATACATACACTGTACATGTACACTTCTACTATAGTGTAAACAGAAGAATGTGCAATCAGCATTTGAAAATTGCACCTTTCCCCATGAATAGCTTCAACTAGCATGTCCTACTGACAAGGAAGGGTTACCGCTTTGGCCATACACTAGCAACAGCAGAGATCAAATACAAGAAAATTATGAAACTTCAGCCATGCTTTGACATGAAAGTTCTAAGTAGAATTTATTCCTGTTGACACGCTCCAGCCCAAGAGTTGAAAACCTGAGCCCAAAATAGGGCACTTCCAACACAAGAGTGGAACAAACCACCAAGGAGAGTGTTTCGAGAACTTTCAGTCACCTGTGCATATATCCACAGCTTGGTCAGTTGGTGCGCGGGCTGTACTTGACCATCGAGGAAGTACCCCCACCCTTGGTTAGGGCCCTGTTAGGGTTACCCTTCATAATTAGGGTTGGCCTCCGTTAGGGTTAGCCGTCATTAGGGTTGGCCTCCGTTAGGGTTAAGCTCGGTTAGGGTTGGCCCACGGAAACCATCAAGTCCTTCGGTCACTGCTGATTTCTTGAAAATTACACGCAAAACAGCATGAACAGTGACAGAGTTAATTGTTTTTCAGAATTTCCACATGATTGCATGGGTATTTACCAGTGGAGTGTTGCTGCCAACAATCAAATGTTTCTCATGTCTCACAATTCATAAAACTCCTATCCCTGGCTTGTTCCGGTCTTTTCACCACTGGTGTAACTATCGCAAACGTGAGAAATGATTTTTCAATCCAACCGTCATGACATCCAGGACGCCGCCATCTTGGCAATATAGGGTGCACTGAACTAATTCAAGCTCCATTGAAAATAGTGTAAAATCAACCAAGTTTGGAGCCCCATGGCAGGCAACTGAAGTCCCTGAGGCCTCTCAAACAAAAATCAATGTGTTGTTTGGTCCTTCAGATTTCATTTGATTTTCAATTTTTAGTAGGTTAACCAATGAATTTTTTAATTATCCGCCCAAAACAAACTCACCCCCCAAAAAGTGAATGTTGCCAAGCCCTCCCAGCGGCCATTTTTCAAATGACATCCCTCACCTTCCTGGGGCTCTTCTGACTAATTTTCAATCCCATTTTTGTCTGCTTTGCCCCCAGATGGGTGCCCCTGAATCTACAGAGATGATTCTGGGCCATACTGACACAATTCCACCATTTCCTGGCCCAAACAGACCCCTCTTTTCGAAACAATCTCTGGGGGTACTTTTTCTGCGCCTCGGCCTGGCGGAGAATTTTCCTTGAATTGGGACACTGCACCCTTTATATACACCCCTTTTTCACAGTCTGACACAGAAACAATGCTGAATGATTGAGAATGTTCCAGAAAACTCAATTTTTGAAAATAAATTGGAAAAAAAAGTCCACCGGCTGTGCTATGGGGAGTAAATCATCAAGGTCAGCCAATAGCAAATGTGCACAAACTGCCTATACATACACTGTACATGTACACTTCTACTATAGTGTAAACAGAAGAATGTGCAATCAGCATTTGAAAATTGCACCTTTCCCCATGAATAGCTTCAACTAGCATGTCCTACTGACAAGGAAGGGTTACCGCTTTGGCCATACACTAGCAACAGCAGAGATCAAATACAAGAAAATTATGAAACTTCAGCCATGCTTTGACATGAAAGTTCTAAGTAGAATTTATTCCTGTTGACACGCTCCAGCCCAAGAGTTGAAAACCTGAGCCCAAAATAGGGCACTTCCAACACAAGAGTGGAACAAACCACCAAGGAGAGTGTTTCGAGAACTTTCAGTCACCTGTGCATATATCCACAGCTTGGTCAGTTGGTGCGCGGGCTGTACTTGACCATCGAGGAAGTACCCCCACCCTTGGTTAGGGCCCTGTTAGGGTTACCCTTCATAATTAGGGTTGGCCTCCGTTAGGGTTAGCCGTCATTAGGGTTGGCCTCCGTTAGGGTTAAGCTCGGTTAGGGTTGGCCCACGGAAACCATCAAGTCCTTCGGTCACTGCTGATTTCTTGAAAATTACACGCAAAACAGCATGAACAGTGACAGAGTTAATTGTTTTTCAGAATTTCCACATGATTGCATGGGTATTTACCAGTGGAGTGTTGCTGCCAACAATCAAATGTTTCTCATGTCTCACAATTCATAAAACTCCTATCCCTGGCTTGTTCCGGTCTTTTCACCACTGGTGTAACTATCGCAAACGTGAGAAATGATTTTTCAATCCAACCGTCATGACATCCAGGACGCCGCCATCTTGGCAATATAGGGTGCACTGAACTAATTCAAGCTCCATTGAAAATAGTGTAAAATCAACCAAGTTTGGAGCCCCATGGCAGGCAACTGAAGTCCCTGAGGCCTCTCAAACAAAAATCAATGTGTTGTTTGGTCCTTCAGATTTCATTTGATTTTCAATTTTTAGTAGGTTAACCAATGAATTTTTTAATTATCCGCCCAAAACAAACTCACCCCCCAAAAAGTGAATGTTGCCAAGCCCTCCCAGCGGCCATTTTTCAAATGACATCCCTCACCTTCCTGGGGCTCTTCTGACTAATTTTCAATCCCATTTTTGTCTGCTTTGCCCCCAGATGGGTGCCCCTGAATCTACAGAGATGATTCTGGGCCATACTGACACAATTCCACCATTTCCTGGCCCAAACAGACCCCTCTTTTCGAAACAATCTCTGGGGGTACTTTTTCTGCGCCTCGGCCTGGCGGAGAATTTTCCTTGAATTGGGACACTGCACCCTTTATATACACCCCTTTTTCACAGTCTGACACAGAAACAATGCTGAATGATTGAGAATGTTCCAGAAAACTCAATTTTTGAAAATAAATTGGAAAAAAAAGTCCACCGGCTGTGCTATGGGGAGTAAATCATCAAGGTCAGCCAATAGCAAATGTGCACAAACTGCCTATACATACACTGTACATGTACACTTCTACTATAGTGTAAACAGAAGAATGTGCAATCAGCATTTGAAAATTGCACCTTTCCCCATGAATAGCTTCAACTAGCATGTCCTACTGACAAGGAAGGGTTACCGCTTTGGCCATACACTAGCAACAGCAGACATTACGAATTTCTCCCATTTAAAAATCTTTCAAATCTCCACATCCTTTTCGAAGAAAAGATTAATGGCAGCATGTCTCCTTGGGGATATAGGTATCTATCCAATCACTCAACATCTAACCAATCCAGACTTGCCTGTACAGGTGGTCAGAATATTGACTTGGCATTGCCCCACCAATGACTATGCCACAGAACCACAGGTCAACCATGGGCCAGATAAGTTCTAGTTGCAGTGAATGGCTCCTCTGGGAGTATTTTACACAAACTGGTCACAGAAAATTATAATAAGGGGGAAAAAGTGGCCAACATTTACATGTACACAGTAAAAGAGTTTACCAGTACATGTGTACACAACACTTGTGTAAATACACGTACATTGTACATGCACAATGCAAATACACTTTGTAGAAGTACTGCCTGTGTGTTCTGGGATCCCATCTCGAGTAGGGATGCTACATACATTGTCCCAAGTACTTTTTGCTGGGTTCTGAAAAATATAGGTCTATTATGTACAAGTTTATAGGTTTCTACAAGGTATGAACATGTTCCTTTTCCTTTGTATTCACACTTTCAATTGTCTATTTTATTCAAGGTGTTTGTGGGGATGGAGTGGGATGGTGTTCATTTGCCCTTGTATATTTCAAATGGTCTCAACAATTCTATCATGTTTGTATAGATTTTTGATGCTGCATTTTTCGAATAACACACCAATGTTGATTCGACTCCATAAAACCACAAAATAAACAAGTATTTTACTCAAATTCAACTATTTTTTTTTATTTTGAAAGAATAAAAGTAGGTAGTATAGCTTCACTAATATTTACAAAATCAGAGATGTGATATAAACACACTTAATTGAGGATGCAAAACCATACAGCAAATGTGAGTCCTATTTGACAGTTTTACCAAATTGGAAATAAATTCCAACTAGGGAATAATGAACTTCATTTAGTTACAGTGGCGTAACTAGGGTGCCACAGCTGAGGGGGCACCTGGGGGTGCACAATTTTTTTCAGGGGGCACTGAAAATAATTGAACTAGATATATATATTATTTATTTCAAAACTTCAAAAGGGGGGGGGTTGCACCCGGAGCACGGGCCTCTGTTGGGGGGGGAGGACGTGCACCCCTGTGCCCCCCTGTAGTTACGCCACTGTTTAGGCATGTAGAACTGACAAAAGACTCCGAACACTTTAAACTACTATAGTAATACCAGTTTAAGAAAACAAAGTGTGTTGTCTTTGTAAGATGTATATAAATTGGTGAACTATTAAAAATTTTGTCACAGAAACAGTTTCTGTAGCACATCAGTATAATTAATCAAGAAACACGAGAACATAATAATAATAACCAGTTTTATATAGCGCCTTCAACTAACAAAAACTGACAAAAAAAGAACATGGCTATACAAGAGCACAATACACAAACAACACACCTGAATTATCTTAATTAATACTAGAACAAACAAGTTATATAACCATAACCAATCTGAGGTAGTTCGGATGACAATCACTGTCACGCATAATGCATAATAACAGATTGTCCTGATTTACCTTTTATCCTTCTCTGTTTTTTTACTGAGGCTTGTCATACGGGATTTTTTTACTGAAGTGTTTGTCACAATATGTTGGTTGCTGATTAATTTTTCCCGAATAGTTTGTTAAGTTTAGTAAGTTCTATTCCATAACTGGATATCTCTGGTGTATGGCCTCTCTTACAATATCTGGCATTTTCTTTGAATTGATTACTGCTTGTTCGTTGACAAGGATATGGTACTTTATATTGCCTGGCCCTTAGTGTGGGTGGTTCATCATGGGATAGTGGCAGGACGACTGGGGAACCATTTGTTTCTTCACTCTTAAAGTAAAACCATATTTATATGACTTATTAGCAAATACATGTAGATGAATGCATGTTTCTTTCAATATCCTGTACAGTCAACAGCACTTTAAGACTTATATTTTCTCTGTATTAATCTCATAATACTTTTTTATGTTGCTTTTTCGTTTTCCTCTTTTTCATAGGTTGTTCATTGGAATCAGTACTTTCTGTTAAAGGAAATCCCAAAACACAATATAAACATCAACAAAATAGTCAATATTTAGGAGTCATGACAAAAATCAACAACAAATTGCATTCTGAGTTTTTAAATGTATTAAAAATGCATTTGCAGATTACTTCTGTGTATAGAGTCCAAACAGATTTCATTAACTAATATAAAGATAACAGAAAACATATCCAAATAGTTAAATTAAATCAAACACTAGAGTCACCTTGTTATCAAATTGCTCTCCTGGTTGTGAAAACTGGGTTTCCACAGAAAACTACATTTCATGACTTTTCCAGGATTTTTTAGGAATGAGAAGCTTAAAAAATGCATGACCAAGATGTATGTAGGAAACCCTAAAACATTTATCTGAGTAATCTTTACCTGAAAAAGGAAATGTTTTCAAGGTTTACTGCAGTTCCATCTTGCAGGACAAAGGTCCTTTTGAAGGGATCCACTGTTAGAATAGTGCCATTGTGTCCATCACTTGTTTCAACCTGGTCCCCTTGCTCTCAAAAACTGTACTGCTTCCTTTTACACTTTTGTGACAGTGATTTTTTTGTGGCTTGCCTGCGGTTTTCTGTAACAAAGATATATGATATTTGTTGGCTGTAATGCTCACCCATGTGAAACTGTAAAATATTCAAAGGTAGAAGTCTGTGATTTATGAAGACGGGACGACTTTTCAAATATCTTTCTAGGGTTTTATGGCATTTCATTACATCAACAGGTAACAATTTTTTACATGTACCACAGAAAACTTGCCTACCGCAAATATTCCGATTTACTAATCCTTCCTAAGTGGGTTTTTTTCAGAAACATGTACAGTGCATTTACAAGGAAATAACAAATTTGTTATTTATTCATTAATTCTTTGTACAAGTACCGGTATCTTTTGGAAATACATATTAATTTTTAAATCATATTGCTTTCGGATATACCGGTAGACCAGCAACTGAATGTTAAAATGGAAGATGAGCATGTTACTTACGTCTCTGATGATACTCTTCATAGGGAGGTACTGGATGTCTTACGGAACGTTCATCCACCCAGATATCATGCCCAGTATATCCAATAAAACTCGCTAGGTATGACCATTCTTCATCTTTGACTACTTTAGCTGCACACCATCTTCCCAACTCATCGAATGCCTGGACGCGACTTCCAACTGAGAATTTTCCTGTCATTTTGCCTTCTTTAGAAACTGAACATTTTGAGAACTGCACCAAGGCAGTAAAATGATGGATGATGAAGATGAGGAAATCACCTTAACCTGGCCCTTATATGGCAGCCAATTTACTCTTGGAGACTCCATCATGAAAGGAAAAAAGGCCTCAAAATATTTCATTTTAACTGATGACACAATTATCTCGTTGATTTTCTGACTGCAAATGATTACTTTGTTAAAAATTGCTTTTTTATACGTGCACCAAACAATGAACTCTAAATTCTTATTTTTTGATTTTCATATCACTACGCACTGACTGAGCATCAAGCCAGCGATCAATCCAGCAATGAATGACCACAACCAGCAAAGGATGACATAAATCTGTCATTCACTTTGTACCAAGGACTGGTACCTTTGGCAGAGGTCAAAAGCATAGGACCACTGGTTTATCACCACAAGGGGGCAATAAAAATTGTCCACTTGGGAAAGCTGTCATTTCAGAATGGATGTGTTCTTTCCGAGTTAGAGAGGTCTAACTCGGATTCGTTTAAATGGGAGAAATTCGTAATGTTTACTCTTTATTGTTTTCTTCTTTTGTATGATACACCCCCACCACTTTTTGTTTTTGCTTTTGGAGTTTCAACTTGGTTTAGCCCACTACACCTGTGCTTACTGTAGACAGTTAGATCGATCCCCTTCTTGAAAGTGGAGTGACCCTGGATGGGGTGGTGCACTGGTCCGGGTGGTGTGGTCCAGCATGCTTCAGTGCTGTACCATTCACTTCCTATTCCAACCACCTTGTCTGTGTTCTCTCCATTTCAGCCTGCCAGCAATCAAGGGTCACAAGCCCCCCACCCCCATTACACGTGTCAGAAGTGGGATTGTTGGCACCTACATCATGGAAGGAGAGAATGTGGTTAATGGTGGAGCTGCACCGGCACCTGCAGCCCACCACATCAGCTTATATAGATATGCGGTCGCTGTTAAAGACCTGGAACACACCGATTGACCAGCAGTCCCAAGTGCTGATCAAGTACTTGGGAGGGGAGGCAAAACGAGAGGTGCTAGTCATGCCGGAGGAGGAGCGACGCCGGGCAGACGACATTTTTGCTCGACTTCTAGACACCTATGGAGACAAGGTGCCCGCTGTGACGCTCCTGCAGATGTTTCACAGCAGGAGACAGAAGCCTACAGAGACACTAATGGAGTTCTCGCTGGCATTGCAGGAAATCCTTGGGAGGCTGAGACAACGAGATCCAGGAGCTGTCAACCGGCCCGATCAACACCTGAGGGACCGATTTGTCATCGGTTTAGACAACGCCGAGGTCCAGCGCATTCTCAAGATGGAACTCCGCAGGAGACCAGAAATGTCCTTCAGGGACGTTACCAGCGAGGCCCTTCAATTGGCTGCTGACAGGAGAAGATGCCGGTGTGAAGGCTGCCAGTGTCCCCCAGGCCCGCTCCCCGATGCAGATCCCCCAGGACCCCTCTCAGATGCAAATCCTCCAGGCCACCCTTGAGAGGACTGTCCAGCAACAACGGGAGATGGCAGAGATGATGGCAGCCATGAGGTTGGAATTAAACCAGCTTCGTTCCAACTCCTCATCTGCCAATATAAGGAGACCCCCGAGACGGCAACCCAGATGGGACGACCAAGGAAACCCGATCTGCTTGAGATGCGACAAGCCCGGGCACATGGCGAAGGAGTGTGACACCAGGCAACGACTGGCTCCGTTAAACTAGAATGTTCCAGTGTCGAGGGCCAGACACTGGAACACTCTAGTAAGGCCGTCGGGGATTGCCTCTACATCGATGTTGTTCTGGGAAGTCAGGAGGTCACCTGTCTTCTGGACACTGGGTCCCAGGTTTCTACACTACCATATGAGGTCTTCAGGGAATATTTCCAGACTAACACCGAGGAGAGTAGCCTCGCAAACCCTTACATCCGTTTAGTAGCCGCCAATGGCCTGCAGATCCCATACCAAGGCATGGTAGAGCTAGATGTGTACTTGATGGGCCGTCAGGTTGAGCAGGCCGTCTTTTTCATTCTCAAGCCGACTGACACCCCAACCAGACCCATTTTTGGTATGAACGTGCTGCGGAGCTGTCAAGATTTGCTTTTCAAGGAGTCAGCGTCTTTCTTCTCAAGAACGATGCAGACAGAGCCTTGGTCCCGGTGCTCCAGGCCACCATCTGATATCGTCCGTGCAGCCAACCAGCGCCCCATAGTTATACCTGCCGGCACAGAAATGGTCATCCCTGGGCGATGCCACCCCTCTTATGTGCATGAGAGTGCAGTCCTGATTGAGCCAACCCCTGCGAAGTTCCTGCCCAAACATCTCATGATTGCCAAGAGTGTCTGTACAACCACAAAGGGGCTTGTTCCTGTTCGAGTAGCTAACCCTAATCAGTGGGATGTCAAGGTACACAGTGGAATGAGGCTAGCACAAGTGAGTGGTGTGACGGAAGTGCTGCAGAGTGCACCATCTGTGGACAAGCTGGAGCTGGTAGAGCTGGGGTTACATGAGGTGAAAGTGAGTCTTCGGGAGGAGACAGAGGCTGGGTGTAAGATCATACCACAGGAGCTGCCAGTGCCGGTGAATGTTGGTCAAGAGGACTTGACCACAGATGAATTCGGGCAGCTGTGTTCCCTTCTTCATCGACACCAGGATGTTTTCTCCAAAGATAGCCACGATTTTGGGAAAACCACCACAGTACAACATAAGATCCCCACTGAGACGAATAGACCCATCAAGGAACAGTATCGGCGAGTCCCCCCACACCAGTACCAGGAGGTGAAAGACCACCTCAAGGCCCTTCTGAGCAAGGACGTCATCAGGGAGAGCTCCAGCCCTTGGGCTTCTCCTATTGTGTTGGTAAGGAAGAAGTGTGGAGACTTGCGTTTATGTGTTGACTACCGACGCCTTAATGCAGTCACCACCCCTGATGCCTACCCATTGCCCAGAATTGATGAGTCTCTGGATGCCCTCCGTGGCTCCAGATATTTCTCCACCACTGACCTGATGAGCGGCTACTGGCAGATTGAAATGGATCCAGTTGACTGGGCTAAGACGGCTTTCACAACTCCTATGGGATTGTATAAGTTTAACAGGATGCCATTTGGCTTGAGTAATGCACCGGCAACTTTTCAGCGATTCATGGAGCGGTGTTTTGGAGAAAAGTCCTGTGAGACACTGATGTTTTACCTTGATGACATTATTGTATTCTCTGCTGACTTCACATAACATCTTGAAAGGTTGAACATGGTCTTCTCTCGCTTAGCAGAACATGGTCTCAAGGCAAACCTTCCAAGTGTCACCTGCTCAAGAGCTCCATCAACTTCCTTGGGCATGTGGCATCAGCAGACGGCATCCAAACTGACCCGGTCAAATGTTTAGCGTTGGAGGAGTGGCCTGTCCCAACCTCGGCCAAAGCTGTACGGCAATTCCTAGGCTTTGCAGGGTATTATAGGAGGTTCGTGAAGGATTTTTCAAAGATTGCCAAGCCCCTGTATGCTCTGACATCGCAGCCAAAGAAGGATTCCAAGAAGACGAAGAAGGACCCGCCGTTTGTCTGGACCGCAGAATGCCAGGAAGCATTTGACCATCTTCGCCAGTGTCTAATGTCCCCACCAGTTCTTGCCTACCCTGACTACTCCAAGCCATTCCTCCTCTACACTGACGCGAGCAACGAGGGCCTTGGGGCTGTTCTCTCTCAAGAGCAGGATGGCAGAGACAGAGTGATAGCTTATGCTAGTCGAGGCCTTCGGAAGGCAGAGAGGAATGATGCTTGTTACAGTGCGTTCAAACTAGAGCTGCTGGCGATGAAGTGGGCCATCACTGAGAAATTCCGGGAATACTTGATGGGCGGCCGATTCACAGTGTACACAGATCACAACCCTTTGGTCCACCTGAATACAGCAAATATGCGAGCAGTTGAACAACGCTGGCTAGCACAGTTGTCGAGTTTCAACTTCGATATCAAATACCGGCCTGGAAGGAAGAATGATAATGCGGATGCCCTCTCCAGGCTTCAGAGGCCCACTACACCCGATGAGATTGAGGAACCTGACGAAAGCAGCTGTGATGTCACAGTTGCTGTTGTCAGAGCATGTTGTGAGGCTTTTGCAGAGAGTACATCTGAGTCTGTGGTGTCTCGTTGTACAGTTGGTGCCACCGAGATGTTGACTGGGGTGAGTGCTGTTAATATGTCTAGGCTACAGCAGGAGGACCATGACATTGGAGTTGTGTGGCAACTAGTCAAAGAGAACAGGTGTCCGAGTGGCTCAGAGCGGAGCATGTTTAGTCCAGAAACCAGAATACTTTTCGGAGAGAGGAAGAAACTTCAGCTCATCAACGACACTCTATTTCGAGTCACCACAGATCCCAAGCAGCTTGAAGCGAGGAGTCAGGTGGTGTTACCCGAGTGTCTCAGAAGGGATGTTATGACGGAGCTGCATGATAAGGCTGGGCACATGGGAGTGGAGAAAACACAGGAGGCAGTTCGATTTCGATTTTTCTGGCCTAAGATGGCATCCTTGGTACGAGACTGGTGTGAGAGCTGCAAGAGATTCTCCCTCAGGAAACAGGCGACAACAAACAAAGCCCCTCTGGTCTCCATCAAGACAACTGCTCCCCTAGAGTTAGTTGCCATGGACTTCCTCACCCTAGAAAGGTCATCAGGAGGCTATGAGCACGTTCTTGTTATGACTGACCATTTCACGAAGATCGCAGTGGCTGTTCCAACCCGAGACCAAACTGCCGCCACCACTGCAAAAGCCGAACAACCCCGTATCACCCTGCTGGGAATGGCCTCTGTGAGCGGTTTAACCGCACACTGCTTGACCTCATTGGGACAATGGAAGCTGAGAAGAAACAGCATTGGGCGGAGTATCTCCCAGAGCTTTGTTATTATTATAACAACTCGGTCCATTCTTCTACAGGGTACACACCTCACTATATGATGTTCGGCCGGCATTGCAGGCTCCCCATAGACATGACTATGGGCCTTCCCGACAAACAAGGAGAAGAGAGTCCTGATGGGTGGGTTGCTGCACATCATCATCGTCTGATGATAGCCCATGAGACTGCTAGGAAGTCACTGGAGTCGGCAGCAGACAACCAGAAGAAGGCATTTGACAAGAGGGCGAAAGATCTACCCCTTCTCCCCGGAGAACGCGTCCTTGTTTGCAATAGAGGTCTGAGAGGGCGGTGTAAAACAAGTGACCGATGGGAGTCTGTTCCCTACGTTGTTGTCCGGCAACCTCACCCGGCCATTCCTGTCTATGAGGTGGAGCAGGAGCAGACCAAGAAGAGCAAGATCCTCCATCGCAATGCACTAGGCTTATGCAAATTCAAGTCTTCCCCAGAATCGTCCCATCTTTCTTCACATGATGCACCCAAGGAAACAAATAGTTCTCTCCCCTCAAGCAACCTGAACCCGGATGCTCCAGTCTTCTGCACCCACGGATGGCTCACACCGATGGCCAGTACACCAACCGGGCGCAAATTGCCACCTGTCCCACTGGTGAAAATTCGAGAACCGCCCACACAGCTCAGCACTGATGCCGTCAGCCCACCCCCATTACACGTCCCACCATCACCAAATCAGCAGCCTCCAGTCCCCCAAAGACGTCTTCCGACCCCACCTCTCAGGCAGGTGGCAAGTGTACAGCCCCCAGCAGAGTTGGTGACCCCGGTACCAGTACGTGCGGAATCCCCCATGCCAGAACCTGTAACCAGGCGGAGATCCACGAGATCCACCCGCGGTAAAGCTCCAGAGCGTTTAGTGTACTGAAGAAATCAAAGAACACTAGTGAACATTTAAATTATTCTACAGACATGTATTGGCAGGGACGCCAATAGAGTAGCGTTGGAGGATGTAAGAGGTGTGCCCCCCTCTTTTTTGTTTACTAGTCCCCTTAAAATTTTACTCTTTATTGTTTTCTTCTTTTGTATGATACACCCCCACCACTTTTTGTTTTTGCTTCTGGAGTTTCAACTTGGTTTAGCCCACTACACCTGTGCTTACTGTAGACAGTTAGATCGATTCCCTTCTTGAAAGTGGAGTGACCCTGGATGGGGTGGTGCACTGGTCCGGGTGGTGTGGTCCAGCATGCTTCAGTGCTGTACCATTCACTTCCTATTCCAACCACCTTGTCTGTGTTCTCTCCATTGCAGCCTGCCAGCAATCAAGGGTCACAAGCCCCCCACCCCCATTACATAATGCTGCCCTTGGTATTGGCGCTTGTTTTGACCCCTGCAGGGAATATTGAGTGGAGTAATCTGTAGCGTGTTAAAGGGTAAAATAAAACCATATATGAAAACACCGCCCCAAATCGGACCCATGTTGCCATGATATGAAACAACAGGTGTAATGTTGGTTTTCGATTTCGCCTTTTTTTCCTTCTTTTTCTCTCTTCTTCTTTTTGGCACCCCCAAATGTGGCACCCAGGGCTCATGTCCCCCCTTGCTCCCCCCTGTAGATACGCCACTATTTCTATCTGCAATGATCTGCCCAGCTGCGTCCTTTCTGCGGACCTTAGTCACATACCCAAATATTAATGGGATGGATGGTTGGAAGTTGTTGATCCTGAGGGTATGTTGGATGTACAAATAACCTAATCAGACAGAGGACGAAGGAAGCGTTTGAATAAATAAGTGATTAGGGGTGATGTCCAAATAGGGGTGATGTTCGTGTCGCGTCGTTGGTTACAACCATTGTTTTTTTGCAAGAAAATGTCTCTTCCCAAAAATGATGCCTTCTTGTGAAAAAAAATGCAATTCTTAATTTTCTACATTGTATCTTCAGCTACGTCAGAAGAAGAAACCACTGCAGAGTAGCCAGAATATTCTCAAGGCACTTGCCCAGGAACAGAGAACTCAAGATGAAACTGCAACCGAAACGACTGAGGGCTGTAGACGGTGCCGAAAATATGATGTCCTGAAGGCAAAATACAGGGCCTTGAAGGCAGAACATGCTGAAGTGTTGGTTTATAAAGGTAAAATGATACATGTAGTTCCCATGGCTTGTCCAAAAGTCATAAGACAGTAGGATAGTTATTAATTAGAAGTTCCCAAGCATAAATTGAAACAGAAATTTCAACTTTGCTTTGTTTGGAAGGGCTTCAAGTTTCGCTTAATTTCACTGACTGTTATTTTGTTGTTTTTGTGACATCTTGCTCCTAGTTTGTATTGCAGACCTACACAAAGTAGTGCAGAACCTGCAGGACAGCTCTGACATTTTCCAACGGAGCCTAACGTCAGAGACAGCTCCTCTGCAGCCCACCTCGGCCAGCTCATCAAGGCCATCTACTCCAGCTGGCTCATCACGGCCATCAACTCCGGCCAGCTCATCAGCGCCATCGACCCCTGCCAGCTCAACACTGTCAGTGCCCACAACTCCAAGCCCATCAAGTACTGACAACTCGAGCAATGAAAAAAAAGGCCTCTCCTAAGGTATTTCGGTTTGATTTATGTATCATCACCGACACCACAAATTAGAATGCTTGCATTCAAGGTCTTTTGTTATTTTAAATAGAGTGCTAATTCGTGGTGTCGGTGATGATATGTGAAGTCTAATCTCAGAAGGCACATTGCCATGCCTACATGTTTTTTGGCCATTTAGAATTTGGAAAAGGTTATAAAGGCACACTTCCAACCTGCTCACAACATGTGACCACCCCAGTAAATGCTTCCAATTTTTGTGGCTGCATAAGTAGCGGTATATGAACGCAGCTGCTGCATGTAGCATATTAGAATTTGTAATTTTCATTCTGTATGTTTTTTTTTTATCCAGGTGGACATCGGGAATGGAATTTTGATTAAAAAAGTCCGACTTATTGCCATCACTCAAGTAAGTGACACACCAACAAAACTGGCCTGCAACCTTTTCATGGCACTTTTCAGGAGAGAAGAAGTGACAGGAAGAAGCATAACTGGGAAAAAATCGAATGCTCATCTAGCTTCAACCATTGAGAAGGAGCGTCTCGATCCTGTTCGTATCAGTGCTGTCATAGGTATGATTGCCTTCCATTCATGCTGGTCAGAAAATTGTACATAAGAGTGCTATTATAATGAAAACCTTTGTAACAATCTTATGGCTGTATTAACAAACATTTTCCATGGTTCCCAATGCTTTGTTTACGAACCTGGTGTCATCACTGGAAAAGATATGGAAAATATGGAATTAATATTTTGCGTATAGTGATGACAGCAAGGCTGTTGGCCGTCCCATCACATATACCCAGCAAGAAATGAGACCGAGGGGTACCCCCCAAAATGTCCAAGCCCTATACACATTCCAGACTATTGTTACTTAACACATCCCCCCAAGATGTCTGAAAGGAAGTTCCCCAGATTCCTGCGAGACAATGACCAACACAAAGCACGGGGGGGGTTCTCTCCGTCTCACACCTTGCTGCATATGCCATCACAACAGCTAAAGTCGAGTGCTGGCAAACGAGTTACTCGCATTTGTGCCAATTACGCTGTCATCCTAGCTATTATTGTTTGTGGGGATACAGAACTCAACCCAGGGCCGACTCAATTGATCTGTGTCAAACACGTAGTAAACTTGTCCTGCAGTGGGAAAGAGGAATCTATTGTGAGGATTGTAACACCTGGTTCCATGCTAAATGTTCAGGCATATCTGCGCGTGAGCATAAATGCTCCAACAGTCTGTTGATCCATGGTACTGTAACACTTGTTCCGCTCCCTGTGGTTTCTGTGATGAATCTGTCCGGAATGCTGATCCAGCAGTGCAATGTGATATTTTTGACCATTGTATGCGTGCACATTATGCTGGCCTGAATATCTAAGTTAACATATAACTGTTTGCAAATTTCTGACTCCCCCTGGACCTGTGTGAATTGTGAACTGGCAAGGTTTTAGGATTCCTTCTTTGATAGTGAGTCGAACTCGGCTCAGAGATCTCATCTACATGAGCATGATAGGATTATACATGTACCCGGACATACGAAGAAAGTCAGCTTGAAAATCAAATGTCTCTTAATAATTGAAACTGTCAGTGTATTAGAGGTAACACAGCTGACTTGGCAGCTCTCATAAGTACATGTAAACCTGATATCATCTGCTGGACTGAATCATGGATTAATTTGTCGATAAGTAGTGGTGAGATTTTTCCATCTAATTACAGTCATTTGCAAAAGTTTAAAACCAAATGGAATTTTATTGGTATTTCTGTCACTGGGCCTGCATTTCATTGTCTCATTGAATGATTACTTAACATGATTTTACAGTGGTGAATAACATCACTGTAGTGCTATATACCCAACTTGAATGAAATTTTTTGCAAAGGCAGGTCTTGTAATGACATTTTGTCTGTTGGGCAGCTTGGGTAAAAAAGCTAGTCTAAGCAATCATAAATAAAGGAATATTAAACTTAACATTTCAAATCATGGAAATGGTTTCAAAAATGTTCAACCAAAGTTAATTTGTTTCAGTTTGGTTTTCCTTCAGGTTAATGCATTTTCTATGGGTGGTCCTAACCTTTTGCAAATGACTGTACACAATTTATCACAACACAACTGGCAGGGGTGTCTTCCAGGCCACCATCCACATTTAGTTTCCAGTGAACTTGAAAATGCTATTTGCGATTGCAAAATTGCCTGGACTGAAATCATGCGTCCACATAACAAATCTATCCTGATTGGATCCTATTATAGGCCGCCAAATGATCAAAAAGAACTCCAGTTAGATGAGCTCAGGACATCTGTTGGCGCCTTGAAGACCAAACTGAACTGCAACTCTATTTATGTCATGGGATACTTTAATATTCCTAACATAAACTGGAATGATAGAACAGTTTCCAGTGGGCAAGGATACAGCAAGATGATAGAAGAAAAGTTACTTGACATCTACAGAATTTGGTCTGACCCAGTGTGTTAGAGAATCTACTAGGTCATAAGGAATACTCACAATATTCTTGATTTAGTTTTAACTAGCAACTGCATACAGCAGCATTGCTGAAATTGAAGTTGATAGAATTTCTGATCATGACATTGTTATTGATATCAACCTGAAAACTACGAGAAAGAGGCTGCCAGTTAGGTCTTTTTCAGACATAAGGCCGACAAAGTAGATGTTCACAATTACCATTCAGACTATGTAGTTCTTGCAGCTGTTAAAAACACTGAAGAAAAATGGGCATTTATCAGTAATGCGACGGGGTCGTGGCTTGGAGTCCATCACTCCTTAAAAGTGATGCTGACAAAACTTGGATTGTCTACTCCAGAGGATGATTTTATTATCAGAGAGCCTATGCAGAAAAACCCCTGCAGAAGGAGGCTGTGAAATTACAATAGTAATTTCTGATCTCCATACATTGAGCTCTTAAATAAAAGACTGATTAAGTTTATATAAATTTATATTAAAATAATATTTGCACAGAAGTGAATAATTGGAATATTGCAACCAGCAGAGACATAAGAGAATAAATTCAATCTTACCCCGATGCAGATAAGAATATAATGTCTTACAAATGAGTGCTCCCCTCTTCTATGTGAGTCCTCCGAGAATCGGCTACAATATGAACAAACAAGGCACATACTGTACATCACTATACACACATAAGAATGGTGCATTGATCCTCATAACACGCAAGGTGCTGTACATGACACACTTGAGTGCATGGAGCTGGTGGTTACATATATCTTTAGTTGGGCTTATCGGAATAAGTGTCAAAATGGAATATAAATTCGGACAGCCGGCAGTCCAGCCAGTGGTTCATGTGTACAAGCACAAGACAGCGGACCGCGGTGGGCATACAGGAGCGACCCCATGCGCGCGCTGTTCCATTCTTCATTGCAACCCCCCATGATTCGTAATTACCAACAAAATATTATTTGTACTGCTGTGATAGTTTATTATAACAAACAGGAATTAATATAAATGACAATTGTACCAATCATATCCCATTAGGCTTGGCACTTAAACAAGGAGTATTAAGGCCTGTTTGTGAACGGAAAATTACAACTTAAAGGTGGAGGTAAGTACATGACTGGATGAATATTGAATAATAAATTAGGCCCACATTAATAATTTACAACCCATACATTCGTTAAATATACGCACATTAAAAAGTACACATCCCTACAGTAAGAAATTGCAGGAACTTTAAGAAAGACATGTACCTCACAAATTCTCTTCCAGCAGGTACAATGTGCCATGGTTCAACAGCTCACAGAAACGGGATAACAGGAAAAAACGTCTGTTATATAAAAAAAGATCAATCCTTCCACGGAGGCAGGGAGAGGGTATACTGGTGCTAAATAATACAGAGGAGACAAGATAATGGAATGGACAACTAACACTTTGCCTATAAGGGACAGTTTGCGACCCTTCCATTTATTGATACAAGTAAGAAGGGCGGGAATTCGATCTTTCCAGCTCCTGGCGCCCATATTACCCTTCCCAAGAAAAACACCATTAATCTTGATGGGATCTCGAGTCCATTTGATAGGAACTAGAGAGGAAAGATCAGACGGCCAAGAGCCCAACATGAGACCATGGCTCTTTGCATATTTAGACGTGACCCGCTTGCTAATTCAAACTGCTGGATGACGCCAAACAACCGCCTCAAAGACCTGCGGTCCCGGATAACACGAGTGGTGTAATCTGCGTATTGTAGAACTTTACACTGCATGTCATTGCTACCAGGAAGCACCAGACCGTCAATACGACGGTCACGGATAACAGAAGCGGCAAATGGTTCAAAGAAAAGGACATATAAAAGAGGGGTGCAACCTTGTCGCAACCCCCTCGATAAAACAAAGGGGTTGGACAAAAAAGGTGGCCAAACCCTGAATGTCTGTATACAAAAGCTTGACCCAGCGCAAAAAAATTGGACCTAAACCAAAAGTTTCCATTACTTTAAACAAATAGTTCCAATTCAACCTGTCAAAGGCCTTCTGCTGGTCCAATGAAATTACAAGAAAATCAAGGTTTTTGCTATTCACATACTCAATCAGATCGTGGTAGAGTCTGATATCGTCGTGGATGGACCTTCCTTTGACCCCACATGTCTGAAAAGGACCGATAATATCCGGCAATACCTTGCCCAAACGAAGACACAAGGCCTTTGATAGGGTCGTATAGTCAACATTAAGAAGCGAAATCGGTCTTTTATTACGGGGATCCAGAGGATCTCCTATTTTTTCCAATCCCCACTCCTTGGGAATCAGACAAGGTGCGAAGATTCCATGAAAGACTCTCAAGAAACCCGGGCCTATCAGCTCCCAGAAACGAGTAGATTTCTTTCGGAAGTCCATCCCCTTCCGGCGTTTTACTACTGGGAATCCCGCGGAGGGCTGCTGGCAGTTTCTTCAGCTGTAATGGACTGTAAGTTCTTGATAAAAGTCCTCCGGAACTCTTGACGTCAACACATCTAAGAAAGGGGACTGGGGCCCTTCCCCAATGGGCTCGTGACCAAACAACTCAGAGTACGAGCGAAAAATATTGGCAATGTCTGCTGAGGCCCTGACTTCAGTACCATCAGGGCCTCGAACAGAAGATATCAGTGTCTGTCGACGACGCTCTGATTCCAACTGAAAAAAATATTTGGACGGTTTTCTCCCGTCATTTAGGTCAGTCCGAGAGCGTACCCGAGCCCCCTCTTCTTCGCCATCATCCAAATGCTTCAGTTTCTCCTTCAAGGAGTCATATCTTGCTGCAAGCACACCCCACTATCAAGACATAAAGAAATCTCCTTCAAAGAAGACAAAATGCTTTCTCGCTGTCTACGTCTTTTTTGAGCGAGACAAGCACAATACCGCATGATAAAGCCTTTGGACCTAAGTTTGACGTCTTCGCACCAGAGGAGTTCATTGTCAGACCCCTCCCGGAGTGAACGCCAACCTAAGTAGGCTGAGGAAAAGCTTGTATGAATTGCCGATCAGAAAAAAACAGCAACGTTGCATTTCCAAAAACCACTACCATATCGGGAGCTGAAGGAAATGCAAATTTCAAGAGGACAGAGTTGTGATCAGAAAAATAACAGGGCAAGTGTGAACAAGAATCCACCTTGACACAGCCTGACGTGTAAAAGTGGTCCAATCTGCTGAACACAAATTTGGCAGCATTGCGCCAAGCATAAGAACAAACAGACGGGTGAAGTTTCCTCCAACAGTCAATTAACGAAAAGGTGGATACCAGTGAACGCAACTCCCGGCTCCAATAGCACTTGACGTGTTACCGGAACCCCGACCGTCCAAGCTCGCATCTAAAACACAATTGAAATCACCGGACTAGATAATTGGGAGCGTTCCCCGCAAATAAAAGTCACGATTAGGCAAGAAACCACGACGACAATGGGGCTCTGAGGGAGCATAGATGGCACAAAGCCGCACACTCCCTCCTGGACTCTTTATAGTACCACCAACTATGCGCCCCTCGGAATCAACAGAGGTATCACAAAATCTAAAGCGACATCGGTGAGAACGAAGAACTGTAGTGCCACTGAAGGAAAAGGTGCCAAAACTGGCAAACATCCGTCCCCGCCTCCTCTTTTCCACAAATCTAGATCAGCGGAGGTGACACGACATTCCTGCAAGCAGGAAATATCGTATTGGGAACAAAACTGAAAGACGCGAGTCCTCCTATGAGGATCATGCATACCATTAACACTTAACGAAATTGCGGAAGCCGTACTGGAAAGCAAAAGAGAAACCGTAAGGAAAACTGTTGGAGAACACATGTGGAATAGAAGAAAATTAATATCTAAACTTTAACTTGATATCCAGCACTTCCATACCCAGAACATAACTGGTATGCTGGGAGACAAGATGATCCGACTAGGCAGAGTCCACTATTGTTTTACACGCTGAACAAGTTAGAGATCACCACGGGGGATTCGTCCCGTGTTCCACTAATTGTGGCCATGTCTAAACTTGCCCCAGTCACCCAGGAACACGAGAGGAAATGGATGAACCCTCCATAACTGGCAATTTGGCTGTACGTAGTTTATTTTTGGCCTTTCAAACAGAGGCCAAACTTTGACCTTTCTTTGCTGGTGGTGGTGGCGCCTCCGTAGCTGAGAGAACAGGTCAACATGGACTCTGAGTCCGAACTCAACAAAGGGGGCTCACTATTGACGACAATCATCGGAGTCTGAGCATCAGTTCTGGATGATTGTGATTCTTCTTCGTATGAAGAGACGGAATGAACCTGTTTGATAGCAGATGTGGGTTTTCCCTTCTTTTCATGGGGAACATTGCGAGTTCGCTCCTGGTACTCAAGAAGAAATGAGTTACATTCAGGTTCGACACAGACTATCTGCGGCGGGCCATTCACATTCATGCAATTGGCACAATTCAAGACCCGTATCATTCTATGACCGATTGGACATTCACAGGAAATGCATAAAGCGCCTGGGTCATAAGGGCCTACTTGCATATTGCAAGCATTACAACGCAATGAAGGTCGCTCAGTGGAATCAACAACTGTAGCAGGGTTACTATATTGAGAAGAAAACTCTTCGGTGGCAGTCTCGTCTTTGGTATTCGAAGAGGAAAGAGTATTGTTATTGGCCGACGACTGAGGTACATCCTCAATCTGTGAGGGTTGGGACGTCTCCTCCAAGACAACCTGGGCCCGGGTACGCCTTGGAACGATGGCGCTTGCAAAGGAGTTGGGGCTTATTTTGAAATTGTGACCCTCCCCCGCAAGCACTGCAGACCACTCTATTGGGACACGCTGAAGCGACGTGCCCCACCCCCAGACACTTATAGCACTTCCTCTCCCTACAGGAATTGGCAAAGTGGCCCTGCTGTCCGCACTTTGCACAAGTCCGGGGTTGCCCGATGTAAGAAACCCGTGCGTTTCTGTTGCCTACCCAGATAAAAGACGGAATATGAGACCGGATTTTCATCCCCCATTGTCGGGTACCATTAAATACGGTGGGCTCTCCACCGTGGGTACAAAACCGACTCTGGAGAACCTCACCGTACCTTGAAAGAAGTCTCCAAACAACATTGTCGTCGACGTCAAGGGAGATGTAATGCATCGTGCGATGGCCACTCCCTGATATGAAACTCCCTGACATCCAGGAATAGCATCGTTCTTGAACAAACACAATGAAAAAAAAAAAACAGACCATACACTGCTATGGTTCCGAAAGAAAAGTCTGTGCTCTCTGCCACGGAAGAAAAGTGCAAGCAAACACCAGGTCAAAAAATTTCTATCCAATTTCTTGCGTTAATAAAATCTTAACCAAGGCATAGAAAAAAAGGCACAGAAGAGTAGACTTAAATTAAAAGGCGTAGAAACGCAGACTTCCAAAAGGCGTTAAAAAAGTAGACTTCACAAAAAAGTGTCAAACTGTCGACACGAAGGTCGTATAAAGGCCTTTAATGGCAAAAATGTTAGCAAAGTGCCACACAACGTATTTTAGGCAAAAGGCTGAGAAGCGATAAAGATTAGTATTTTCCATATTACGCATCCCCAGATAACCTCTCGACCATGACAGTAAACGAGGAAATTACCTTGGACTTTGGCCAAATTCCTGTCCACATCATAAACAATCTATTAGTGAGAAAAATGTTGGGATCACTTTGGGTGAAGCATTGCGCTGAGTGAAGAGACACCGCGGGACAACTGTGAAGGGCGCCATCTTGTGACTTCCATACAGTGTCAGTTAGGTACTTGCGCAGAGTTGACCATGTGAACATTTGGGTAGTTCTGTGCAGGTCCGGTAAGTTTCTTCCTTTTTTCTCTGCATAGTCCAGCAGTTGTGGTCTGTGCTTTCTTCATGAGTGCAGTGTTCTATTTGCTTTGTCACTGTTTGCTTATTTTAAGCCGTGCAGTTGACGGTCTTTCATATTAGAATATGACTATGCTTACGAGGGCTGGTGTCGTCAAGCTTCGGTTCAATGGCCCGTTTTCTTCAGACAGGTTATTTCATCGCCTGAAGCAGCTAGGAGCTTCTACAACTGGCTATCTAGTTGCCAGCTCCCTGGTAATATGCACGATGTAAAGTTTAAATCATCGTGCCTTTGTTGTGAGTTTGTGCCAAAACTGGAACAATTGGATGACTGTGTTGTTACAGATTTTAATTGTATTACTGTGGTTACAGTGAAATATGTGTCTTTGGATATCAATGATAATGTTGTTAGGTTGATTTTGGGGTGTTTTGGACAAGTTTTGGAGGGTCGCTTCTGTACCTTCCCGAACGAACCCACCGTGTTCAATGGCAATTGCAGTACCGGATGAGGGTGACGAAGCCCATTCCCTCCGTCATCCGGAAAGGCAACAGAAATGCCTGGATCTCACACCCGGGCCAGGTTCGTACCTGTGCTCGTTGTGGGAGTGATGGCCATATGGCCAAGGACTGCCAGGAACACAAGTGCCTGAAATGCCTCGAAGTCGGCCATGTTTTAATGCTTGAAACTTGAATTTGAGGAAGACTTGAAACTTCCAGCTTTCATTTGACTACATATACTCTGCTTAAACGTTTAGTTTGTACCTTCAAGTACATTTCTCATAACCGTATTGAATAACACCACTCAATCACTGGCAACACCTTCAAGTTGGATAAAAATAAGTACACTTTTTGTCTTTTTCCTCCAACAAACAAAGTCAAAGTCAAACATTGGTAATTTGTGTCATTGTTTTGGTTATGAATGAACTGAAAAACTTTTTAAGAGCTGTCCCCTTTTAGCCCCGAGTCCACTTTTCTTCAAATAGGTGTTTTTTCCTTAAAAAACAATCAACGCTTCATATTTTGCTGCTATATACCGGGGGTCTATTTCAGCAATCAGATGTTTCTGTTTGTTCAATTTCTTTGAGGATTTGAGTTTTACATTACCATGGTTACTTCCCACCCAATTAAAAGTACCAAAGAAAATCTCTGAAGAATTACAACCAAACCTGTTCTTGCTCGTTACGATCCACTCATAACACTTCTAAGTTGAGAAGTAGTGGAATGTGCGGAAAGATCGCATAGCTTCTGGCTCTACTGGAGCCATCACTTTGTACACCCTGTGGAACTTGTCAGCCAAGCTGCCCCGGATAGAGGGGGGCACATGGCAGCTTCCTCAAATCCTCAAAGAAATTGAACAAACTGAAACATCTGATTGCTGAAATAGACCCCCGGTATATAGCAGCAAAATATGAAGCGTTGATTGTTTTTTAAGGAAAAAACACCTAGGCCACCAAGCCCACCCTGAAATTCAAACCAAAGTGTGCTACTCTGTCCCTTGAATGCCGAAGGGGGACCAATGTTCTTCCCACTACATACACCGTGCAGAAAAAAGTCATCCCAGCACTGAAGGAAGAAGAGCACTATCGCTACCTTGGTGTTCCTAGTGGCCTTTACCACACTGACGACAGCCTGCTGACCCTGGTGACAAAGATGACAGAGATATCCAGTGAATCGAAACATCACTACTGGCCTCATGGCAGAAACTGAACGCCATTCCGACTGTCGTGCAGCCCTGCCTGGCCTACACACTTCGGGCGGGTGACTGCCTGAAGAAACGCCTGCGGCGTCCCCGAAGACAGCTAGTGAAGACTGCTCGCACCATGTGTAGCCTGCCGACCTGAGCCACCACGCACTACATCTTCACGGATTTGTAGGGCCGGTGGCTTTGATTACTTTGACTCAAATGTTGATGCTGACATTCAAACCATATAATAACACAGGCTACAGGCATCCTATCCACAGCAGATGACACCGTAATGAAGACAGCGCCCTACTAAACACGAAACCATGGACGGAGGTAGCGCAGCAGTGTGCACAAGTATATGGAGAAATCTCAGGATGATTGATACAAATCAATCTTTTTCAGTGGAAGACAGTTAATGAATTTGGCAAAAGTACAAGGTCATTTCGTCCTGTACTGTCACGGTCGAGTGGTTATCAGGAGCTGCGTAATGTGGAACATACTAATCTTTATCGCTTCTTGGCCTTTTGGCTAATATCATGTGTTAACACTTCTGGTATTACTACACTCCTATCGTCATGTCTCTCCACCGAAAGAAGACGGTTTTGCTTCATCCAGATGAGAGAGAAGGCTACGAGAATGTCTGTGAATTGATTGCTCGAGAGGCCGGGGAAGAAAAAGTGCTGTGCGTACAACAGGTTGGGGCCAAGCATTGGGCGGTGACTACGCCAGATGACGGAACTAGGCAGCATCGATGCGGATCGGTAACAACGCTATCGCTGTGACGGCTGCTGGAAAGCTTACAACGTATGGCACCATATGAATTTTCCGATGTTGCTGTTCATATGGTGTTGTCTTCATATGGTAATGTGCTGAATGTGCATCGAGGGCGATGGCAACGCCATGTAGGGTGGGAGAATGATAAGCACTAAGCAAGAATGGAACTCAAAAGGCCCATCCAGTCTTACATTCGGTTGGGTCTTTCCTGCTGGAAGTACGATAAGGCAGCAGAGTGTCCAACCCTTGTTTACTACATCTGCCAGCAACCAGGAGATCGGGATGACCGGTGCTCTAACCCAGTCAAGTGCTTGACTTGTATGGAAGCCGGCCACGTCAGGCGGCAGTACCCACGGTCCTTCGCTAACCATCTGCAAGGCCCTATAGCGACACTGATACAAAAGATGAGCAACCCCCCAACCAGAGGCCTGCGACGAGAAGTTTTCCCCCTCCCCCAGAAGGAAGACCAAGTCACACTGATTATCTGCCTGCCTCTCCCAAGAGATCTACCCACCGGGCCAGCACAGCGGTCTCCGTGGCTGCCTCGTCACGGTGTTATCCTGGGTGGTGATATTAGTTGTATTGATAACCTTCATCTTAATTCGAAAGGAGGGCATAATATAATGAAGTCTTGGGAGTTGCCATGAAATACAAAAAATCGTGAGACAGTACGACCTTGTGGATTGTTGGCGGGCACATCATCCTGAACAGTGCAGATTTATGTGGCAATCGCATGACCAGACGTGTGCCACTTGCATTGACTGGTTTTATGTGTTCCATGAGAGCGCGATCGACGCCTTTCCCATGTCAGATCATGATCTTGTCACCCCCACCTCGGCCTTTTGGCTAAGATCATGTGGTTAATCTTTTTTTCAGTGTGATCTGTGATCTCAAAGGGGCTTGAACTACCCAAACTGGTTGCGAAGGGTTTACCCGATCTGGCGGAAGAGGACTACCGGAGCTGTACAGAGGTATTGGGCTGTCTGTCTTTGGCTGATGGAGGACTCGTGAGCAACTTCGGATGTGAGCTTGGACCCGGCTAATTCCCTCTCTGAGGGAAGGGTCTTGGCCCCCCAACACCCAGTGGATGCATGCTCAGGGGCCTTTCTGGGTCCTCCTAACACGGGTGAGGCTGTGGAAAAAGGATAATGCCGTCCCGTTTGCGCTGTGCCAGAGGTCGTTTCTTTTGGCCGATGGCCTCCGGCGACACATGGGGAAAGTTCATCTCATGTCTGGGTTCTCCGAGGAATCGGGAACGGTGGACCAGGTTTTCCTGTACCCGTTCTGTCGGAGATGGAGTTATGTGGTTTGCCACTCCAACTAACATGCTCAGCAAGCGCTGACCCGTCATCAGAAGCAAATCCATCCCCGGATGACATTCAACTATGTCTATCGGTGCTCTGTCTGCTGGCGGGAGTTCAATTCTGGTAGCCGTGCCTCCAACCACAACCAAACTCACAAATGCAGTGGTCTGGTGACAATCTATTGCCATTTCTATCAGGGTTTGTATGCAGGCAGGAGGATGTGGATTTCTTTTGTGGGGTTCTTGAAGAGTCATTTGGCCCAAATGAGCAGTTATTGTCTGAGGACCCGGTGACACAGGTGGAGGCTAAGCAGGCATTGTCAGAGATGGGCATGGCAAACCCCGGGGTCTGATGGGCTTCTGGTTGAAGTTTATAAGACCTTTTTTGACCTTTTAGGTCCTGATCTCGTTTCTGTGATTTAGTATTCCTTTGTTTGTGATCATTGTAGTTCCAGTCAACGGGGAGGTCTTATTTAATTACTCTTTAAAGGCAAGGGCTGTCAAGAGGACCTCTCCAACTGGAGGCCCATCTCTTTGTTTGATGCCAATAACAAAATAATTGCTAAAGGTCTTGCCAACAATTTACATCGTGTCCTTCCAAGTGTAGTCCATGTCGACCAGACCTGCCCTGTTGCAGGCTGCTCTATCTCCGGCAATGCTCATCTCCTCCGCAACGTCCAGGATTATGTAGACCATCAGCACTAGCCAACATCAATGTCTACTATGAACCACTACTTGATGAGCTGGTTTAACTTCAGGAGGAGTGGAAATCTTTGATGGGTTTAGGAAGCAGCAGTTCACCCTTAAGGCTGGAATCACGCTTCATATCCATGACATCCCAGGGCAGGCCAAGGGTCTTTCATGGACCAAGTGCTGGGGTCTACATGCATTTCTGCTTCAAGTGCCTTGTAAAAGGTAAATTCACTTACTGTTGGTACTACAGGTACACAATAACATAATGTTAGATTTGAGCATTCCTTTTCCAACTGACTTCTTATGTAAGGTTTGCTACCGCAAGGAAACTTGTAAATCCAGATCATGAAATAAAAAAGTTTCTGCATACATTCCAAGTATTTGTACATGCATGTGAAGTCGCAATGTAATATGAGAGTTTTTTTATTACATTCACATTGGTCTCGTGCATGTCATACATGTCAATTTAACATATCACATGGTCAATGGGAAGTTGACATTTTGGCACACTGGCCTCCACAGATTTTCATACTTTGTTCACGAAATGGGAGAAAGGTCAAGGCTCAGAATACGCATTGCTATGACTTAAAATAGTTGTTTTCTTTCAGGTCAGTACAGCAAAATGCTTGGGAAGACAGTGTATCATGATACCAGACAGTTTCTGCAAGAGGAGAATCGTGTGTGGTTGGAGGTTGACCGATTTCCATGCAGAGAAATCGAGCTTAGGACTGCAACATTGAGAAATTTTCAATAAGAGAGAGTTGTGGCGGCACTTTCCGGCACCATGAAAGCTGTAGTAAGATCTGCTAAACCAATAAGCAGTGAAAAAAGTTAAGATTTGGTAATGTTGGCACTCTGCTGTAACCTTATGATGAAGAAAATGAATGGCTGTTTCCAATTTCCAGCCCAACTTCAAAAGTTAGGTTAGCCAAGACTTGTTT
The DNA here is from genome assembly GCF_054643075.1 of Acanthaster planci. Lineage (NCBI taxonomy): Eukaryota > Metazoa > Echinodermata > Asteroidea > Valvatida > Acanthasteridae > Acanthaster > Acanthaster planci. The sequence goes on from NC_141794.1 coordinate 6,665,380, forward strand.
GTAGAGAGAAAAATGATGACAGTGCAAAAGCTGAGGGTATATGTACATGTATCTCAGTCTAGCATGTGAGAATGACACCCATTTTTAGTGCAATGATCAGCAGCAAGGCCTCTGAAATGGTACAACAAATTTGTAGAATTTGTTAGAGGAATTTTATTATACATGTATACTTCCATGACAAAATCATACTTTTTGTTTTGTGCAAGGGAACACCTTGTTGTATTGCTCTCTTGAAAGGCCACTTTAATTTGCCACTGTCCTCTTTGCCTTTGACAAGATTTTTAATATATTGTGTTGCCATGAGTTTAGTGAGCAAGGAAATGTTGAGTGACCAGCATTAACTGGAACAAAAGAGAACTGAATGATTTTACATGTTTGTACAGATGGACATAAAAAATAAAAGGTAATTTGGACTTCTGCTGAAGGCCTTTGTATTATCAGAATGAAAACGAGTTCAACTGAAAATGTACATGCGTCTACGTTAATGAATGAATTATGTTGCGTTTTTATCTGGTTTCATTAAAAGGCCAGTCAAGTGGTCAGTGGCATCAATGAATTGATTGGACAGGGTGACTGTAGCAAGTTTGATCTCCATGGCACTTCAGAAGCAGAGAAGATTGTTTAGGTGATGCGCACGATTCAGGGGAAAAATCACTTGTAAGAAAGCAAATGTGTCCCGTTTGTCCCTAGGTACTGACAGCGAATGTACAGGAGAAATCGGATACAGATGCCATACAAACTTATGGTGTCGTCCATCATTTGCAGCTATCAAGAAGATAATTGACAAAAATCTTGTTGAAACGCATCCATGGTTCAAAGACAGTTCTGCAAATGTCAATACCTGCGAAAATAGGGCTATTTCCCAACAATGCATCTAAAGGATCATTTTGCCTGCTTTCTAGAAGGGTTTATTTTCCATTCTGTGAAGCGTATATAAGCACTGACACCAGTGGTATAAATTTATGAAGGCAATTAGGGAGATTAAGGGGTGGCTTATTTTTAGTTGCTAAATTGAAATGCACAAAAGTAGTATGCCAAAGAGAGTTCTGGGCCAGCTCCCCCTTTTTACTCGTGACTCCCAAACAAAAAGGACTCCCCGAACCAGAACTCACGACCCCCAAACAAAAAAGGGGAATTCCCTCTCCAGAATTCGTGACCCCCAAAGAAAAAAAGGGAATTTCCCGGGATTTCTGTACTTCCCGGAAAAACTTGTTCTGCCCTTGAAGCTTTGAGAAAAAAATGAAAAAAATAGAAAAACCTATATATAAATAGAGACATGAATACAAAAACAAAATCACAACGTCGTCAAACGTCGTCACGTCACAACGGTGAAACAGGCCATTTTTGTTGGATTAATTACAAATTTCTCTCGGTTAATGGGCGGCGTCAACAATCACAACGGCAAATCGTATTGGTGCTTCAACTGTCTATCTCAGTTTCCTACAGAAGAAAGACTCGGCAAACACCAAGAAGACTGTCAAGGAATGGACACCGCGCGTTCCAAAGTAGAGTTACCTGCAAAGAACCAAAATATTCTCAAGTTTGAAAACTGCAAGAACAAGCAAGACTCTCCATTTGTCATATACGCAGATTTCGAGTCTGTTTTGGAGTGTGTCTCGTCAAAACAATTAAACACGGTCAAAACAGATCCACAAGCCTAGCGGGTATTCTTACACAGTCACTCGATGCGACGGTATTTGCATCAGTCGCGAAACCTATAGAGGCCAAGACGCAGCCGTTAAATTCGGGCAATCGTTATCTAGAGAAGTTTCCATGACTAACGAAAACAAAGCCCCTCGTTTAATCGCACGAGTTACAAGAAATCTATGATAAATCAAATGCATGCTGGATCTGTGAGAAACCCATTAACAAGTTTTGCAAAGTCAGAGATCTCTGTCACGTAACGGGCAATATATCGAGGTCCGGCGCATGACGATTGTAATCTCAAGTTAAGAGTGGTACCAACTCAAACACCCGTTGCCGTGCTTGTACACAACCTGGCGAAGTATGATGCACATCTAATCATGCAAGGAGCTCAAATTATAACTCAGCTTACGATATTGCAATTATACCCAGATGAACAAACAAGGGGAATATCACAAGGTAATCTTATGGTTATAAGACTTTTTTTCACCATATTATGCCACGTTGAGATACAACCCGTCTGTGTAAATATAAGCGCAATACAAATGTATGCCTATGTAATACGAGATAACCAGGGCAGAACGTTTTCCCACACCAAGCGTCACAAAACAACCCCAAAATGTGCACACGTAATGGAAGTACGTAAAAGTATTTTCAAGATGTATTTTTGCGTTGGGGAGTTCTTAATTCATATAACGGGTTTTGCCCTTACCCAACGTATATATTAATAAACAATGTATGCTCAGTGCTTGTCCGAGAGCTTGCGAAAAAGTCACAAGCTTACCCGGGTGGGACTCGAACCCACGACCTCCTGCTTACTGGTGAAGACGTGTTAACCACTCGACCACCGAGCTTGCCGGGGTCGGTTGGCCGGTCCGAGTCAGGTGAAGCAGCGGGTACCGCGAACTATTTTCAAGATGTATTTTTGCGTTGGGGAGATGTTAATTTATATAACGGGTTTTGCCCTTACCCAACGTATATATTAATAAACACTGTATGCTCAGTGTTTGTCCGAGAGCTTGCGTTGGGTAAGGGCAAAACCCGATATATAAATACGTAAAAGTACCTGACAACATCAAAACATGAGACATTGTACTGCAAACTCATCAAACGTCTGGGCTCTCAAAGCCCCTCAATTAATCACATTGATGGACTCCTAAGCACGGTATGACGGCAGAGAACGGCATGGTCTTGTTTAGGTCAATCGACCCCCGAAGCCCACGAGTTCACAGGGTGCATACCGGCACGTCAAATATCACTACACTGACCATGAAGGTGACAAGTTAATTACCCGTAACAAATGACCAGGCCTAAATAACCATGTAGTATTAGTGACTTGTACTTGGAAATTAAACAGAATGACATGAAAATAACAACATACGAAATAATACCGAAATATTGACCCTGTTTTACCACGAGTTGACCAACCAAATAGCACCTTGCTACACAAAGGTCACATGCAAACAAGGTGCCCAACTACATGACGTCATGTTCTTCAAGGGGAAACCCTAGACCCTCACATATACATGTACATGTATGATTATTTGCTGGATGGAAAATACATTTGGAGTGGTTTAAAAGTCCAATTTTGCCCATGCTATAACGTGAAAATGTCTCTCTTGTCCTCCGAAAATGGCTGAATAAAAGAATGAAGGACGAAGTTCAAATATAATCTATAGCCTTTTGAAATACACGTACTGTAAACCAGTGGATATGAGCAATCTCTTGTACTTGCTTTGACAAAATAATCTGTTGCTGAGACCTCTTTGGAATAGTGTTTGGTTCAATATAACAATTGTACACACTTCAAGTCAGGGCTCGTCATTTGCATTTGAAGATGAAATTTTACAGGTTGCGATAACACAACTTTTACACATGCAGCAACCAATTAATCATGTTTTTACTACTTAAAATCAGTTCCACCAATCATCAGTTACTATGTTTGTGTGGAATCCCATAGGAAATGTGTAAACGTACATGTACATACATGTACAGAATTGCTGAAGACTACTTGTTCAAAAGAGAGTCCATGGCCTTTGTAAAATCATCCATTATGGCACATGCTTTGGCAGTGATGTTGCTCAGGTGTAGCTTTAAGTTTGCTGCATAGGTCGTGGCAGAAAGTTTCTTGTAGCTCTTCATTATTCGGAATATATCACTCGTTTTGGGCAAGGGAAGTGCAGTGTCTCTCGCATACCGAACCTCAAGGTAACCGATCAGCCTTTGTCTTTTCATCTGCACTGACGGATTGCATATACTCATCTACCTGAGCTGAGGCCGTGAATGGTCCACCCATAGATTTAAGTTTATCGAGATCATTGTTCTTTCTGCGTTCAAAAGCTATGTTTGCAATTTCTTTGTCCTTTAGGCCTTTCTTTTTAAGTTCCTCCTGTGCTGAATTCCACTTCCTCATTATTTCTGGTATGGTTACTTTGGCTACATTGCCATACTCACGGAAGGAGCCAGGAGGTCTCAGTGATGAGATCCACTGATTTGGCTTTGACTTGCGCAGAAATGCACTGGCAAGCTGCTTTGCTCCCCTTTCTGAAAGCTTGTAGTTTATTAAGCCAACACTGCGCTCTGCATCGAGGTTGTGAATAGGAGCCTGTTGCAGCTTTTGGGCATCCATCTTAGACAAAGCATATTTGCTACCTTCCTCTTCATCACCAAAGCCATATATGCTTCCTTTTTGCTGTTGGAATTCTGCAAGGGCTTGGAGAACCATTTCGAGTAACTGAACCACCTGTTGTCGATATACCGCTGATACTTCAGCTACAGCTTCACATACATCATTGTCATATCGTGTAACCTGAAACCGCTCTTTAGAGACAAAACTGAATGTTGGTTCATCTACATTCAGTAATGATATACATCTGTGGACAACAGATCCCCGTGTTGCTGTTTGAATGCTGGTATCAGTTTTGTGTATGCTGCGGAGGCTGCTGTTGTGAAGGAAAGAAAGGGCTCAATAAGATGAAAGCCAATTAAGGCACCTACACAATATATTACTTTCAAGAAATCTAGTTCCAAGAAACATCTCACTATGCAGGCAAGTTGGTTTGTCACGTGAACATACTTCTCAAGAAACGATTGTACGTCATTATAATGATAGAGAGCGATGGAACATGTCAGAGTTAGACTGTTAAATCTTTCATCCTTGAGACTGAAAGATTTGTGGGACCTTGGAGAGATGTGGATGTCGAACTCCTTTGCTTTATCCCAGGCTTTGTGGTCAAAGTCATGGTTTATGAGCCGAGTGAAGCAACCCAGAGCTTGTTCAGTGACACCTGATGCTGTTGTGGTGGCATTCACAAGAAAAGAGGAGTATATCTTTCCTCTGCCAATAATGGTTTCCACTTCAGCCACTGCTTTGTGATTACTCTGTTAAACGTGAGTGAAGGGTGTACATTGCAAAACAAATGTTCAGGGGTATGCTGAGTGTCCAGCTCGTCAGCAACTATGCCATCAACTTCAAAATTATGAGCAGTTTGATCAGTTATTACAAAATCATCACTGTCCAAAATGATACTGGCAGTTATTTTGTCGACATTTACTTCACTTTCAGCACTCCGTCGCCTAGTTTCAAGGCTTTGCAAGTCTTTCATTTTGCGTGTCAATGTTGTCTTCCATTTTCAGTCAACAAATGCTTCACAGATTATCTTTTTGTCAGACCTTTGATCCTTGAGAAATTTATACTCCATGTCAGTCAATTTCAGCTCATGTGAACTTTTTAAATCTCTTCTTGCTTTCTTCATCTGTGCAGAAGACATCAAAAAGCTTTACTGCTTTCTTATTGAAATCTGCCACATTTTGAAAGAACCGCTTATTCTTTCTGAATTTTCTTGTTTGACACAGTGAGATAAATTCCATGTAAAGTGCCAAAATGTGCTTCTGTATGTGCTTGACATGAATGGTGTACACATTACAGTACAGCCAATGCTCTTGAAAGAAGTTCTGCTAGTTGTCGTGCAGCATTATCTTTAGATCTATGGACTTGTCCTGCTTTTTTCGGGCTCAGTAGATGCAGCATACTTTGGATGATGTCTCTTTTCGTTGGCAGTACTCCGTGTGGAAATTCTTCCCTTTCGTGATAAGGCACATTGCCAAACGTTCTTTTTGTCTGTGATCGGGTGTTTATGCTTGCCATAGTTGAAGCCTGCAGTGTCTAACAGAAAGATGAAATACATGTACTAAAAATACTGCATCATATTCATAATCTACAGTGCAGCTCCATCACTGAAGGGAATTAATATTTTTCCAGAAGCAGGCCAAACTCCAAGACATGTCCGTACAAAGATCTCCTTAAGTTGTTACGAATAATACTCCAACAAATTAACAGTTTCCAGGCACACATTTATACACCTAAAAATACACAAAAACCATGAAAACTTACCATTTGAGAAACAAAAGATATCAGAAACAGCTGATGCTTGATAATGATAGTGGCAAAGACGCAAGTTGGTAAACAAACACACTTAGACTGGTAACCGTCAATGTATAATTACTCAGCACACACGGAGTCTAGGACCCTGACTGAAAACTGAGTGAAACTAACCAAAGAGGGCGCTCTTCATTCAAAAACTTTAGGGGGCGTGTTCAGGGGGGTTAAACTTTTCAAAATACTATTTCAAAGTTTTAATTTGGTTTCTGATAGCCCTATTCATATTTTAAAGGGGGAAGGATACTAAAATGCCAAAAACAAAATCCCCAAAATAATACCACCCCCTAATTAAATTGTGGCTGCCACCCTTGGACACAGATTATAACGTGTTACAAAACGGGATCGACATGTTGACCTACGTACTAAATCACTTAGGAAGGGGTTTGAATCAACTGACCTGGAACTCGCTAGACAAGCCTTACCCCGTGCAAGCTGACTAAATCAACAAGATATTAGACCAAAAGAAGTACGAGATTCGCTCATTTACAAATGGTTCTTAAATTCAGACTGCAAAAACAAGGAAGAAACATTAAATTTAGTTTTAATGCAACTAAACTTAAAGTTGTTAAACTTGAAAACAGAAAACGGCCGAACCAAAACATCTGTACCTACCCCTTAAAAGGCAATTCAGTGTCTTCGGGTACCAATTGAAGTTCTTCTCTAACGAAACTCCGTTTGGGCCCATCCAAGAAGTAGTATAAAGTTGGCCCCGTTTTAACTCTTTTGCCATTGACCCGTTTAAATTGACTCGTGCGTTTCTCAATTTGGTTAACGTCCACAGACCAAACGGGATCGGTTGCCCTTTTAACCGTGTCACCTTCTTGTTCACAGGGGTAGTAAAATTACCTAACTGAAACGTCCGGAGCAAGTTCTTTCCGGTTTCCCTAGGAGATGCTCTTGGTGCTTGTTTCACTCGGTCTAATTTGATGGCTGCTGCAGGTTCTTTCCCAATCAACCTAGTCTTTTCCTCGTTCAACGATTTTATTACTTGGGGCAAACGTTTTACCCATTTTACGTTATGTTCGCCTACGTTTAACATTTCTTGCGCGTATTGATGACCAAACAACCTTTTGGCCAACGTTCGATTATACCTTTCGACAATTCCCTGTGATCGATGAACATTAGGTTCTCCCACTTGAATTTTGACGTCGTGTTTGCGAAACAACTTTTTAAATTCGCCTTCAAATTCTGATCCCTCATCCACCATGATAAATTTAGGCCAAGTCAGAGGCGATCGACCGTAAATCGGATGTTTGTTTGGCCGTTTGACTCGTCAGCGGCTCGGCCTCTTTGTACCTCGAGCCCACGTCGATGACGGTTAATGCACATTTAAATGTTTTACGATTTACTCGATCCCAGGGCAAGTATAATATATCCAATTGATGCGCTTGTTTTGGAGTGATAAACTCTGATTGTAGCATTATCGGCCTTGGCACGTACTTGGGGGCGGGCAGATAAATTTGCCAAATTGCTTGCTTTCTTAACCAGGATCTCACAACCAACTTGTCTGCACTCGTCTTTTGATGCTGGTGGTCTATGGCACTTTCACCCTTCCAGGGTGAAACAGCTTTGAGAGTTCTTTATCCATTTAAAATAAAGTTTACTATATCGATACGCCAAAAAACCAACCAAGGCCGTTCCCCCTAAAATCCACACCAACTCGCGAACTTTTGATCTTCCGAAGGCACGTTGAAATCGGCCAATTTGGGCCCCAGCGGCAACGGAAACACCTTTTTACCTGCATGGGCATGTAAAGCTTCGTCCACGTTGATAAATTTCTTCGAACTCAAACGTTCTTGCCTCATGGCCTCGTTTAAAAAGTCCAGCAGATGGACTCGATGTTGTTCCTCGTCTTGTTTTGCTTCTGCTAGTTGTTCCATCGCAAGGTCGTGTCGTTTATGCTCCACATCTGCTCTATTTTGTGCCAAGCTGCTAAATAAAAAATTGGAACCTGTGAACGCCAATGCATTGACTATAGCTCCTCTGACCATCATTAAAGCACTTGCCATTTTTAAATAAGAACATTTTCATTTAAAACACGGATCGAGAAATTAAAGAAAAGTTGATTGAAATTCGAACAGATCACACAAACATTGAGGGTATGTTGGGCGACATGAGAGCTGACGTGGATCACCAGGGAGACATGCTCTTAGAGATTCAAGAGGTACCAGCAGAAATGAGACGCAAAACATTTCACAAGCGCGATTTATTTAACAAATACGAAGATTTATTCTTTGCGACAGGTGTATCACTATTGCGTTGTCTTTTTTGTTTAAGATTTTTACTGAACTTAATTATAAACCAGTATATAATAACAAAATGTCGCAACGATACACTTAAAAAACTGAAACTGAACCCGAGTCGCAGGCTAAAAGTTCCACGAACCATCAAGGGAGAAAGACGCGACGTTACCATCACACACAATCCGAGTACAATCTCAGCAGGTCACATGTTAAACGTCAAATTTCCCGCGTTGGGCATTGACGACGTCGTAGTTCCCGGATCAGTCAAACTCACTTCTAAGTTGGATCTAGACGTAGCCTCGGACGACAATCGAACCGTTAACAACAATTTGGCAAGGAACTTGATCTCAGAGCTCAACGTGAGCTTGAAAGGCAAAAAAAATTGTAAGTTACTGAGACGCAGACATATTTCAGAACTTTAAAGGTAATTGGTTACCATCATCACAGACTAAAAGCATGGCTTACTTTGGCTTGGAAAGAGAAAACTTGGCAAAATTGCATTTTGGATAAATGGAATAAAAATGAATGAGCAAACGTTGGACCTACCACTATTGACCGATCAGGGGCCATTTTATCCGTCTGGTTTTAAAGAACCCTTAACTTATCAATTAACTTTCAACAACCCCACGACAAAGTGGTTAAAAGTACTGACACGTTTGCAGAATATTCAATTTCGGACTTGACCCTAGAGTACGAGGTTGTCACAAATGGCGATTTGGCAACAAGTTTGAGGCAAAAAAATAAAGGTCCCGTATACTAGCTTTTTGACAGGATTCGCTCGTGGAAGAAACAGGTGGTCAATAAATCGGACATGCTTTGGAATATTAGTGTAGATCAGACGATTTAAAGTTTGAAAGGTGTTGAAAGATCCCACCGTCAATAGCCCGCAAAAAATTTACAATTCACATATTAATAAAAACTGTTGTCACTGTCGAAGGAAAGCCAAATCAACTTTACTCGCTGGGGCTGTTTGAATATCAACATTGGAATGAAGTTTGCAAACATTTCGGAAATTCAGATACAGAACCAGGTCAGGCGGTTGTAGAGATCTAAACTTACGGGCTCTGGCTCGATTTTAGAAGCTCCGACGACAAGAAGCTCCGACAACAATTCGGCTCACGGATCTGGTGGTCAGTAGGCGGAGGAGGTGATATATCGATTCAAATGGAAAGAGAAGCAGAAACTGCCGGCCCGTTGACGATGTACGTATTTTTGGTAATGGATGCTCAGTTAACTGTGGAAGATGGAAACATTAGAAGTTTGGTGTAGTAATTGAAATGAGCTTAAGATAAATGAGTAATAACATAAATAAATCACCACACTGTGCCTTAATAAGGAGCAAAACGGGCAGCGGTAAAATACAGTGGATGTTGAATCTTTTGGAAACTGAATATCGGTTCACATTTGAAGCTTTAGAAATAATTTGTCCGACCTTGTTTAAGAATAAAACGTATTTGGACCGGTTGTGGATATATACAGACGAGAATGTATATTCATGTGATTTAGATCGAGAAAAGTTAGAATTAAATGAGGCGATTGACCTGTATAAGAAAGCCTTGAATGGGTAAACACGCTGTTCATCATGGACGATTGTGCGTCTGACCAATTTATTAAATACCGAAAGAGATCAAGAGGAAGTAACACTTGTGTTTTGACCAAAATGGCCTTCAGTGGCAGACATTACTTCCACACGCTGTGTTTTTTAACGCAGAAGTATAATTCAGTTCTCAAAGACTATAGAGAGAACACGGCTTGGATTGCAATGTTTCACTGCAAGGATCGAAATCTATTTGACCAGTGTTTAGACGAGAATGACTCGGTGCCTGATGAAAAGCGTGATTAATTGAAACGGCATTTGCTTGATGTCTAATTTAGTAAATTGATTTTAAATATTGAGCCTCCAATGAATTTTCGTATTTAATAAAAATGAGAAAAAATTTAGGTACATATATTATAAATAAAGATGGAAAATAAAATATGCAAATTATGTAAGAAGCAAAAAGATCTTTCTAATTTTAGAGTAAGATCACCTGGTGGCGTTAACATCTGCTGCAACCAATGTATCGCTAAGAGGATGGAGAATATACTCAAGCACCGTTGCCCCCATGACCAGCAGAAGAGTCGGTGTATAGAGTGCAATGGACAGGAATGTGTAGGCATAAGAAAAAAAGAAGTTATTGTAAATTGTGGAACGATCCTATAGAAGTAACAATTTGTCAGTGTATTCGTAATTGCCACCGTGAAGACAAAAAGTACAAACGATTTGATCCCGACCATTTCATTGACACTGACTTCTACCGTGGTTTAATCGAAGATTACGAACATTGTTATTACGACGATTGCAAAGTTAAAATGCACTTTTGGAGAAAAAAATTGACTTGTGTACCTTCGAGCGATTAGACAACTCTTTAGGCCACATTAAATCTAATTGTGTACTATGTTGTTGGAGTTGCAATAACAAGAAAAAGTCTCACAAAATCAAATTAACTGGTGAGCTAGAATAGATTACCTACCGTTTTAACGATTTGTTTTACTTTGGTATAACTGGGCTGTTATAGTCTGGTGCACCAATTGTTTAATTTTGTTTCAATTGAATAACAGCAATGTTTCAATAAACTCAAATAGTTATTAAGTTAGTTACCGCAATTAACCTGACGTATTACACCTACGAGTACTTACGCATCAAGCATACTTTCAACCAGTTTAAAATGTATATATTAGGATGGACGACATTAAAAGCATCCTCAACGATTCAAAAGTTAAAACAGAATCAGTCGAACTCAACCCCAACATCTGAGACAGACTCTGTTCAGTCGTTGCATCGGGAGAGTTTGAAAAATATTTGGGCAAAGAATATTCTGTGAAGGATATCAAATCACTTGCCCCCACGGAACAAAAAAGCTGTTTAACTTTTACGAAGTAAGATTTGGCAAACATATCGTTAAAACTTTAGGAAATTCAATTTTAAGTCTGCACGCGCGGCTTTTAGGCATTGCCACCCCGATCGAATTCCCCGGTTTAACGTGGATTTGAAATCGGAGGAAAATTTAGTAAAAGATTTAAACGACGATCCTATCATTAGTCAGACGATGGGGCACTGTCTGAGTGAGCTCTGCTACAAATACGGGGTGTACCTATCACCTCTGGTAGCAACGTTGATCACTACCAAACATTTAGCTATCATTAAGAATCCTATTATTTTAAAAGAAGATGGAAACAGAACAAGTATGACAAGCACCGACTCCAGCAAACAGTCCAGCCAAGAGCAAAGTACAAACGGTGACTAAGAGTAAAAATCCTAAGCGAGTAGAACAAGGTATATGCCTGGCTGAACATAACAAGAAGATGAAACCACAGCTCGCCAAAATGAAAACCGCAGAGCCTGAACCCGAGGTAAAGTCCGAAAATAAAATTTATAAATCCGTTTCAGAAAACAGAAATTTAATTATAGGCGGTCAAGCGATTGGCGGGTTGCATTATTTTTGTTTCTGAAAAAGAAGTCTGCTGATCAAAAGCCAGTATTAAATCACAACCGGTTCAAACGACTTCACAAGCAGTTCAACCGACAGCTTCAGACCGAGAAATTTTGGATATGGAGTAAATTTAAAACGGTATATAGTAAGAACGAGTAATGCAAACATCAACATAAGCGGGGTCGCCAACACGATCTAACACGGCGTAGTAGTTTCAGCAATTTCCATGGGTAACGCCATGCTTAGTAATCGACTACTAAAAATTAAACCACCCGATCTAAATAGACTATCTATCGAAGACTTGTCCAAATGACCGCGCTGTCCTCGTGTGCATTGGTTACACAGGGTTGGCTCGTGGCGCAAGGTATCCTACCCGCGAGTTTGCCCTCCGGTTAAAAAGATGGCAGAATGAGGATTCGACCCAGAAGAGATACCCCTTGACAAAATAACAGAAGAACAAAAACAAGTCGAAGAAGACTTGGACATAGATAATGCCTTTGCACATTGGGCACAACGCGAGAAGAAACGTCATTTGCAGAAGGCCAAAGACCAAACATATCAGAGTTGAGAACGGCGTTAAGCAAAGGCAAACTGAATGATTTTTACGACGTGATTCTAAAAGAAACCGGGTATGAACCAACGGTTAGGGATCCAAACATCTTTAATCTTTATAGTAAAGATGGGCTGTATGTCAAGTTTGAAGGTAAAAAGTTCTTCTTACACATGAAAATAAGGACCATCCAAAGTAAAAAAAAATGTCGATTTTATAAGACGTGATTTAGGTTTCTATGATTGCGTTATCGGTAAAACGAAGAAACAAGTCCAAGAAAAAGCTAATAAACTTTTAGAAATTCGCCCCGAAACCACCGAGACAGAAGAACTCGCTCAAGCAGTAGACCAAGTCAGTGAAATCGTAGAAGATCTTCGTCGATATATAGATGATCAAATAGGGCTAGACTACAGAGAATTAGCCACTTTAGATCAGCATCTACAAACGGTCAAAGGAGAAACTGAGTTTAAAGGAATTGGCTTTCCAGTGACACCCCATTATACGTGTAGCCGACTCTGCTCAAACCCAACCCAACCCAGTGTGCATTTGCCTGCAACTGGGGACCCCCTATTACTCCTCTTTTGTTTGTACTTCAACTTTTTTAGAAGACCACCCATATGTTTTGTACACAGTTGTCAATCGGGGACCTTCTTGTCCTCTAGTGTTTAGGGCCCCCAATTTGAATGCAGAAACAAACTCCACCCAACCCAACCGAACCAAACCATACGAGAAAGACGACGGGAAACATCGCTGTAGTCAAACCTCAAATTTGAGAAAAATGGCGTTTGCCACGAGCCTGTTGTGTGAGCTGCATAAATTACCATAGTAACAGTATACCTATGGGCAGCTATTGTGAAATACCATGTAAACTGAAAAAATGTCTTCAAACTGTCACCCACAAGTTTTATTGTTATAGGTAATTCCAGAAATTGTGGAGGTCCATTTTATTTTGTGTCCCTGTTACATCTGACATAAAGCTCAGAACACATTTTCTAATTTCCAGGAGTGACGAATTAATGCAAATTACCTGCCAAATAAGTCGTAATAGTTTGAAATTGATTCCAGTGATATTTCCAAATCAAATAACACAGGTCAGAGGTGACACGGGCACAAACCTGTCACACTTTTGGACCCCTAATTTCTGGAATTACCCTTGTATTTTTGAAACGGAGACATCTGTTGTTGGAGTTTTGTTATCATGAATTTTTATTGGCATTGGATGGGGCAAATGTTGACACTGTCCCCCCTCCCCGAACTGCTTTTCTACATTTGGGAACATTCATTTTTGCTGTTAAAATGGTCACTTCCTCTTAATTTATAAGCTTATTTAGTTAAAAATTTGACAATAAGACTCTTTTCTTTGCTAACCAAAAATTTGAGCACTTCAAAAAGCTGTCGTCCAGCCAGACATCAGATGTTGCCCTCAATAATTTCAAATACATGTATTTCAATATACATGCATGTGTCACACAAGCCGCCAAGCAGGGTCTTGATGGGATGACCAGGCTGCAATACAGTCATAAGCTAAGATACATATTACTCCAGCTGAATTTGGTGTAAAAGTCCGGCACAGTGGTGCCTTTGGGGTGTCCAAAAATCACAAGTAAAGAGTATTTAGCTTAGTAATCGTAACCATATTCAGGGAATATATACGTACAGGCCATGATAGTGCTGTACTCGTACACTCACACAGCATTTCTATTTTCATGTGTGTACATGTACATACAGACAGACGTAGATTGTTCAGACTACAGTAAAAGTATCTGTCACATATCCAAGTAAACAATACTGAACGCGCCAAACATTTGAAGAACAGGAGACCAATCACATTGCTTGATTTTCCATACACAATTTTCATCATGTATCCAAGAAACTGTAGGGCCTAGTTGTTTGGGGATCCAATTACGTAGCTCCTTTTACTTGTATAGCTTGTTAACAAAACAGTTTTTCAATGTAACAGAGAAGATTTGTCCCGCCAACATGGGGAATAATTCTACCAAGACCTATGGCCCCGCTGGCATCGGTATGTCTTGATCTTTCCAGGTGACGGACGTATCTAACCCTACAAACACTATAAGAAAGCTAACTACCAGACACGGTGACACTAAAATTTGGAAAAACACAATCAAACCTACATTAAAGCTAACAAATAAATACCTACTAGGATGAAACCGATAAACATCAGATATCGCAGTGCAACATCACCGTGCATTGCAGCATTTAAAAAGAAAGTTTAACTTTACAAATAAAGAGGGACAGACTCTGTTTGCTCCGTATGTGCCATGGCAAAGTATACCAAAACTTTGGAAAAGCCATTGCAAATGCCCTATCACCATTTAACCACCTAGGATAACTTTGAAAAAGGGCCATTATTTGCTGACCCGAGATGATTCAGTTAACCAAATTATCCATACCCCTTAGAAATTTTAGATTTTGAGTGTTTTTCTAAAGAATAAAAGTTGGGCACATAATATTTGGGCCACAGTTGAATACTTTTAGCTGTCAGGTGAAATGACTAATGGCTTTGGTTTTACCTCATTTCCATAACAACGAAAATGATACATTGTTTAAATTCTGACATGCTCAGAATTATTCATACCTTTTATCAATAAGAGTTAATATCACAGCAAACTGTCAACTGCAAAACCCTTGTTTTTGATTACAGCTTCCAGGTGATTTGTGTAGCTGTTCACGAGGGTTTGGCACAGCTCCACAGAAATCATGGCCCGCTCTTCTTTGGCAAAGACCTCTAACTCTTTCAAATTGGAGGGCCTGCAGGCATGCACCGTGGACTTGAGGATTTTCCACTGGTTTTGGATGTGATTCAGGTCTGGTCTTTGGCTTGGCCATGGTGGCACCTCCATGATGTTATCCTGGAACCATTTCTTGATGACTGCCTTTGCAATCTATTTAGGATCATTGTCCTGTTGAAATATCCAGTTGCTATCCATGGTACTCACAAGTAATCGAGACAAAGCGTCAGACATTCTCTTTGCCTTTGATATGGCAGATATCTGTCTTGAACTGCGATATGTAATCCAAATGTCGTATTTCTCTCGGAGAGTAGCGATCTGGATTAGCAATAAAGGAATACGTCAATGGTTTGTGATCAGTATACACACAAAAAGATCTCCCTTCCAAAATGTGCGAGAAATGTATAATGGTTAAGTATACTGCCAATAATTTCCTACCGAATGTGCTAAAGCTAGTCTCGGTCTGTTGTAATCGCTTTGAAAAGATAGCGATAGGTTGCCATTGATTATCTATCAACTGCTGAAGTACACCACCAACAGCAATATCTGATGCAACAACTGCAACGCAAAGAGGAACTGAAATGCTCAAGTGAATCAACATGGTTGCATCAGCTAGGGGAAACTTTGCTGCATTGAATGACTGCAATTCATTTTCAGTAAATTGCATGGACTTATTCTTTGATTTCCCAGCCAAGAGATCAGTTAGCGGTTGTAGTACTGTTGCTGCATTGGGTATAAATCTCCGGTAAAAACTGACTAGGCCAAGGAATTTTCTAACTACAGTAGTGGGTGGAGGAAAATCTCAAATAACCTGTACCTTCTCTGGAAGGGGGTTAATTCCGTGTGAATCTATTTTGTGACCGAGGAATTCTGGTGAATGCACACCAAAGATAATCTTGATGGGATTGATTACTATCCCATATGAACTCAGTCTGTCAAACACTTGAGTCAGGTGATGAACGTGTTCTTCTAGAGAGGACTATTCTATTAAGACATCATCTATATATGCATATGTGAAAGGCAAGCCATGGAGAACTTGATCTATAAAGCGTTGAAATGTCTAGGCAGCATTTCTCAAACCAAAAGGCATTCTGACAAATTCATACAAACCAAATGGTGTGGTGATTGCTGTCTTGTGAATATGCTCTGCTTCCACAGGTATCTGATGATAAGCTGTCACCAAATCAATTTTGGAAAATATTGATTTGCCATGAAGCGACAAAGTAAAATCATGAATATGTGGAATAGGATACCTGTCTGGTATAGTGGCATTGTTAAGTGCTCTGTAATCACCACAGTGACTCCAATCATTATTCTTTTTCGGAACCATGTGTAATGGAGATAATCACTCACTCTTAGACGGTCTTATGATACCCAATTGCAACGTGTGATCAAATTCATTTTTGGCAATACGAAGGCGATCTGGAACTAGAACATCTGGAACATTTACCGATGGTCCCTTGGTCAAAATATGATGTGTGATATTATGCTTTACTGCACTTTCTTTATGAGAAGGCCTTGTCAAGTCAGGAAAATGCTGTAAAAGCATTTGAAATCGTGACTGCTCGAATGTGCAATAAGTCGGGCTTATTGAAAATTCTACGGATCCTATACCCTGGATACTAAGAGTTGTATGCATATCAATAAGTCTACGGTTTTTCATATCAACTGCTAAGGAAAAATTTTTCTAAGAAATCTGCGCCAAGAACTGGATAAGATACATCGGCAAGAATAAATATCCATCGATAAATCCTACACAGTCCAATGTCTAGCGTTAAAGACTTTTCACCATAGGTTTTAATGGGAGTCTTATTGGCGGCCTGCAGTTTATAAGAACCGATATTAATTTTCTCTTTCACGGTAGCAGGGTATACACCCGCATCAGCCCCAGTGTCAACTAAAAATCTGTTGCCAGTAGTGCGATCAGTCATGTAAAAGAGACGACTTTTGCTTCCATCGCCAGGTGAACCCCCTGTATTAGTTGCTGGCGTTCTCGTTTGACTGACTACTCGATTGGTTACCTGAGTGAGTGCATGGAGGAACACATTTGTTTACGTTCACCAAATCGCTAAAGTACCAACATTCTCCTCCTGCATGTTCAGGAGTTTTAGGAACGTTCAAAGGTGAATGTGATCGAGATCGACTTTTACGTCTATTCCTATTTCTGTCCTTGCTTCTTGTACGAATTCGTCCACTTTCTTGCACTTGCCTACTTAAAGTATCGACCTGGGTAATCAGCTTGCTTATTAATGCTCGTAATTCATCAATCTCCGAGGAATGACTTACTGTGGCAATTGTCTGAACTGGAGGCGAGACAGCATTAACTTCCAAAATCTTGTCAGCAATAACGGCCAACTGATCAATCTGAACACTATCACTAGTAGATGCTAATATCAGTTGAGCAGTTGTTGGCAAGCGTTGAAGAAAAAGTTGTTTTAGAATGCTTTCTTCTAATGTATGATCTCCAAGTAACTGTCGCATTCTTCTTAACAACTGAGAAGGTTAACGATCTCCTAGTTCTTCGGCTATAAGTAACTGGTGTAAACGTTTTTGTTATGATGCTAACGTGCGAGGAATAAGCTCCACCTTAATTATTTCAGAAAGGTTTTCCTGTGGAGGGTGCAGTAACTAATCCCTAACTTCTTGCGCAGTTTGCGGTTGTAAGGATGATACTACATAAGCAAACTGGGTTTTGGGGTTTGTAATTCCCCTTGTGACGAATTGCGCTTTTACTTGTGCAAACCAAATTGTTCGATCATTTGGCCAAAATGGGGGTAATTTTAAACTTACTGCAGCTAATGAAGATTCTAGAGGCTTTTCTTCTGCCATGATGAGGGATAGCACTTGTCCACTCTAGATCTGTTCAATAAGAGCCCGTTTGTCCAATTCGAAACTTACCAAGACAAAGTGCGTGGAATGATATGATGTTGCAGTTGATTATTATGCAATTGGATAAAAGAATTTACATTATCTACCATATCGTTAAATTCACGCTGATACTGGCACCAGACAATGCTGGCGATGACATCGGCCTTGATTTGCTTACATTTCTGTAGTTTTGTAAAAGAGGCCGGTGGAATTGTTACAAATGCAACTATTGAGCTTGGTCGCTCACCTAAAATTTCAACTTTAAATTGTTGCAAGCGGGAATTATATCGCCCGAATTAACATCAGAACGTATGAGAACTTTTTCAGAATGTGAGCCAGAGTGGAATGTTGTGATGTCATTTATGCCTGCTGCTAGTCTAATAACTATTCTATCGCCATCGTTGTATTGCTGTAATTTAGCAAAAGTAGGCTGGATTAAATCAATAACAGTAGCTTCTTGTCTAATGACAAAAGTTTGTGCTTGCAAACTTTCCAAGTTTACAAATGATGTGTTGATTAATCATTGAGTATTGACATGTTCAGCTTTTTATTATGCGCCGTCAGGTGTGTCGGTAACGCAAGTGTGTGTCTCATGGATGATTTTGAATACTTTTTGAACTGCATCGTTTGGCTCTTACTGCTGACAGTAATTCATCGTTTCACATGTACAGTCAACGCGTGATCCTGTGAAGCACACCCTCAGGGCCTTTCAAGTTTAAAAACCGATAGGTAGCGACTGAATGACTATTTCATTTTCTTCTTACAAGTCCTGAATGTGAAATATTACGGGTTCTGCACTTAAGAAACGGGCGTCTCGACCAGAAGTAAAGAATGTAAGCAATGGCACACTGTGACTGTCACGGGGTCTTGGAAGCGTGCAATATCGCCACGCCCACAACGTGGAATCACTTCGAGTGTAGAGACACTGCGGGACAATTGCAATTGTGAAGGGCACCTTCTTGTAGCTTGTATATAGTGAAGGTCAGGTACTTGCGCAGAGTTAAGCGTCGGAACGTTTCTCACTGATTGTTCAGGATCTGGATAGGAATTGCCAAAGTTCAAGGTCATTTCCTTATTTACTGTCACGGTTGAGAGGTTATCTTGGGGTGCGTAATGCGGAAAATACTAATCTGTATCGCTACTCGGCCTTTTGACCAAAATACGTTGTGCGGCACTTTGCTAACATTTTTAACATTGGTGGCGTTTTTACGGCCTTCGTGTCGACAGTTTGATTCTTTTTTTGTGAAGTCTATTTTTTTACGCATTTTGAAAGTCTGCGTTCTTACGTCTTTTATTTTACGTCTACTTTTGTACACCTTGTTTTTCGCCTTGGTTTAAGCTTTTATTAACGAAAGAAATTGGATAGACTTTTTTTGACCTTGCATTTGCTTGCTCTTTTCTTCCGTAGCAGAGTGCACCAACTTTTCTTTTGGAACCACAGCAGTGTGTGGTTTCTTTTTTTTTCGTTGTGGGTGTTAAAGAACAATGCCCACCTTTACTTAGTATAACAAGTGCGCTGTCGAACTTCGGTTCGACAGCAAAGTTAAGTCTGAGAAGATTTTTGATGAGTTTCGGAGGTTGAAGATAGTGGCAAAAGACCACCTCTCGGTGGTCCAACCACTACTTAGCAATCTATTTGATCTGGTTTTTAAACCGCCGCAATTGGCTCGGAGATCAGACCTACCCTGGCATCATGCGGTATTGTGCTCGTCTCGCTCAAAAAAGACGTAGACAACGAGAAGGCATTTTGTCTTCTTTGAAGGAGATTTCTTTTCGGTTTGATAGTGGGGTGCGCCCCCCGTCCTTGAAGCAAGATGTGACTCTTTGAGGGAGGGACTAAAGCATTTGGATGAAGCAGAGGGGGCTCGGCTTCACTCTCAGTCTCGTGACCTAAATGATTGAGAAAACCGTCAGAAGTCAGGGCCTCAGCGGACATTGCCGATTTTTTTCGCTCGTCCTAATCTGAGTTGTTTGGTCACGAGCCCGTTGAGAAAGGGCTCCAGTCCCCTTCCTTAGATGCGTTGACGTCTAGAGTTCCGGAGGACTTTTATCAAGAACTCGAGAGCCGTTACAACTGAAGGAACTGCCAGCAGCCCTCTGAGGGATGCCTAGTAGTAAAACACCGGGAGGGGATGGACTTCCCAAAGAATTCTACTCTTGTTTCTGGGAGCTGATAGGTCCGGATCTCTTGATAGTCTTTCGTACTGCATGGAATCTTCGCACCTTGTCTGATTCGCAAAGAGTGGGGATTTTGACTTTATTGGAAAAGTCAGGAGATCCTCTGGATCCCCGTAATAAACGACCGATTTCGTTTCTGAATGTTGACTATAAGATCCTACCAAAGGCCTTGTGTCTTCGTTTGGGTAAGGTAATGCCGGATATTATCGGTCCTTTTCAGACATGTGGGGTCAAAAGAAGGTCCATCCACGACAACATCAGGCTCCTCCGCGATCTGGTCGAGTATGTGAATGGCAAAAACCTTGATTTTCTTGTAATTCCATTGGACCAGCAGAAGGCCTTTGATAGGTTGAATTGGAACTGTTTGTTTAAAGTAATGGAAAAATTTGGTTTTGGTCCAAATTTTTTGCGCTTGGTCAAGCTTTTGTATACAGACGTTTTCAGTCAGGTTTTTGTCAACGGTTTTTTGTCCGACCCCTTTGTTTTATCGAGGGGGGTGGAACAAGGTTGCCCACTCTCCTCTTTTATACGTCCTTTTCATTGAACCATTTGCCGCTTCTGTTATCCGTTACCGTCGTATTGACGGTCTGGTACTTCCTGGTAGCGATGGCATGCAGTGTAAAGTTGTACAATACGCCGATGACACCACTTGGGTTATCCGGGACTGCAGGTCTTTGAGGTGGTTGTTTGGCGTCATCCAGCAGTTTGAATTAGCAAGTGGGTCACGTCTAAATATGCAAAAGAGCCACAGCCTCATGTTAGGCTCTTGTATCAATAAAAGGAAGGGTCGAAAACTGCCCCTTAGAGGAAAATTGTTAGTTGTCAATTCCATTATCTTATCTCCTCTGTATTATTTAGCACCAGTATACCCTCTCCCTGCCTCGGTTGAGGGAGTTATCAATAAGGCCATTTTCAGTTTCATCTGGTCTTACAAAACTGAAATGGTTTTTGCAATCCACCGATCAGGGTGGACTTGGAATTGTCAATATTCATAATAAGTGTGACAGTCTTTTTGCTTGTGGTTTTCGGTTTGTGCGTGGTGTTGAGGGGCCCCGTGGAGGCACTTTGCTCTCCACTGGTCTGCCTTCTCACTGCGCTCGGTCTTGCCCGTTGGGCTCTGGTCTAACTGTAGGCCCCGTGCTTTAAACCCGACGTTTTTGTATCTGTCTTTCTACAAGCTGGTCTTTGCTAGTTTTAAGCTCCAGATTTTGACTGGGAGGCTGGTACTTCCCGTCAAGTGTACAACATTCTTCACGGACTGCAGCCTGTGCGTAAGCCTGTGCTGCTTGGTCGGGATTTGGCGTGTCTTTTTAATTTCATTCATTGTTCCATTTTGGATTACTGTCTTCGGGATCTGAATTGGAGGATTGTTTGGAGAGGAGTCAAGACGTCCCAGAAGATTCTTAACTGGGGTTACGGTAATGGCAAACGTCCCCGGTCTTCCTGTGGTAGACCAATCTTGTTTTTTTGGATTGTTCCTTTTTGTCAACACTCTGGGGTTGGGTTGAACATGTGGGTTGGAAGATTTTAGGCCGTGGTTTTTCTTTGACTGCATCCTGTGTCCTCAACGGGGTTGGGTTAGACTCTCACAGAGACTCTGATTTGTTATAGTACCTAATCTCCCTGGTGAAATGGCTTGTGTGGACCTCGCGTTGCCAGACTTTGTTTGATGGGACCGTCGTTAGCGCTGATGTAGTGCTTCTTCGAGCAAAGAGGGCGATTCGATATAGAATCCGCGCTTACTTTACTCCACTGCCAGGTAAAGAATTCCAAGCCACTTGGTGTGTGCGAAATGTCCTATGTGTGGTAGTACATGATGGCTTGGTCCTTAAGTTGAGGACATGACCTCTGTAGGTTTAGGGTTTCCTTTGTTGTTTGGTCTGTACTGTTTCTCGTGATTTTAAAAATCAATTTGCAGACAGAGGGGGTCGTACCCCCACATGGGATGACCATGGCAGTGTGGCTGCAATGTCGGTGAGTGTAGTCCTGTTAAGTGTTTGCTTTTTGGTGAAACGAAAGAGGGGTAGGGGACTCCAAGTCCCACAAACTTAGGTGTAGTGCGACAACCCTATCCGGGCCTTTCTTAGAACGACCCCAAAACTTAAAAATAAGTATCTGTTCTTTTCAGTGTAATACCTGAAACGCTGTTCATTCAACAGGCAGTTTATCATCACTTCGATTCAGGATGGCTACTAGAAAGCTACTAAGAGATCGTTCTGTCTTCCGGTCGTGCGACGAGAAAGTCACCTACGGAGAGGCGTTAGCCATAGTTACAAACACTCTACGAGAAGAAGAAGTTGCCTTCGTCCAACAATTAAGCGACCGACATTGGTGCGTGTAACCAAATCTGACGCTACCAAGGAGAAGCTGTTAACATGCGAGCTATGCATTAACCAACTCCGTCTGATGGCGACATCAGCTTCAACGAGAGCCACTTTCGTCATGGTCCGCTGCGCTCCCTTCGAGCTTCCAGACATCACAGTCACCACAGCGTTGTCTCCCTATGGGAAGATCCTGGGAGTTCGAGGGGCCACTGGCAGCTCCATGCATCGTGGGAGAACGGCAACCGGCACGTCCGCATGGAGCTCACCCAGCCGATCCCTTCTCACTTAGGCGTCAGAGGGTACCAGCTGCGGGTTACGTACGCAGACCAGGAGCCCACCTGCCGGTCCTGCGGCGACGTGGGACACCGTGTCGCTGCATGTCTTGCTACGATGTGCTACAATTGCAAACAGCTGGGCCATATAGCGTCGACTGTCCTCAACCTCAACGATGCCGGGCTTCTGGTGCTGAGGGACACGTGGCAGCCCGTTGCCAGGGGACCTACGCTGCTCAGGTCTGCGAGAACCTCTCTGATGTCTCTTCTAGATCCAATTCCGACGCGGGGGAACCCCGCAGACAGCCGGGAACATTGTCTTTTTCCCCTCCCAAACGGGGGAAACAGGGCTGAACTGATCAGCCAAGGATTGTGGACGCTCCCCAGCATAACACAGACACGGAGCAGACCACACAGGCATCCTCTTCAGACGACTTGGACGCTGAACCAACCCTGCCTGCCCCTTGCAGCACCCACTCTTCCAACCTAGCAACCCGTGCCGCGCAGAAAGGCCAGTCCACCTCAGCCGGTTCTGATGTGCCGAGTCCATCTGCCCGAACTCCGCCCGCCACTGACAGCCAGGCCAACGACAGAGCTCCTAAGAAGCCGGCTAGACGAACCCCTCCTAGCCTCAGCGAGAAGGCCATTTAGTCTGGCAGTACCAACACCACTACAAGTGGCACCACGGGCTCCTCCAGCACGGTCAGCATGAGTTTGTCCGTTTATCACCAGCTGGTAGCTTCCGGCCGTCCCGTTCCTGTGCCAGGCGTGACGACTGACGATTCGGCGGCCCAGACATTGTCTCGGGCTGAGCGGGTCGCCCGGACGGAGTATGAGCGGCACTCCAATGACTCTGGCAGTTGTGTGTTGTCAGTGGCCTCTTCGAAGCGTGGTCACTCATCATCGGAAGACTGGGAAGTACAGCGACCCAAAAAGAAGTCAAATCGTCGTAAGCATGAACAGAAATGAATTGGGACGTTTTGAGTAATTTTGTACTTCCTTTACTGATATGTGTTGTTTACTGTATATGTTGTTCTTTATGAAAACCTTGAGTTTTCATTATATTAATGCTAATGGCCTTCGGCGTGTTGTCAAACGTTGCCGGGTTATCGAGTCCTGTAATACCCTGGGCGTGGATGTCCTGCTTTTGCAGGAGACCCACGCCGGAAGTCTGCATGAGACTCGAGAGTGGGCTCGAGAATTCGGCAGCAGAGGGTTTTGTTCATTAGGAACAAATTCTAGCTGTGGCGTGGCGATTCTATTCTTTAAGCGCCACACATGGGGAGATCACCGACTTTTTGCGGGACAATGATGGCCGTGCGGTTTTGGTTACATCCCGAATGCCTGGAACCACCACTAAAGTAAGAATTTTTGATATTTACGGGCCTAACTCTCTCTGCGATAGACGGCAAGTCTTCCTTGAGGTGTTGCTGTCTCATTGCAGGGGGCTGTTCTCCAGTTGAACTCCCAAAGTTTACCATCTAGGAAAGAATGAGGAATAATTTTAAAATACACCTCCCTGGGAGGATTGTACCTCGATGGGGTGGAAGACACATGTTTACCACAAAAATATTACACAGATACTTAGCCAAAACTGATTCCAGTCTAGATAAGGAACAAGGCGGCAGTCCAACTCACCAGTTTACAAAGATAATTATAACAATTATTTACATGAAATGAGTGAGGGTAAACGTTTGAACATACCCTGGTCGGCAAAAAACTCTAAGAGAAAGAGCGGCCCAAAAAGAGGCGAAAAATCGCCAAGGTGGTCTGTTCTCAACAAACAAAGAGGAAATACATCGAAGATAGAGGGCCTCACATTTAAATCGTAAATGGCAAATACCTAAGCCACCTTTCACTACATAAACTTTACTGAAAAGGGACGGGGGGAGAGCGGGACTGCCAATTTTCTACCAATGCTCTCGGTACTTCGGAAGCCTCGCCTCCCAACTTTTGGCAACCATGTCCCACGGACCAACCCAGAAACCGTTGATCTTGATTGGTTCCCGGGTCTAGCAAATGCCGGCAAAGTCGGACAGGGGAGCCGGCCAATCACCTAAAATGAGACCACATGATTTATGAAAGGTCAACCTTGAGCCGGTGCTTTTCTCAAAAAGAGAATAACATAAAACAGTCGTTTCGGTGACTTACAGTCGCTGACAACACACGTGGTGTCGTCATTATACTGAGTTATTTTGCAGTGCAGCCCATCAGCACCAGGGATAGTTATCCCATCGATGAAATTATCTTTGTAGACTCTGCAAGCAAATGGTTCAATGAAAAGAACATAAAGTAACGGAGATAAAGGACAACCTTGTCTTACTCCTTTCAAAACAGAGAAGGGAGCAGACAAGAAACCATTAACCAAAACACAACTAGAAATATCAGTATAAAAAGTTTAACATAACGTATAAAAACAGGGCCAAAGCCCAATCGATTCAAAACTTTGAACAAAAAATTCCAATTAAAACGGTTAAACGCTTTCTGCTGATCAAAAGAAATGACAAGTGTTAAGATTCTTAGACCCAATGAAGTCCACTAGATCTCTAAGAGGACGAGCATTACCCTAAATACCACGTTTGGATATGATTGATGATACATGGAAGAACTCTTCCCAATTGAAGCGAGATGGCAAATATTTTGCAGTCGACATTTAAGAGAGAAATCGGCCTTTTGTTCTGAGGGTCAAGAGGATCTCCTCGTTTATCCAAAAGTGTGATAACACCCCTTTGCATGGATGGGGGAAGAGTACACAGATTAACAGAAGCATTATAAACTCTAAGAAGATCTGGGCCAATAATGTTCCAAAAATGGGAATAAAATTCTTTCGGCAGACCATCATCCCCGGGTGATTTATCATTTTTCATATTATTTGAGGCAAAATCTAATTCCTCTAATGGTGAATCCAGGTCATCCCGAAAATCTTTGGGTACCCTAGCAGTTAAATTGTCTAAAAAATCCGGGTGTAAATCTTCAATCACTTTGTCTTCTGAAAACAAATGAGAATAAATTCATGAAATACTTTAGCAATGCTTGGGTCATCAGAAACAACGTCTCCCTTTTAAACATAATTAAACTCATAATGAAATCATAATTAATTACCAGGTGGACGCATCAAACAAGGCAGTTGGAGGTGTACTTAATCAATACGTCGATGGTCAGATGAAACCAATCTCGTTTTTCGCTAAACGTTAACAACCAGCAGAGACTAGATACAGTACGTTTGATCGCAAGTTGCAGGCTGTATATTTAGCATTTCGCCACTTTCGATATTATTTAGAAGGTCGCTACTTTTTCATCTTGACTGATCACAAATCTCTAACGTTTGCATTCAAATCGAAGCCAGATCGCTACTCGCCGAGAGAAATTCGGCACTTAGACTACATCTCTCAGTTCAGTACTGATGTACGCCACATAAAAGGCTCAGAAAATGTTGTCGCTGACGCACTTTCAAGGTATGATGTCAATTTCTTCCTATGCGTTTGTCAAACCAGCAGTTTTATTGATTTTGACCAAATTGCAATCAAACAGAAGACAGATCCAGAACTAGCAAAGCTTCGTGAATCGTCTACTCTTCATTTTGAAGAACTACCTATACTCATATCGCAGAATACCATTATCTGTGATACATCAACTGGTAAACCACGTGCGTATATTCCAAAAGAATTTAGGTGTGACATTTTTCACTCTTTACATGAGCTATCCTATCCAGGTATTCGGGCTACACAACGTCTAATCACTGAGAGATTTGTATGGCCATCCATCAATCAAGATGTTTGAAATTGGACCAGGCAATGCATCCAACGTGCAAAAGTACAGCGTGCAAAAGTACAGCGTCACACAGTGACACCGATAGGTACTTTTGCAACCCCTGACGCTCGTTTTAGCCAAGTACACATAGATTTAGTTGGCCCTCTTCCTTTGTCTCATGGTTTTTCGTACTTGCTTACTTGCATAGACCGATTCACAAGGTGGCCTGAGGCAATACCAATTTCTAATATTGTAGCTGAAACTGTTGCAAAAGCCTTTGTTGACAATTGGATAGCCAGATTCGGAGTGCCTACAACTATAACTACTGATAGAGGTGGCCAGTTTGAGTCAAACCTTTTCAAACATCTATCGTACCTTCTTGGCACCAAACACATTCGTACAACTGCTTACCACCCCGTTGCAAACGGATTAGTGGAACGATTTCATCGAACTCTCAAGTCAGCCTTGAAAGCTCAAAGGAAACCTAACAAGAGGACAGTATCGTTACCACTTATTCTGCTTAGTCTTCGCTCATCGTTTAAAGCTGACTTAGGATGTAGTGCCGCAGAGCTGGTTTATGGTTCCACTCTTCGACTTCCTGGCGAATTACACGTTCGAGTCAAAAATATAGAAAATCTAGACCCAACCAGTTATGTCGACCGCCTTCGTCCTTACATGTCGGAGCTTAACTAAGACCACCTAGAACTAGTGCACATCAAAGTCAAGTTCCTAAGGATTTGTTTACATGTACACATGTGCTTTTGCGTGTTGATGCTGTTAAAAGCCACTCCAACCTCCCTATGATGGCCCCTATCGGGTGATCGAAAGAAAAAATAAATATTTCATTCTAGACACCAATGGCAAACGAAGTACTGTAAGTGTTGACAGGTTGAAGGTCGCTTATACTGATACCAAGTCTCAGACGCCAGCTTCAGAACTACCTCCATCCAGTAATACACCAAGAGAGGCAGAGAGGCTCACGAGATCTGGAAGACGCGTGCGCTGGCCAAGAAAATACATACAGACTTTTCTTATCTAAATTAAAGTTTTGTACACACACTGTCTTTGTAAATATCTATTTATAGTAATATCGATCACCTTTTCTGCCAACATGCGATCTTGAAGGGAGCGCATGTAGTGAATTCCTGAAGAGCTTTAGTGCTGCAGTCCTGCCCTGGCTTTTTTAAAGGTCGGTTAATCCCCCTCTTTGTTCAGACCTGCGGCTTTTATAATTAAATTCAATGGACAGGGTAGGGCTCTTCATTCCAGCAAAGTAGTATAAAAGCTTAGTGAATGCAGAATGCCCCTGACTCCTTCGCTGTGCAGCCGAGCTTCTACAAGTCACTGGTCCACTACTTCAGCTAGCAGCCATTTTTCTCAGTTCACCTTGTGTCCAGATGCGGGGATAGGATCTGATTAGGCAGTGTTTTCTCCTTTTTGACTGTTCATGCAGAAGGACACATTTCCTTAGTATTAATTATTGTACATATTAAATCTTCACTGTTTCGTCGAGTCAAGAAGCGGCAGGAGAAGACCGAGAATCAAGTTTTTACCTTTAGGGGCAATTATTTATATCTTTCTTTAATTAAATTAAAGACCAAACCTCTAAAAACCTCTTGGAGGGGTGCTCGCTGTTAACCAGGTCGGAGACCCTGGCTCGAACGAGAGCACCCTCGGCAGCAAAATCATCCAGTTTTGACAACCCAGATCTGACCTCATCCAGACGACGAAGCAAATCTGGGCTGCTGTGACCTGTGTTAAGCTCAGAAATTAGAATATTATATTTTTTCTAACAATTTACTTTTATGATTTTTCCTGGCTTTTGCCAGACGGCAACAATGAGATCCTTTTTTTTTGGTACGGGTCTTAACTTCCTCCCAACAGAAAAATTCGGAATCAAACCCCTTCAGGAGAGTTTGCCAATCCCTGTGCGACTTCCTAAAACACTTATTGAAAGCGGGGTCATTAAGAATGGAGGTTGTGAGACCTCAGTCGGTAAGGCAATAAAAGAAACTAATATTTCTTTTTTTACAATTTATTCCGAAATGTCCCAAGTTCAACACTGTTAAATATATACTACGATAAAAGTGCGAAAATTCGAAAAATCTGTTGATTCTCACCTAGAATATTTGATTTATTAGCTGTACAAATCCTATATTAAAAAAAAATGCTCTGCCTCCGAAAGATGACCCTACTACGTATATTTGAATTGTTTCTCAAACAGGGATAGGACTTTCACAATCATGGTCTCAAACCAGCCGCAAATATTCCACAACAATAATTCCTGAATTAATAACCTTGATTCCAGGCACTGCAAAATACTCAGTTATTAACACATAAATACTTCTCAAACACGGCAATATTAATGTTATTAAGTTTTGACAACCACACTAGTCTCAAATGAAATGATTCCTAAACCACTTCAGCATCTTATATGGGTTGTTACCCGTATCACCACAACTCGTTCTAAGGTGACATATTAACAATCGCAGCTTGCCACCAAGGCAAAATATCAAACATGGTAAGTTACTCAATTACAAGCCAAGTACAATAATCTATACATGTAATACAATAGCAGGGAACAAAATTTACAATCGATTCAGCAATATGTGGCACCCAAATTTATGAAGTAAGCCACTAATTATTTTGGCAACTCTTTGCCTGAATCGTCCATCCTGAACGGTGTCCACTATCCCTCATCAGGCTTGTACGCGTTCCTTGTCGTTCCCAAGTCTCGCTTCGTGGTCTCTCAGACCCGCCTCACGTGGTTCCTCCTTATGACACCAACCCTGTCAAGATTTGCTTTCCCTGAAGAGGGTACACTGCACCCCTTAGACAACCAATTCCAGGAAATTCCTGTCTTGGATTCTGGGCTTTCTGTAAGCAGTACAATGAATCCAATTCCAAAATAATGGTGCGTTACATAATACAGGAAAACAAATGCCCCCAAAAGAAAACGATTACTCCCAATTCAATTTCTAGATTCCCATCGAAACCATAGGTCTCGATTGAGAAATCATAGACCTGCTATTTACAGAAGTTAAAACGAAGAAAAATGACAATTATATCACTCAATGTCTCATATTGGGCATTTTACAAAAGTTAAATAAAAAGATACAGAAAGAAGTTCTTACTGGTTTTGGCCCTTGTTGTTGCTTGTAGTCACTGTCGCAGGCCCAAAGTTCAGCACTGTAGTTGGAAACTACTACATATAAAAGATGGCCTCTCTCTATGAAGGTTTTACAATTTCTAATTGCACACAGAAAATTAACGGTAAATATCCAAAAACGTTGGGGTCTGATTTAACACCTCCTTGGCATGGGAATTTGCCACGTGGGAGATCCACTCAGCTGGATTCTTCAAACAGAAATCACATAACTTAATGAAAAGATCCAGAAGGGAAGGTTCTCCAAGAAAACACGCAATCCAGCTGGCGGCATAAGAGAACAAAGTCCGGATGGCCAGGCCTGTGAGTGATATTCATCATCTTCGTATGTGCCTCAACAATCTGGGAAGACGCTTTATCCCTAAAAGTGGGCACGTTCTCAGTGTCGGTGGTTGATGATGTTTCCATCTCGCTGGAAGCCGTATCTGAAACTGAAGAAGACGAGGAAGGGGAAAGAGGTTGAGGAGGCGCAGGAGGGGCACGTGGGTTAGGAGGAGATTAGGGAGGGAGGGAGGGGAGACACAGGAGGAGGGATAGGGGAAGAGTCCGCCCCGACTCAGTGGTAGGAGGAGAGTCAGTCAGTAGGGTGACTGGCTCAGACTCAACAACAGTTATCTTGTTAACCTTTTCGTCAGACTCCAAAGACCTTGATCTCTTGGTTGCCTTCTTCGTGACTGTAACTTTAACAGACTTCTCACATGCAGACCTGTTACAGACAAGACGGGGATGACCATTATGGCCCAGGCAGTTAACACAACTGATAACTGTAAACTTAGTTTCAATGAAATTATCACACACAATACATACAGATTCCACCGGGAATGGTCCAGCCATGGTGTTGCACCTAATACACAATGCGGCAGAGATTTCTTCTTGGGAAGGTGAAGCCTTCGTAGCCGATGGCACCGATGGGGCTGATGCTGCTGATTCCGTGGATATGTGCTCCTCTTCGTCGTCAGTCTGGTGTACTTCTACTTTAGACCACCTACGTCCGGGGGAAATCGTACCAGCAAAAAGCTTAGGGCAAGCCCTAAATCCGTTCCCCTCCCGGCCAAAGATGGTACATCTCAAACTGTTGGGACAGTGGGGAGAAACATGGCCGACTTCGAGGCATTTCGGGCACTTGTTTTTCTGGCAGTCTTTGGCCATATGACCATCACTCCCACAACGAACACAGGTACGAACCTGGCCCGGGTGAGAGATCCAGGCATTTCTGTCGCCTATCCGGATGACGGAGGGAATGGGTTTCGTCACCCTCATCCGGTACTGGCGATTACCATTAAACACGGTGGGTTCGTTCGGGAAGATGCAAAAGCGATCCTCCAAAACATGCCCAAAACGCCCCCAAAATCGACCGTACGACATTATCATCAATATCTAGTGAAACATATTTGACTGTAACTACGGTTATGCCATGAAAATCAGTAACAACACAATCATGCAGCTGCTCCAGTTTTGGCACAAACTCCCAGCACAGACCACAACTGCTGGACTAAGCTAAAAGAAAAGAAACTCACCGGACTAGCACAGAAATACCCAGGAGTACACGCACTGCACAGGCCAGGCAGGCGTGGTCAGCTGACTGTAGACTGCAGCTCATGGGTAAGGTGAAAGACCAGCCGGCAAGTGAAGGGCAGAGTTGCACGTGAAACTTCCAAGGAAGCCAGATGTCGGAGAATCCTCGGAGAGACCTCGAGAACTCCCTCCTGCTGGCGATGTGAAGGCTAAGAACTACGAAACATGATCTTAGCCAAAAGGCCGAGACGCGATAAAGATTAGTATTTTCCACATTACGCAGCCCAAGACAACCCCTCGACCATAACAGTAAATTGGGGGATGACCTTGAACTTTGGCAATTCCTGTCCATATATCATGAACGATCTTTCATCATGATCTATCATGAAAAATGTTCCCAGGGTCGACTCTGCGCAATTACCTAAGCTACACCACCCAGACACATGGAGGGGGAAATTCCAACATGTTTGGTTGCAGCTTTACAACCTCGAAAAGACTTTACAAGCTGCCCCCATTGACTTGACAATTTTGGCATACGATGTCACCGTGATCTTTTCCCATGAAAGCCATTTTTTTCTTGGGGCAGAGGAAGGGGTCATATCTTAGGGTTTTCCCCGAGCAAATTTGTAATTTCTATTCCAGTCCCTTCCGTTATGTTTTAAAATAGCTTTCGCTTTTTCCCTTTTCGTTTTTGTTGTTCAAATATTTGCTCTAAATTTGTGCAAAGAATAAACGAAGTCCAATAGTGAGCCATTCATGAAAAATTCACGCACGGAAGCACAGGTCCAAGCCTAATCGTTAATTGGAACTATTGTCCAAAAAAACCAAATGAACATTCTGTACCACTTCATTTTTTTTTATTCTGAATACTTTCAACTAATTCAATCCGTTGTCCAGTGTCATTTAACTATGAAGAACTTGACCAAAAACACCACATTTGAGTCGTTTCTCTGACTTAAACCAGTTCCTCCCTCAACTATCCGGTTCGTGTGACGTCACTTCAGTTTAAACCACGCCAACTGTACACATGCACTGCACATAGGTTTATATGCATTGATCGCCCTTGTGACGAAGTCACTTACGAACGGATTGTCCATTGTGCACGAGTACAAAAGGTTTCTACCAGCGCTTATCCGGTTCGTAAGTGACTTCGTCACCAAGGAAGACGCGCCGCGATTTGCAGGCTCCCATTGGACGATCGCTGAAGTTGCGCGTTAACTACCGGTTCCACGTAAACGGCAAACAATGTATGTAACTGCATTGCTCGTTTGCAGCGGGCTTGGTTTAAACTGAAGTGACGTCACACTTACGAACCGGATAAAACCCCTGGAGGAATTCACAATCTGCGGCGTGGGTTGGCTATGTGCAATGCATAAAAGCTTTATTACTTCCGGCCTGTTACGATAGCGCCACTTTGGGGCGCCTTGGTTTTATTGTTCAACAACTTCTTGCATGGGCAGGGTGTAACGCGCGCGTGCATCCACCACACCCAATCATTTGAATCACACCTTGGTTTTTTCCTCTTCCAGGTCTGTGGATGGGCTCGCTGGAGTTTTATCCACTCTGTGTACCTCACAAATACATTAATGTTAGCTGAGTAAATGGATGCGTTCGATTAGCTTACACGTGTAAGTCAAACTTACACGAGAGCGTTCGTTTAGCCATCACGTGATGTTCGTGCCTGCCCTGGTGTCAGCCACCACTACCCCAGCTGGCGAGCGAGTCTCTGGAGGCTGCCCGAGTGTAATGACATCACGGATGGACTGTTCGAGCATGGACGTACATGATGGAATGAGGCGGGGACTTGACCTTGCCTTGGAAAACACACTGCAGCGTTCGATAAGCCTCATTTTGAGGCTTCCCTTTTTTTAGGGAAGCTAATCGAACGCACCCTATAATGCTTGATTCAAGTAATCCGTATGCTATCTGTATGACTCTCGGAGTAAAGCAAATTCAAGCATCAGCTAATGGAGGGACAAGTTCAATGCCTGTTCAAATTGAGACCACGTTTACAACCTTGGAATTACATGCTTACCGTCAAAATCCTCCAGTCACTGTAGGAAATTACTTCATTTTGAAAATTCATACACTTGGAATATCATTTGGGAGGTATTAACAGGTAAGTTTCTAAATGATTGATCTGTTCTGTAAAAGTGTACAAATTGTCATCGTCATATATT
The DNA here is from genome assembly GCF_054643075.1 of Acanthaster planci. Taxonomy (NCBI): domain Eukaryota; kingdom Metazoa; phylum Echinodermata; class Asteroidea; order Valvatida; family Acanthasteridae; genus Acanthaster; species Acanthaster planci. The sequence continues at coordinate 6,698,737 of NC_141794.1, forward strand.
GTTATTGTAATGTTAAGGTACACCAAAATAATTTCCTTTTATAATGGTGGAAGTGTTAAAACTAAGGTTAAACTGAAGGTAAATTTGCTAAATGCGAGTTTCTTTAGAGAAACATAAAATGGTGAAGAATAAAAAATTATACATTAACAAACAAGTAAAAATGCTAATCAATGAGAAATAGAAAGAAAATGGAAGGCGTGCGTGTACGTAAAATAAAAATACTGATCACTTTAAGGTGTCACAATATGCTTCTGTTTGTTGTGAGTCACGAGTCCATGCAACTATATACGCATGCAGCTGGAACATATACTGTACAAGCCCAGAGTTTTTATCAGTGCAGCAGTTGGGTTGAAATATGGGGTTAGAACAGGTCGGTGTCACACCCATTAATTATACTCTCACGGTTACGTGGGGGGTATTGCCACCTTGACGTAGTGGGTCCGCTCAACTTTTAAATTGAGGACAGGAAAGTGCTAGGTGATCACAGATTAATCAAAGAATAATATATGTATTCAGTACAACATGGTGTTCCGTGATTGCATGTCAGATTAGATTTAATTATTCAATCCAACATTTATGAGACAGCATAGGCCACACTATAATATAAACATGGAGGAAGATCTAAAATATGAGGATGACAATAACCAGAAGTGTATTTGTTTATGAAGATGAGACTCCTAGTTGAGAATATAAAGTTAGGTTTCTAGGTGATTGTAAATTAAAATCTACTAAATTCCCAAGGGCACTACACGCTAACTTTCAATAACTTCCCAAGGGCACTACACGCCAACTTTCAATAACTTCCCAAGGGCATTGTGCGGACCCGCCTCTCTCCTCCGAGTAAATCTATTGCACAAAATACACACAACAGTCGTCAGGTCGCTGACGTGCAACAGTCGTCGGTCACACGACACATGCACAAAACTTTCTCTACAATGTGCGAAACTGAAAAGGAAGCCAAATGTCCTATTTTGGATCTCATCAACCAACGACGAAAAGCTAGCTTAGTCACAAGGTTGATGAAAACAAGGCTGCGATGTCAACACGACCCAAACGCAAAATTAAAGTGAACAAAATTTGAAAGCTTGATGAAGAACGACAACTCACGTTATGTGCCAACACAACTCGATCGGAGAGAGGGAGAATCGCACGTACGCCACGGCAAAGTACAATGCGCAAGAATAATGCGTCAAAGTTTTGTAGCGATATAACCATTGAGCTAATCCAGCCTCATACATATATATATAAATCAAGCAATGTGACTAGTTACAGACAACTGACCATTTCATATCCCATCGAGCTCTTTAAATACTGGTTACAAGCATGACGGGGTGAGAACTATTATGACTACTCGGATGGCTACCAAACTCATAACACATTCCAAGATTAGACTTAAATCAAGCCGGTCCATGACAATACTAAGTTATCTTAACCCCCTCCCCTATTTTGAAGATGTGGAAGATCAACCCACTTCCACCAACTATGGGATGAGTGCCGTACCCCCTTGGCCCAATACAGGCTCACTAACCAGGCCCCTTCCTTTTCCTAGACAAGCAGAAGTAGTTTACCAGCTGAGTTGTGCTTCAAAATTCAAAAGTTTTATGTCATTTTGATGCAACATAGCATTACATTTGTTGAGAAAATCCCCAGTTATCCAGAAGATGTAATGACTCATCTCAGTGCAAAAGGATTAAGGCTGAAAGCCATAAGTGCAATCAACTCCAGATTTTGCAACCCCTGAAATCTACATTAGAAAGTGAAAATGTTTCACACTACAGGAATATTTCCGTGATAAGTTCTGCTACTTATTGGCAAAATTATGTACGTACATGTACACGCTTTGTTCACGTTTATAAGCTGCTGTGTAATTTAGCTGATCATTTGTTGGCTTTTCGCGACTTTGCGAAAAAGGCCTTCTTCTTCTTCGCGGGGGCCGACTCGTCGCCATCGGCGTTTGCCGGGGGCGTCAGGTCGGACTCTGCGGCCCCGGGCGGCTCGTCGTCGGGTGCCTCGGCCGGAGCTGCTTCCAAAGAAAAACCAGTCTACATCTGGGGAACACCGCCGGCCCCCTTCCGCCTCTTCTCGGAGGTGACCAAACGGAAGAAATCTCCTCCTTCTGATCCTTCCATTGACACCACTCGTCTCATCCCCCTCAAATCTCCCTCTCCCGTCCGTAAAATTGCCAGGAAAGTCAGCACCCCGATGCAGGTCGCTTCTCCCACCGTCTCCCAGGCCATCGATGCTGATTCTTCCAATCCCTCCACGCCCGTCCCTTCCACTCCCGCTCCCACCCCCTCCACGCCTGCCTCCGCGGCTGACGGCACCGATACGGATTCGACGCAGTGGGAGGACTCGCAAACCGACGATGATCCCTTCGGCTCTGCGGGTCTCCCCACTTACAACGGGCCCCTTAAATCCGACGAACTCCTTATCTTCCTGAAAACCGTCAAATCCAGCAAAAAACCTGAACTTGTTGCACGGAAATTCACCCCAAACATCCCCGGCCTTGTTGCTCAACTGAAAACCCTGAAAAACAGCCCTCTCCTCAAACGAAACTTGCAGCAGAGGATTTATAAACTCATTAAAAAGCTAGATGTCTAATTTCTTCCCCTTTTTCTTCTCATTTTGGAATTTACCCATTTTACTCTTTGTATTTTTATAATGACACTGTCACTGCTGACTATGAACGCGAGGGGCTGTTCGTCTCCGATTTAACATGCCCCTCTTTACACCTATATCGACTCACTTTGCAATAAACCGGATATCATTTTTCTCCAGGAAACCTATACTTTAAATGATCAGTTTGAATCCTGGAGTTCATGGCCTCGCTACACTCCCTACTGCAATCCCAGCCCCTCGCATGGATCCGGGGTCACTACTTTAATTAAAAATAATATCTCTGTCCTTGAATTTTCCTCTGTTTATGACGGACATGTTACTTACACTAAAATCTCTCGAAATAACGCTACATTTTATCTGTACAATATTCTTATCCCCCAATCTGACGGTGAAGCCTTAAAAGCCGTCGACTGCATTTACAAGCAGTGCGATCCCATCAGTGACGGTGTCATTATAGTGGGAGGTGACTTTAATTGCACTTTGATCCTGAGTTAGACCGCTTAGGCATGCCAACCGAGCGTCGCCCCGAAATTTCCTCGGCTCTCAAAAATATTCTAAACAAACTGTCCTTGTACGACGTCTGTCGCAGACGGAACCCTGATGAACAAAAATACACTTGGTACAGAGTTAACCCCTTCAGCCAGTATGGCGTTTCAAAAGCCAGACTGGACCGTTTTTATCTTCCCATTACTTTTTTGTCCTCTGTCTCTTTGTGTAACATTCTTCCTTGTTCTTTGTCAGACCACTCGGCTGTGATCGTCACCATTAAGCTTCCTTCTTCCACTTGTAGAGGGAGCGCCTATTGGCACTTTAATAACTCTCTTTTAGACGATCGGGCCTACAGGGAAATGATAACAGTTTTTTGGACTAGCTGGAGGGAGAGACAAAATGAATTCCCCGACATTTGCTCGTGGTGAGACTTCGGCAAGATTCTTATTAAAACTCTCACCCAAATGTACGGGTCGAAAGTAGCAAAAGAAAAACGTGACACCCTGCTTAGGATTAACAAAACTATAGAAAACCTTCTGTCTGCGCCAGATTTTAATTACAATACCAGACGTGTTCTTAACGAACAGAGAGATCAATTAAAAAGGATTCTTAATAATGAAGCTCGGGGTGCCCTCGTCAGGGCCCGTTTTCAACATGTCAATGAGGTTGACACTTGTTCCTCTTACTTTTTCAACCTAGGAAAATCTCACTCTCAGTCAAAATCTCTGTCGAGTATCTGTCTTCCCTCCGGTGATGTTACGGACGATCCCGTTCAAATAAAAACGCATGTCCGTAGTTTCTATCGAAATCTGTACAGTCGACCTCAAACTGACGAGGGTGCCCTGAACTAAATCTTAAATGATTTACCGAGACTTGACTCTGCCGATTCGGAGGATCTTGACGTTCCTCCGAGTCTGGAAGAACTGGATGCAGCGGTCAAGCAACTTGGCAGAAATAAAACTCCCTGCCTGGATGATCTCACATCGGAATTCTTTCAGTCCTGCTGGCCTATTTTCAAAGACGATTTTCTCTCTGTGATCTCCCTCGCTTGCAGCTCCGGAATTCTTCCGCATAGCATTCGTCGAGCTGTCATCACGCTCATTCCCCAAAAGGGAGACCTTTCTGATGTAGCCAATTGGCGTCCGGTTTCCCTCCTAAATACGGACTATAAATTTTTGCCAAGTTGCTCGCCAATCGCCTCAAACAATTTATTGGTAATGTGGTCCACCAGGACCAGAGTTACTGTGTTCCTGGTCGGACTATTTCTGATAACATTTCTCTCATTAGAGATATCATTAATTTCTGTAATTTTAATGATGTTCCTGTATCCGTGGTAAACTTGGACCAAAAGAAAGCTTTCGGCAACGTTGACCACGGTTTCTTGTTTGATACTATGAGAGCCATGGGTTTTGGGGACGCTTTCATATCATATATTAAACTTTTGTATAATGGCGCCGAGAGCCTGGTAAAGGTGTGCGGTTCTCTGATTGCACCCTTCACTTTCGACAAGGGCATCCGTCAAGGATGCCCCCTCTCGGGCCTCCTTTACTCTATTGCGATAGAACCGTTTTTAAATAAACTCCGTAAAAATTTCAATCATCACAGTTTTCTCCTTCCCGGTACTGATAAATATTGCTCGGTCTCGGCATACGCCGACGACATTTCCATTTTTGTCACCTCCGACGACGGTTTTAAAATAATTGAACACACGTATGGTCTTTTCAGCAGAGCCTCTGCTGCAAGGTTAAACACTAACAAAATCCCAGGGGTTGTGGGTCGGTCCGTGGACCGGACGAGTCGACCGGCCCCTGAACTTTCAGTGGAACAATCAAGGTCTCACTTTTCTTGGAGTTCGCTTGGGAAACACGACTTTCTCAAACAAAACTGGACAATCTGTAAAGAAAAACTTAACAAAACTCTGTCCTTTAAAGGCAAAATTCTCGTGGCCGATCAACTAGCCGCGTCAAAACTCATTCACGTCTTGGCCGTTCTCTCTCCCCCCGAAAATGTCCTGAGCGAACTCCAAGATTTGCTGGTCGACTTCGTCTGGTCCGGGAAAAGACATTATCTTAAAAAACAAATTCTCTTTCAAAGACCCGACAGGGGCGGTCTCGGTCTTGCATGCCTCCGAGCGCGCACGCTCGCCTACAGAATGTCCACTATTCAACGTTTTCTTGATCTTTGCCCTCATCCTGCCTACGCCATGGTCAGTTATTTTCTCCGGCGTTACAAGAAACTCCACTTCGACCTTCAACTCTTTCAAATTAATCTCGAACCAAAATTCTTCATCAGCATTCCTCCATTCTATGGCGAGCTACTGCGTGCTTGGACGGCATCCGGAGCTCGGATTGACATACCTTTGGATTCGATCAGCCATGTTGTCAATATTCCTATCAATAGTACTCTTCTCGAACATGCGGCTGACGATGGGAACACCTGTTCTCGGCTCCTCTCGTGCGGGATCAGGATCGTCCGCCATCTTCTCCACCCCTCCTCCGGTCGCTGGCTGGAAGCCGAAGATTTGCCTTGTGTCTCCTCGAGAACCCGTCGTCCTTCCCTCCGCCTCATCGACAAGTGGCTTTACCGTCTACATCTCGCCCTCCGCTCGTCTTTTCCGTCGCTCTTCGGCTTCACCGGTCTTCTCTCTCCTCCGACCCCTCTTCGCACCATCCCCTGATTTCCAGACACTCCGATACCCTTCTTCATCCCTCCCGACCTCAAAAGACTCTCGCTATCTTCAAAGACTCTCTACAACATCTTCAACATTTCCATCAACTCTCACCCTCCCACCGCAATCACCCACTGGCATCGACTCGGCTTTTTCAAGAACTGTAGTCTCTCCATCCCCTGGAATCAGATCTACAAGCTCCCTACTTCCAAGAAAGAAGGCGACGTTCAATCCGTCTGCTTCACATTTTCCTGCCCTCTCTCCCTGTTCGTCATCATCTCAACTCCGACATCTCCCCCTCCTGCGGATGGTGCGGAGAGGAAGGAACTGTCGTCCACCTCTTCATCCTGTGCCCTGCCATCCAACCAGCCCTCAACCTACTCCATGCCCTGCTCTCCCGTCTTCTTCCCGATCTCCGTCTCAACTTTGACCTCTACTGGATCCTGATCCCAAACGCCAGGAGTCGCGACTGGGACGCGGTCAAACTCGCAAATTATCTCATCGTCAGCTTCAAAAACGTCATCTACTGGTCCTATCGCTCTACTGCCTTTTCCAATCCTCTCCTCGTCTGGTCCCACCGCCTAAAATCAAAAATCTTCATCGAATATCACTATCACTGCTTGAACTCATCTCTTGATCTGTTTTTCAAAAAATGGTATATCAACAACTCTCTCTTTACAGTAGTTAACGACAAGATAACATGGCTGATCTAATCATTGTCTTCTTGCTTTTTTCATCCTAACGGCCCAAGTCTGGGACGGCTGCTCGCTTTGTCGAGCGAGGGGATCCCACCGTCCCGAGATGCGGGCCTTTTCTTACCCTATTGCTTCTTGTCGTAAATTGTGTTTGATCTATTATACCACATAAACTTCGATTTGGATTATACTTCGGCTTAAATTCAGTGTGTCATAAAATCTTTGATCTTTTTTTGTGTCTTAATTTTCTCAATGTAATCTTTTATGCCCAAAGTTTGTATTTTTTCTCGTGAATTTCTTTACCATGTTTAATGGGTATCCCGGGAGTGGCCGTTCGTGCAAACGAAATGTGGTGTAATACCTCTACTCCCGGGTGAGAACCTCGAGTTTTTTATCCACTGTTTATCTGTTTCTTTAATCCAATTATACTTTGTAAGTTTGGTTTCTCATCAGTTTTTGTTACTTATCGTTAAATGTTCGTTTTCCGTCTCAATTACCCATTATACTGTTCATACATTTGTGTAGTTGTATGTACACTATTATAAGCTTTTTGTTTTTCCTTGAATCTTCCCACCCCTCCCAGGATCGCCGTTGCGTGGGTAGCCACCGCTGACCCAAAGGCGGGACGTTGTGCCTTGCGCACAGCCCACCTCGGCGGTCCTACCACTCCCCAACCGGGGATTCCTGACAGTGGGTGTTTAAGATTCCCACTCCAGTGATGCCGGGATCCCCATTCCCCTTTCCCTCCTTCCTTTACCCTTCTTCCCAGCCCTCCCTTTAACACTGCCTTCGTTTATATCTATTAAACGATTAACTATTGTGTGAAATTTTCGCAAAGCTCGTCTTCGTATTTATAATCTTCTCTGCGTATCTCTTTCCGTTTAACCAAGTGTACTTTTTGGTAAAATTCGTAGTCGTTTATTCCTGTCAGTATTGTCTTTTAGTTTAATTCTCATTTACAATTCCGTTGTTTGTCATTTTGTTAAATTTATATTTGTTCATCAGTTAGTTTGTGTCTGTCCTTGATTACAAACTCTTGGTTACAGTTGACATTAGCACAATTTTATTGCAATCCTTCTCGTCAATGATCTCGTTTGTATATTTTGTACTTTAATTTGTGATTCTTGGTCTTATGATTATTTAGTAACTTCATTTGTGTTTTTCACGCGATCTGTTTTCAACCTTATTTACGTGTCTTTTTCCTTGTTTATAAATATTAGTTAATTGTTATATTAACGGCTCTCTCTTTACTATGGTCAATCGTACGATAACAAGGCTCATCTAATCACTGTTCTATCCCCCTCCCCTTTCCCTTCCAGGAGCTTGGCCACGGCAGTGGGAAAAATTGCTCACGTCCAGAGACGCCGGTGGCCTACTCCGCCCCTTCTCCCACCTCCCCTCTCTCAGCCCGGCCTGAATCCGGGGCAGCAGCTCGCCTCGGCGAGATATGGGCCGTAGTCCCTCTGCCTCGTGACGCAGGCCCTCCACCTCTCCTTCCAGTAACCCTCCCTGAGCCACATAGAATATTTTCATTAGTTATTTTGTCAATAGTGTATACTTCCTTCCATGTATTGTACAATTTTCCTGACTAAATTTTGTTGCTGCTGTTTTTCTCTTTTGTTCACCTTACCTGTCTTTTTGTCGATTGTGATAATTTCAACTGTTTACAGTTGTAATCGGTTATATTGTATCTCTTAATACACTCTTCTGTTTTTTTTCAATTATGTTAAAACAAATCTTTTATCTGTAAATACTCTAATTTCTTGTAACTTATTGTATTTTTGTTCATTTCAGTGGAATGAAATAAAGTTTCCATTTGAAAAGTAAAAAAGTCTTCTTCTTCTTCTTCTACTCCTCCCCAAAAGGCCATTTAATTTGTGCACGTTTTTTCTAGCCACCACTTTAGTGCCTAAACAACTTCCGGATGTCATTAAACTTACACCAATGAAGGACCCTTATATATAGATGTGCATAGAATCATGACGTCATGATGACGTCATCAAGTGATTTTTTTAATTGATTTTTTCCATTTCAATCCATTTCAGTCCTTAAATATTGAGCAATCTCCAACACAAGTAATGAACTTTAAATGAACTTGAATATATGAAGATCATATATTTGATAACAGAAAGTGGAAAGTACATACCTGTGAAATGAAAAAGGAAGATTTTTTTGGACTGTTTTGTTTCACAGAACCTTTGCTCATTGATTTTTAATGACATGTTAATGAGACAAGATGAAGAGCGCCCTCTATCTTCCAAAAGTCACAAGTATACCTAAAAAAAGTTGGGGGCTCAATTCTGATATGATTATGAGAGAATTCGATGTACATTGTTCAAATAAGACAAAATACATAAGTCATAGCACATTTTTGCATAAAATACTGTGGCGAATGCAACTGACACCTCTTGTGGTGGACCCAGTAACTGGCCGGATCAGGGATGGAATTGACCTGGCCCAACCCCACAAATATATTTATTAACCTTGAGCAAGGATGAGCGGCTACCCTGACACAAGGGGGGATATCAGTTAACGAACGGCGGACTAAGCCTAGGGGCAGTTCGTTGGGTGGAAGTTTACCACCAATTAGGAAAGACTGGATTTATCTGGCAATACAGTAATGAAACACAGGGAAACCTAAATAAACCTCACAGTGACACAGGATTTCCAAGGACAATAATCAAGTATTTGATTTATTGCAATAAAACTCAATAAGGTATATAAATCACGCAAGGTTTATGTACACAATACACCTCACAAGGCAATACAATATGCCTCACGTGGTTAACTAACCACCCGACTAACTTAAACACAGCTAGCCTACAACCCAAGGGTTACCTCACTAAATAGTGATAGCCCTCACACAAATAACACAGAGTGTCATGCAAAACATGGTCGATCTAACGAAAGGGAAATTACCCTCACAGTGATCTGAGTACATCAAGTAAACCTGAAGGCTAGCTAGCACAATGACAAGATTGCCTTCCAGCCGTCACCCCACTATATCAGTGCTTACAGACGACAAGCAATCCAACAGCAAAGACCACTAGCTCCCAGCCTAGGTTCACGACACTCAGCTCTATCACTAAAGTAATCCAGACCCAATACGGTTCGCTACTACACCTACCAGTTATAGTCACTACACGCAGCGCCCCTGGTGCACCGTCGACACTATACCTCGCACAGTCACAGCACAGAACGGTAGAAAGCGTCCTCCACGATCCTGCCACTCTGCGACCCAGCAGCGAAACCCACAAACTGATTGTGCACGCTCTAAGCACGCCGCAAGCGCCCAGACCTAGTGCTCTACGCAACGCTGATTGGTCAACGCAATGCTTAATAATTCATGACTTAGACTGGCATTCATGCCTACCCGTTTCGTCACAATACATTTACTCAGGAAATGAGAGGCTGGTAAAGGAAGTGAGGGGCTGGTAACACTATAAACCGATATACAAGCAAATATTTTCCAAAGCCCTTTTCCGAGTTGGATTTTTAAAGAAATAATTGTATGAAGAAATATTATAAATTCTAAAATCTCTGCACGTTATTTTTTCCCATCCAAGGGTTCCATGAGAGTGCCATCAGGGATCAACTTTCAGGCTCTGTCGCCACCCTGATGACAGGCACGAGCATTTCACGGCCGGCAAAGAGGGGCGTGATCCCCACGCAACTACAAACACTGAGCTATTCACATGACATTAATAGTAATGGATCAGTTGGTCATCGAATGTGTTATATTTCCTGCTTAACTGCTTCCTGGAACAAGTCACTCTGGTCATTTACTCCTAGCGTAGCACAAGGTACAGGCAGGCAAACACAAGCCAAAGTACACCAGTGTACTCAAGTCTAAGGACCAGTGCATGTACATGTATGTGGGTTCGCGTGAAGGATTAATGTAGTCAAGCACCAGACTACACCAAGTGCCGAGTGGTATGCCAACGTTAATCTAAAAATAAACAAAACGAACATCTTTTTATGAACTGAAAAATATGTCAATACAAATTACACAAAGTACACGTACATGATATGCGCAATGAAATAAACATTGATTTCCTTACTGTGCCGATACAGCAGACTAGCATTACATGTACAACCATAGCGTGTACACTTTGAATCGCCCATTTAAAACATCGTGTTGAATATGCCTACATGAATGAGCGTGTGGACTTTAAAGATCGCTGAACTACTACAACCGAACTCGAAGTTTTAACAAAGTTTCTCCAAAAACCCCTAAAACTTACGACTCTGTCAGACTCCAGGAAAGTTCCACGACAGCTGCAGGCAATGTACTATGCATCTACTGCTACAAAGTAACAGTTTTCTCCTTGCAGTTTTACATGGTCAATCCAACCTCTGCAAAGGCAGTCCTACACACACAAAAGAATGTATACATTGTACACAATACAGTGGGTAACCACTTTCCGATACGTTACACAATGTGTCGGCTCAAGAATGGAGAAATACAGACCTTAATAGTGTGACGCAGTGCCCCTTCGACGAAGGCGAGGGCGCCCTCCTCCTCGAGGCGCGGCGCGTCGGACGGCACGCCGGAGAGTCCCTGAGCGGATAGGGATGGTTCCGTTGGGACCAAAGTATACCGTCTCCCAAGAAAGTTGGTCTTCTTCGAGATGATGGTTAATCTGATTGGTCGAAACTTAATGACGTAAACTGGACAGACCTGACTTGAAATAAACTTCGCCTGGACACCCGACTTATATACAACAATTAATAAGCGGCTGGTTTATTAACCAACACACTCAACCAATATGCCAGCAGAGGGCGCTATTGACGGAGATACTGTGTGATTATACGTGACCGGACTTTACCCAGAGCAGCGAACACCACAATTAATTGTGGGCATCCAGTGACGAACCAGGGACTTTAGCAGGTCTACGGGGCTTATTGTCAGGGCTGTGCTACACGCAACTCACGTCACGAGATAGCAATCCGCCCTTGCATCGACCGCAAGCTCCTATCAGGAACAATACCGCACCACCAATTAGCTCTCAACCTACCAAGCCCCTCAATGACACATGCACCACTCGGACTTAGGCACAGTCACACCAAGCTAGGTGATTTTAACCCTTGCACAGGATTCTCGACCCTTACCTCAGGATCAGCCCTCGATCAGGACGACTAAACCTTGCCTGCGCGCGTCTTTTATAGTCTTCGTGCTGCTGTGACCACGCCTGCGCATGCACTCACGTGACCAAGCAGTGACTTCCGTTGTCCTATTGCACTACGCACAAGGCGGAGCCTATGCGCCGCGCTCGCTTAACATACAGCTATGCGGGCCTAACATCTGCCTCTGTTACTGGGCAGAGTGCCATCTATAACTTCACACTACGCCTAGCGAGTTGCGCCCTCCGTCACGCTGCAATAGAAACTTGACTTCCAGATACAGTGAATCATGCAATCTGTGTGCCCTGTGGGTTCTAAAAATCAAGATTTTTGCTTTCAACTACTGGATACCAACAGAACTTCCACTATACTTTTTTTAATCAGTCTTTACAGTAATTCTACCTAGGTACAAAATGCCACATTCTGAAGTAGTTGGTGGTTAAAGCAGTGATCACTAATTGAAGTGAATATACACAGCAGGTTTTTTTTAATCTGCAACAGCAAAAAAGGGACGTGATGAATCAACTGCTCACTGCAAAGACTTAAAGAAATGCCCGGGCAGTAAATGAACCTACAGCGAACAGTATCACGATTAGGGTATAGGAAATTATGTTGCTATGGCAACATTGCCCTTTTGTGTATAGGCTTTTTATTATTCTCAGGACCAGGCATCTTGCAAGTTTGACAATAATTGTTGGCAAGGTCTAATGCTTAATAGATAGCAAGTGACTTAATTACACGTGCCTTTGATACTGTGCATGTGTCCAAAAATTTAATTGATCAACCATTAGGTAGTCGACAGTCCAATTACCTGTCTCTCTGAACGGATGATTTAGCTGGAGCAGTTTACTGAGAAACCTACATGTATGACATGCCCTCCCTTTTTAGTACTATCGAAATACATTCCATTGGAAGTCCAAAAAAATCTTCAGAATCTCCCTGATTTTTTTCTTACCACGAAAAGTTGGGGGAGGATGATTCAACCCCCCCAAAAAAAGTGGGGACAGTTGGGCTCACCTCTAAATGACGTTTTCAAGAAATTTGGGAGGATCTTGGAGGATTTGGGCTGAATGAAATTTTTTCATTTTGAAAATCGGAGGATTTCAGAGGATTCAGGATGGTTCCTAGTAAAAGGCCTAGGGGGAAAGAGCACCTCCAAATAAAATATGTTCTCTCTGATTTTATGGAAGTATCCAAACCAAGTGAAATAATGCTCAAAACCCACTCAAAATACTTTTTAAATGGATTTTTCTATGTGCGCCAAGACGCAAATTCTGAAAACCGTAAAGGTCAGCCGATTGTTTAAAAAATGTCCTCGTAAATCCTGCACAGACAGTGCACAGTTTATTTATTCCTAAAATAAATAATAGAAAAACCTGGCATGTATGGGAACGAATCTTAGGAGATGGGGTGATCCCCCACTTTTTGGGGGGGTTGAATCATCCAGTTTAGGAGATTTGGATAAATTAAGCCAAATTATCCCTGATAGGAACTTAAATAAATATCATTTACCACTGAGCTCCGAGGAAAATTTCCATGTCAGCAAAACTGAAGTGGGAAAATAAATAATAAGATGAAAAGGTGTTGTCCTTCCACCAGGATAGCTACCGTAGAGGAGTATACACTGTCAATTCAGCTCCTATCCTGCTTCCAGACAACAGCCCCCAAAAAGGAATAGGGAAGAGTAAAGAAGACTATTTTGTCGAGTTAAACTTCTTGTCGAAGCTTTGCAGTCAGTCTTGACAACCGAGCTCGTCGAATGGGCGATGGCGACTGCTTTTTTGCTCCGCACACAGATAAAACCAAGGAAACAATGCTCTTCTGGCACACTGCCGCCGAATGGGCCAGTTTTCTTTTGTTACTGGTCTAATCCAGGCAAGAACTATTTACAGGAGAAAAGCCAACCAACATCTGCTTGTGGCCTTTCTTAACCAAATCTTCAAGTGGTGTCATTCAACGGCTGCCTCGGCAGTTGTAGTAGGAATTTCACTACAGTTGTTTCTCAGGACCATGTGACAAGCACATAGACATTCGAATGACAAAAGACATTTCCTAGATTCTATAGAGATATGTTAGTAATTTCTCTTCATTTAAGATCAGTGTCTCTCGGTGATTTTGGCCGAGTAGAAATGATACAGCACATGCAGCCCTACAAGAGGTGTGAATTGATGAACGATTACTTAGATAGGTCTCAAGGGTTGGACAACATGAGGTACATGTAAATGTGCAGTGTTTAGAGGTCCCAAGGGTTGAACAACATGATGCACATGTAAATATGCAGTGTTTAGAGCATGGAAACAACCCGGAAATCCCAGATGAATGGACTGAATATGCACATGTACTTAGTGGGAAATGCAGAATTTGGTAGATAACCTCAGTTGCCACATAAGAGTGTGACTCATGAGAAGCTATAATGAACGAAGGTGCTTGTGCATTTTTAGTTTTCTCGAATGACAAGGACTGCTTGTTTTAAATGGATATACGTGTGTTCATGTACGTGTCCAAGATAATGTGTGTACTGGACACATGAGATGGAATATTAAGCGTTATACATGGAAATTGGGTTATCGTTGTTTCCGAGTATTTGACCAGTTATTGACGGACAGGTGTCAAGTCAAACACTCAAGTGTAGTGAGGAAATTCTTTCTTCCAGTTCATAGTCATGACCAAGCAAATAATTGTGTATTGTAAGAACAGGCATTGGATACATGTAGTTATAGGCTATTTAAGGACTAAAGTACAGTATAAGTGATGCTACTGTGTTAGGTCGTGAAGGACGTTTGCTGCACACAAATTAATTGTACCTTTTCATGATTTTCCAGTCATTGTTAATAATTTTGATTGACATGTCATTAAAAGTCAATGAGCAAAGTTCCTGTGAAAGAAAAAGGTCCAAAGAAAATCTTCCTTTTTCATCTCACAGCTCAAAACCTGGTAACATAAGAACTGAAAAATCACCTGACGTAAAGGAGAAACATCCAGCCAAAAAATGACCCATCACTTCCGAAGATCTAAAATACATGAAGAACAGTGCAATGCACCAGTCTTGTACACGGTTGACTATTTACGGTTTGAAATTTTATGGTAGTCCGTTGGTAAAAACTGCTATTAAAACAGATCGAAATATTTTAAACAGTCTTATGATTTATAAGTAGTAAACCTAAAGCAATATTCTACTTCGGCTACGAAAGATTCTAATCTTTTATCTAACCTTTGCTGACAACAACTGCATGATGTCAACTCAACGGAATATGGAACTCATCGAGTGCAAGTAGGTAAATCTTTGCATCCGTTGTACAATCTTGTTTTCTCGTAATCACGGGCAGTGAAAACAAATTTGCATGAACATGGATACCTAGGTACGATATCGCCGGTAAAAGCGAAAGGTCGTTACAAAATTCGTTTTTTACATATCTCAATGTAACTATTGTTTGAGGAAGACAAAGGTAAAATTCCAACATGAGGGTTTCGAGGGGTTGTTTCAGTTAGGAATTATTCTTCCAAAAAATATCGAACGTGATAGGACGACCGAACGTAAAATCCCCATAGGAGGACCACGTGAGGGTTCCGGAAGCTTGCTGCGTGACCTTTTACTTTCAGGCTCTACTGTGGCGTAACTCTTGTTATTATCTTACTGAATTGCCCTTTAATTGGAATGATGCTAAGTCTGTGTGCCGAGAGAAAGGCGGAAATATGGCTGCTCCACGTTCACCCGAAGTGATGAATTTTATGATTGATGTGGCACAACAGAGGGGCAGTGAGTTTCACGCATCGATCGCTTGCAATGGCATGCAAGTTGAAGGAGTTTGGGAGTGTGATGGTCAGAGAGGAAGCGAACTGTTTCTGAAATAGGGACCTGGACAACCAGATAATTGTTGCGGTGATGAAGACTGTGCTGTGTTGGCTTCAACATATCATGACAGTATGGATGATGGTTTTTGTAGTAATCTTCACAAGGCTTTCCGTGTGCACCAGGCTGTCTGCACTCCAGGAGTTTAGCACCGACAGTGTCAGCCTGCATTGAGGAGCTGGATGTTGCTCCTTCAACATCAAGGAAACTGAAGGGGAAACTATGTTAGCTGAACAATGGCACCAGCTCAGAAGACAGGGCTAAGTACCAAAACACCGCTTATCTCTGTATCTACTCGGAAGTATGCTGTGTCTAGATATGAGTGGATTGGGCAACCACCGTAATGTGGTCTAACATTTGAGTTTGAACTGAGTACTGTCCAGTATTGAAGAAAAACATTCTTTACAATTCACTTTATTCCCTGTGCAAGAAATGCTACTCTCTATCCTGGGGAAAAGGCTGATCAAGATCGTGTTTAAACTCTAGAAGGTAAGAATTGTCATTTAAAATTTGACATTACAAAACAAATACCTAATGTCCATTGATCTTTAACTTTTACTGAAATAAGAACCCATGCTCGAGGTTAGGAAGTTATTATGCTTTGAAGGATGTGTATCTATGTGTGTACCGATATAATTTCTTGAAACTCAGAAAATCACACTTTTTTGTCGTTTGAATACATTTAATATGTATAATTTAATTTCACATTCTCCGACATGAATGTGATTCAATACTAAATGAGGAAACCTAATTTGTGGAGAAACTGCATCATAATTATACCAAAGGATGTATAGGATATCATGCAACCAAAAAGTTTATCATTTGAACTTAATAAAACATATGTTTTAACACTAACAGTCCCAAATCTTCCGATTTCAATGTGAATTTACATACATCCTGGGGGGTTATGGTTAATCTTAAAATTAAGCAATTCTTTAATACTTTCAGATATTTTGGTTGTAGTTAGTGACTGAAGTCAGCGGAATTGCTATTTCTCAAAGTTTAGGAATCTTCAATTCGCATGAATTCAAAGAATGTACTTTTACCAGTGGCATTCATCCTGAATCAGTTTGGGGCGAGATAAAACTTTACTTCTTTTGAACAAGTAGTGTTTCTTCCAATGGCGACGACTTTTAGGTCTTGTTCTTCTGAATTTCTGATAGAAATATTGTAGTTTTACTGCATAACCGAACAGTTTGTCAGTTAAATCTAATACCAGAAACATGTTGTTTTTATCTCAAAATGAAGCTATAACTTTCAGGTTTGTGGTTGTACTTAGGGACTGTGTAGATTGTTGATAAATAATTAAACTTGTAACATGTCTGTGTTGTAATAAACGTTTGCGACCATGTCACGAACTACACGTTCTGCCCGCCCGCTGAATAAAATCATGTACAAACATGGCGGCCCGCATGGTGAACCCCAAACGGTGAGTTCACCCCTTTGTGTCTCATTTCTCGTCAACCTAAACCCAACTTTATTACATGGTGGCAGCGGTGGTTGATTCAGAATAACATAGCCGTCATTTTGCATTCCTTTTTGTTCACCAAAACGTGACCTTCCCGCTACAACTTTCCAACGAACTTGTGAGAGTTTCACGCACGGGAATAAACTCACGCATCACGATGGCGCAGTCCCCGTCGTTGGGGGCGGTATCCGCCGCTCCGCTTATCGGTCGTCTGGACCCATACGATCAGATTGAAGATATTTGGAACTACATTGAACGTCTCAACTTGTATTTTGTTGCCAATGACATCCCTCCGGCAAAACAACCGGCAGTTCTTTTAAGTGCAGTTGGTTCTACTGTCTACAAGACTGTCAAAAGCCTAGCTGAACCAACTCCAGTATCACAGAAGGGCTACAAGGACCTTTGCGAGATGCTAGTATCGCACTGTGGCCCAAAGCGTCTAGTTGTAGCGGAACGTTTCAGATTTTACAAACGTGATCAACACATCGATGAGTCCATCGCTCAGTACGGAGTTGCACTACAGAACTTGGCCAGCCCCTGCCAATTTGGGACATTTCTGGATGACGCCTTGCGTGATCGCCTGATTTGTGGCCTCCGCATTGAATATGTTCAGAAACATCTTCTGACTAAGGATGGCCTCACTTTCCAAAACACCTTGGAAATTGCTAAAACTCTTGAGACTGCCACCAAAGATCTCCGTGAAATTAAAGGAACTCACAACACCGCAGCTGTTCAGGCAGTACAACATTGACCACGACAGAAAGCGTCTAGCACTCACACACCAAAACTCCAGCCCGGCACTGGACAGGTCAGGTGTCCCAATTGCGGATATGACCCAAGTCATGCGTCATGCCCAGCTAGAGGCCAGCAATGCAAGTCCTGTCACAAAACCGGACATTTCAGCAAAGTTTGCCGTTCCAAGCGCAAACACATGCGAGCTGTGAGTGCACCCAATGACACCGAAGATGACTCTGAGTTTTTTGTCGGTGCAGTCTCCGGCGACAATGGCCAATCACCAACTTCATGGCGCCAGACCATCGCAGTCGAGGATAAACCCGTCAACTTCCTGCTTGACACCGGATCCGAGGTAAACATACTACCGTTCAACGTTTACTGCACTTTGAAACTCCGCAACCCGACCTTGCAGTTCACACCCACAACCCGTCTGTGTGGTTTCTTCGGGGGGGAAAGTCAAACCGAGGGGGCAGAAGCGTCTGTCCTGTGAAGTCAATATGACAATAAGGGTTAAAACGAGATCTTGAAATTCTTGCAATCTGGTTACTAGAACAATTGAGGTATTTAGCAGATCAATGACGACCGTTAACAGTTTGTTTCTGTGCTTAACCACATACAACACTTGTGTATATTCCAGGACTGGAATATTGCATGTACATGAAACAGTATAAAACTGTTCAAAGATCAATTTATTCAGCATTCAGGTTGTGTTACTTCATTCTCTTTCCCTGTCTTAATGTAACGTCGCGGTGCAGGAGAGAAGTTTCGCAAAACCAAAGACCCTTAAAAATTACAGTGAGTGGGGATATAATTACATAAATGGTTCCTGAAACCTTTGCTAAGTCTACGTGTAAGTCATAATGAAGATAAAAATAAACCTACCCAGGTTGTGTCTTCAAAAGAGTGTCTGGATCTTGATGAAAAATGTTACATGATGCCTGTCTTGTCAGCTAGCCTACCCCAAGCTTTTGAATGAATGCTTTTTCAAACTGACTAAAGCACACACTGAACGCTGTTATCTGGTGGTCATTGTAAAATAATGTACAACCAATCTACCAAAAGTATAGTGAGCCAGGGCAAGCACACTAAGTGCGTAAAATACATGAATACTAACAAATATAATGAATCTGAACTTTTGGAAACAATTGGATGACAAAAACCCTGTTTTAACCTACCTCAATATGAGACCACAAAAAGGAGCCACGCTGATGAGATGTTTCAGGATAAAGCTCCACATTGCCCCGAAGAACTTAAGCCAACTGTTTCCTCGATGTTTTTGGTCACATATTTCCATTCACTGTTGCACTGTTGGCAGGAGCCTTTGATCTGTTTCAGGATTTTGCAATCACTTAACAATTCTGAAAAATAGGCCTTTTATCTAAGGGAAACAAATGATCAGCTAAATTACACAGCAGCTTATAAACATGAACAAAGCGTGTACATGTACGTACATAATTATGCCAATAAGTAGATAGAACTTATCGCGGTTATATTCCTGTAGTGTGAAACATTTTCACTTTCTAATGTAGATTTCAGGAGTTGCAAAATCTGGAGTTGAACGGCAACATTTTCGAGTTGAGAAAGTTTCAAGTCACGTGACTGCACTTATGGCTTTCAGCCTTGATCACTTCGCACGGAGATGTGTTCTTACATCTTCTGGATAATTTGTGATTTTCTGAACAAATGTAATGCTATGTTGCACCAAAATGACATAAAACAGTTAGGTCTTTTCATTCTATTGGGATCTTGTCATTTTGAAGCACAACCCAGCTGGTTAACTACTTCTGCTTGTCTAGGAAAAGGAAGGGGCCTGGTTAGTGAGCCTGTATTGGGCCAATGGGGTACTGCACTCACCCCACAGATGGTGGAAGTGGGTTGATCTTCCACATCTTCAAAATAGGAGGGAGGGTTAAGATAACTTGGTATACGTAGTGGGTACGACACCGACCTGTCCTAACCCCATATTTCAACCCAACTGCAGCACTGATAAAAAACTCTGGGCTTGTAGACGTTCCAGCTTCATGTATATGGTTGCATGGACTCGTGAGTAGTGGGGGGGGGGCAATCCAGTACACTTTTGACCTTTCCTGAAAAATCCATAAAGGTCACATTAATATGCATAAGTATGAAATATGAAATATGAGTGATGTATAGGATGAGGGGGTGTTAGAAATGACCCACCTTGTGTCTGGTGTGGGTGACCCGTATGAGTATTGCTTGGGAGGGAGGTATAAGAAGAATGGCCTAAAGATATAAGATATTATAGTTATGAAAATGGATGAATCGTCGGTGATTTCATAAACGTAATGTGTGTCCTTGGTCGGTGGTTCGACGGTGTCCCCGCAAAGAAGTGTGTGTTCTGAAGAGCCGTTAATGGGTTGGATAATCCTATTGTGTGAGCGGAGTAGCCTTAATGAGTGTTGGCCCCGCGGTGTCTTGGAGGAGTCCGTGGGAAAGGTGGATCCTATTGTCGGTGGAGTATCTTTGGGCGCGTGGTCGTGTGAGGTCCATTATGAATGGAAGAAAGGGTTGAAAGTGGTAGCGCCCTGCAGTAATGGGGAATGCCAAATGAGCATGTATGGGATCGTAAGGGACGGAGGCGGTGCCCTCTGTGTGTGCGCAAGGTGTGGCGGAGCTCGCTGGCGACGGATTATCTATATTTTTTTAATGTTTAATCTTTTATGTTTGACCTTGGTTTATATTTAGAGATGATGCTATTGTCTATTTTTAACCATTTTTAACCGACGAAACGAGATAAAAGCGGGGGAAAATCTGCGTTTACACAATGCCGAGCGTAATCTAAGCTGTGCAACATGAATATCTATCAAGAAATACAAAATTGTCAAACGTACATGTACGAAGAGATAGGCTTTCTCTTGGCTACCGTTGGACTCAATGACGACGAGAGGGAGTACGCTCTTCACAGACTGTGCAAGTTAAAAACTATGTCATCTACCAGAAAACTCCAACGCTCAGATACGCCTCCGTTAGAGGTTCAAACGCAGAATTGTTTCCCGCGATTAAATCATTTGGCCCGTATGGTATCGGAGTCTCAGTTAAGCCAACTCGCTTCTAATCTTATAAAGGAGCGTGATGACGTCGGACGTAAACCTTGGGAAAAGCTCGTTTCTTTTCTCGGATTATCGGAAGCAGATATTTACAAACATAAGGTAGAAAACCAGTATAATCCGTGGGGACAGTGTTTTTACGCGCTTGTGCAGTGGTTTCATCGTACCCATAAACAGGCTACTATCGAAAAAATCATAATGGGTTGTCAGCAATGCAACATAACGCACTGCGCATATGAATTTTTGTGTCCAGAGTAACAATGAAAACAAACAATAGTCGAGATGATTTCAAAGAGTCTTTAACCTTGTTGATTTTACGATCTACTTTTGGAGATGATGTCACTTTCTACTTTGGAAGATGTAGTCATCTACTATATTTAACTACGGCGTTGCGTAAGATTGTGCAATATCTCTTTCATGAAAAAGCATAAGAGCGGCAAATATCAGAAATTCTCTATCAGTTTCTCTCTCAACACTACAAAAATGGCTTCGAGTTGGTCTCCGGAAAGCAAGGCACTACCATCGTACCGGCCTAACTATAGCTGGGATATGGCCGGTGGTCTCAATGCAGTCTCATAATTTCGTAATGAGATGGAACAGAGGACTCAAGAACCTTTGGATCTATCTCACAAAGCCTTAATTATACCTGAAGAGGGATCCAGGAAAATAGCTTTGTTGGAAAAACGAATGACGGAGCCATCAAAGACACCGAAAGTGGTTAATCCGACAACCGCGTCTAGCGCGAGATTTAAATTGACAAACAGCCGGCACGTTGTTATTGAACCATTCAACAAAAAAACGTACATTAAAATTAGAGATTATTACCAAGTGAAAAATAAAGACTTCTCATTGGCTCCTGGACGAGGGATTAACCTTACTGTTTCGGACTGGGAGCTGCTCAAGACAATGATACCGGCCATTGATGAAGCCATCAATGAATTAGATCTATGTATTGGTTTAAAAAAAAAAAAAATTGACTGATCTAAACGGTGTTGGAAATGGATAAAAGGGCAGGGGTTCGGTCTTGGAGACCATCTTGCTCAATCAACTCATCGCACGGTATCATCATCGCCATCAGTCTCCATCACCAACATCACCAGAAATATGGCATTCTCTGAGTCTAACTTTAACGCCGAGGAGGAGTGGGCGAAACTGGAGGCCCCCGTGGCTGCTAGCTGGGAAATGGGTAAGTTACGTTTGTCAGATGATTTGTGTTTTATTATATTTTGTTAAATCTTTTTACATCCCCCTTGTAGACAAATAACCTGTCTTTACTATTCCTCCCCCCCCAAGTTACGTTGACTAGGCCATGAGTTTTCTTCTTTAACTTTCCCCACTGAATTCATCCCTCCAGTTGGAGTCCCATCGTGTAGACTCTTTTGTGTAGTTATCTTGGCTCCTTTCATAATTAGGCAGGTATTGAGTATAGTCAGTAGTAGACTCTGGGGGAGAGAGCTTTTCTCACCCCTCGTTACTAACTAATTGTGTTTTCTAGGACTGTGAACAATAAACCAGAATGGAAGATAACCTGTTTCTTGGTCTGTTTCTTTTAGTTAGATGAGTTGATGTAGCTCTGGTAGAAAGCCGTACCTTTATTATTCAAAGTTAGTCTGAGAATGCTAGAATGAAGTATGTAGTAAAAGTGAGGTGGAAAGTAAGAGTCTGTGTGTGAATCAGATTGCCAAATGATTCCGTTGTGATAGCACAAGATTTCGTTGCTCCTAGAAGTTGTTCTTGTTGGCCATAAGGCAAAATCTTGAGGCAGCTTTTGCCTATCACACACAACATCAGGTGTCTGTTCAGCAATTCAGCCTTGTTCAAAACTGGACTGAGGATACCTTGTCTGTTGAGGGTTGTTGTCAGGGCCAGCAAAGGAGCGGAACTCAACTGAGAGTTACAAGTATCTTCCACTGAAGAAACTCGTAAGTGTTGATTTCTTATTTAATATAGAAGACAATGTTGTATGATTCATTTGATGATTTGATTAAGATGCAGTTATACTTCTCTTTTAGTGTTATAATAACCTCTGAGTAATGTGACATGTAAAGATACTCTTAATGAAGTTAAAGAATTCACCAGTGTGATGTAGCCAAAGTTAAAATTGCAGTTAGCAATTTGTCCTCTTCTTTTAAAATGAGGATGGAATACTTGTATGTTTGGGTTATTTCTTTAAATTCAGATGGTCATTGGTCAGGGATTGATTCCCTCGTACTACCCTTGCTACCCGTGCTACCCCTGCTTAAAAGTCACGATTCCAGATGACGGAAACCCCGCTGATTCCTGAATACAGAACTGGGAAATCCGAGGTTGTGGCTGCAGTCAGAGTATTTTGGGAGCCGGAGTTACACCGTTGATTCGTTGAAGGGATGTATCCATGATGTAGTGGAAACATTTTAAGACTTTTTAAATTTGTGATTTACCAGTCTTTTTAAAGAAGTCTGAAGATTATTTTCATTTGTGAAGCCTAATTGGTTCTTTATAAATTTTGAAGTGGGTAATTATACATCCAAGTGAGGATAGTAACTGATTTCTTTCCTTTGGTTTTGTTTTTTGTTCCTTTGGAGCAACAACATGGTACATCAAGTAAAAGGAGTTGAGAATTAATTACGCAAGCAATAATTTGACAAGTTGTCTGTTTTTTATGCCTGTGTAAATAATTAAGGAATAAATTAATTTAAGAGAGAGTGGAGTATAAAACTGACAGTCTCTGTCCCATGTATTTTGAGAGTCACACTTCTACAACGTTCGTTATCGATGTCACACTCTCGTACGACCGTTTGTCATAAACCTTGCGGTTACCTACGTTCCTTCCAGTTTCTTATGGCTTTATTTCTTATCACACGTAGATATTGAACAAGCCAATTTGGTCGGAGTACAGGAGGCGGAAGTCATCGACCTGACCTCGCCCGATGACGGTAAGTTTCGGCGTTCGATGTACATGTGCGTAATACATTTTTGTCGTCTCTGTCTCTGTAATGCCAGCGATGTTTTAATACAAACAGATTGGTATCATTTGGATTTCTTCATCTCTTGTCACACGCAGATATGGAATATGTCAAATTGAACGTAGTACAGGAGGCGGAAGTCATCGACCTGACCTCGCCCGATGACGGTAAGTTTCGGCGTTCGATGTACATGTGCGTCTATTTTGTCGTCTTTGTTACTGTAATGCCAGCGATGTTTTAATACAAACAGATTTGTATTTGTATTTCATACGCAGACGACGATGTGTTTTTGCCATCCCCCGCGGCAAGCCCGGCACCCGCTCCACCCAGCCCGGCACCCGCTCCTCCCAGCCCGGCACCCGCAGTCAGTCCATCAGCACCGGTCAGCCCTCCGCCACACAGCCCCGCACCCGCACCTCAGGACCCACCCGCTCCCGACGCTGACAATGTATATGCGGAGGTGATCATTCTCATGTTCGCTCACGTGGCGAGATGTATTAACGTGATGTTTAGGGACTTCGTCCAACGTAAATGTGAGGGGTGTGACATTGATCACCCCTCACAGACGCAACATATGTGTATAATGGAGACCAAAGAGTCGCTACTTGATATGTTTTTATTGGATTTGTTGGAGGAACTCTGTGACAACAGGCTTGAGGAGTGTATTGATACATGGGTATACGAAGTGCAACAAAATCAGGAATTATCTTTACACTACACGCATTTGGACATGGCGATTCTTGACCTTTCCATATTTTTATGTTTTGAGTTACAACAGCCACAAAAATTAGAAGTACTAAAAGAATTCATTTTACACGATTAAGGTTCTTCAGGGCTGTTTTCCACAGAGTTCCTCCTTTTTAACTTCATTTTTTCTTTGTTTTTTCATTTCACCCGATGTATAGGTAAAGTTCAAATGTAATTGTATAATGTTTGCGTTTAAATGATTTTGTTTGGTAATAAATTGGTTGTGGATGTACTTTGAAATTTTTGACCCATTTGCGTTGTTTTATAAGTGTTTGTATATTTAGGGTTTAATGCTGAAACTTAAATAAATAGATAAAATAGACAAATAAATTCTGATTAATAATAAAGATACATGAAGGAAATAGATAAATAAGTTATTTATATAAAAAAAATGAAATAAAATAAAAATGAGGAAAATATGTTGGAATAAATTAAAACGGGTAATCACTTCACCGAGGGTATTAAAGGGGGTTAAATTATATCCAGTGGTCATTTTAAACTTTGACTGCGACGAGGCAGGATCATGGAAAAGTACCTAAAGTCCCTCTATTACGACATATGCATAGGTCGCGAAAGCGGTCTGAGCAGCGTAAACAGGTTGTATCGCGTCACCAAGCAAGATGGAAAGTACAAGATTACGCGAAAGCAAATTCGAGACTTTCTTCGAGGACAGGACGCTTACACGCTCCATAAACCCGCCAGAAAAAGATATCCCAGAAATAGAATGATGGCCGTGGGTCGGAATGAAATCCACCAGTTAGATCTGGTAGATGTATCTAATTTATCCAAATACAATACAGGTTATAGATACTAATACGCCTGGGTTATTCCGTAAAAAAATAAATCGAGCAAGGCGCTGGTGAATGCTTTCAAGACCAAGGTCAGATCTAGCGGCAGACCTCCCGTGATGATTCACACGGATAAAGGCAGTGAATTTACCAACCGTCCGTTCCAAGACATGCTTAAAACGGAAGGGATACATTTCTATACGACCAACAGCGAGGTCAAAGCCTCCGTCGTGGAGAGATTCAACCGCACGCTCAAGTCTCGCATGTGGCGGTACTTTACGTGGAAAAACACGTTGAAATACATCGACGTCTTGGGGCCACTGGTGAAGGCCTACAACCATTCGCATCACCGAACCATTGGAATGAAGCCCGCGGAAGTCACCGGCGCGAATGAAAGCGTTGTTTGGAAACGTCTGTATGCGCTGCCCAAGCCACCCTCTAAATTTCGGTTTAAAGTGGGAGATAAGGTTCCAGTCAGTAAACGGCGGCTGACCTTTGAAAATTCCTACCTCCCATCCTGGTCCAAGGAGATATTTACAATAGCCAAACGCAGTGGGCGGCAAACAAGACCCGTGTACGCATTAAAAGATTATAACGGTAAAGCTATTCGCGGTTCGTTTTACGAGGAAGAATTGCAAAAGGTGGAGAAAGTGATTCGGAAGCGCAGGAGAAAGGGAAAGACCGAGTATTTCGTTAAATGGTTGGGGTATCCTTCGTCGTTCAACAGTTGGGTGACGGACCTGCAGTCGTAAGGACGCAACCATGGCCTCGTCTTCCACACAATTTTACGTCACGCTGCCCAGTAATTCATCCATGACATTGTACCCGAACAATACCCTGTCCAGTTACACCACGCACCTGGTCAAGCCAAATCATCTGACCGGACACTGGGAGGTTGCCCTGACCGAGATCCATTATCCTTTCACGTGGTACAATATAACGGAAGACAACAATTCGTTCACGTACAGCGAACGCAGCCGAGTGCAAACGCACGCGAGAATATTGCACGGCTTTTACACTTCCGTGCAGGAAATCATAGATGCCATTAACAGCGAAATGAGAGACACGGCTAAACGCAATATTATCATCACCTTGGACAGGTACACGGGGAGAGTAAAGATAGAAGTCCGAGAGGGGGCGTACATTTATTTTGGCGATTATTTGTATCGCATGTTGGGGTTAAAATACAAGAAAGTGAGCGAAAACCTGGAAGGGCATTTACCCGTGGATGTGAATGGAGGATTCTACGGTATGTACGTGTACTGCGACATTGCCGAAAACCAACTGGTGGGAGACGTTAGCGCGCCCTTACTGAGAATCGTCCCCGTGCAAAAGTCTGGTGTGACTCAGGGTGATGTCATCGCTCACACCTTCAGCGCGCCCCATTACGTGCCCGTCAAACGAAAACACTTTGAGACGATTCAGGTGGATATAAGGACCGACACGGGAGAGAAAGTGCCATTCCAACGCGGGAAACTCACCATTACGCTTCATTTTCGCAAAAGCCGTCCCTCTTTGTTTTGAGCCGTCATGGTGGACTACGTGAAATATTACAAAAATCAGGCGGGGGGCGGGGATTATTATTTCAGAGGTGCCCCCATTCAGAAGGGATGCGGACTGGGCAATATTTTAGGAGGACTGTTCAAATCTGCTTAACCGATGATCAAACAAGGTGCCAAAATGATAGGCAAGGAGGCCTTGAAGACCGGGGTAGGAATCGTCGCCGATACCCTCGACGGACAGAATGTCAAGACGGCCGCGAAGAAACGGGTGAAACAGGCTGGAAAGAAGATGACGTCACGGGTCATGCAGCGACTCTCCGAGCAACCCGCCTCCCAGGAGAAAGGTTTAAAAAGGAAAGCACCCCGCACGTCGGGCAGAAGGGCTCGGAGCAAGCGACCGAAGAGGACCCCCGACATCTTCGATTAAACACCGTGCGTCGCAATGGCATTCGTTAGTAAGCACTCGTGCGAATGCACAAAGTCCGAACTTGATCTTTTCTCCGTCCCGCCCACTCAGACTTCCATTTTGAAGGGGCAATGGGTACAGTACAACCCACTGACCAATATCGTGGACTCGGACTCTATAGAATTTAACATCACCGGTTCCACCGAGCACTACCTGGATTTGGCGCATACCCTGATCAACGTCAAAGTTAAAGTGGTCAATGAAAATGGCACCGACTAGGCGAGGGTGTTCCCGTCGCTCCCGTCAATCTGCTGCTTCACTCCCTGTTCCCCGAAGTGGATGTCAAGCTCAACGACAAACTCGTTTCATCTTCATCCAACACGTACCCGTACCGAGCCCTGCTGGAAACCCTGCTCACTTACGGACCACTGGCCAAGGCATCGCAGCTGACAGCCGCCCTGTTTTACAAAGATACGGCGGGAAAAATGGACTCGGACGATCCAACCGCGGAAGAAAATTTCAACGAGGGATTAAAGTGGAGATACAAACTGTCGAAGGAGAGCCGTATTATCGATATGTTGGGACCGATTCACGGAGACATATTTTTTCAAGATAGGTTTTTCCTGAACGGCGTCAACCAGAAGTTCAAGTTTCATCGCAGCAAAAACAGTTTCTGTTTAATGGCGGCTTTACCGGACACTCACTACAAAGTAAAGATAATGGAAGCTTCTCTGTACGTGAGAAAGGTGGTCGTCAGTCCCACCTTGGCTCTAGCGCACGCCAAAACCCTACAGAGTGCTACGGCCAAATACCCGCTGCGCAGAGTGGAGGTCAAAACGTTTTCTATTCCGCTAGGAAATTAATGTTTTACCCGCGAAAATCTGTTTCTGGGGCAGATCCCCCGGCGCGTGGTGATTGGCATGGTGGTTAACGCGGCCTTCAACGGCGACTATCATAAAAACCCCTACAACTTTAAACATTACGGTCTAAATTACCTGGGGCTGTACGTGGATAATGAACAGACGCCGTGGCGACCTCTTTAACCCAAGTTTTCCGGCAAAGACGAAGCGTACATGATGTCCTATCAGACTTTGTATTCCGGTATAAATACCCTGTTTGGAGACAAGGGCAATCAGATCAACAGGGAAGACTACGAGTCGGGATACTCCCTCTTTGCTTTTGATCTGTCTCCGGACTTGTCGAGCAGGTCTCATTTCAACCTGGTCAAGGGTAGTAACATGCGTCTGGAGTTGAAATTTGCCGAGGCCCTGACAACGACCGTCAACGTGGTGGTGTACAGCGAATTCGAGAGCATCCTGGAAGTGGACGAGAGCCGCAATATTCTGATCGATTACGCCGACTAAACGATGGACAGCGTACAACTTTAAGAGTGCTCAAGGGGGACAGCGTGACCCGCCGTGACGTCATTGGTGTATTCCCGTCGGATAGGTTACCGCCCGTGACCAAATACCCCAGCGCCCTCATCGTGAACGCCGACGAGAGCGATCGACCGGGCACCCACTGGCTGGCGATGTACTTTACTCAGGACGGCCGAGCGGAATTTCTTTACTCTTACGGGCTTCCACCAGACACCTACGGGCAGCATGTTCAATGTTTTTACGGAAGAACAGTTTGCACTTTATACGCAACACAGTTCGCTTGCAATCTTTCACCACGACGGTTTGCGGTCAGCACTGCCTATTTTACCTGTTGCAACGTTGTAGGGACATCTCCATGAGAGCTATTGTGTCCGTGTTTACGGATGACTGGCTCGTCAACGACGTGATGGTGCAGGATTTTATCGAAGAGAGATACAATGTCGATGTACCCGTGTTAGACTTAGATTTTATTTGTCGTCAAATTTGTGTGAAGAAAAATTGAGTGCAAAACTTGAAATCTTTTCAATGTCTTAATAATAATCTCGAGTAGTTGAGTAAAGTTACAAATTCTGAGTAAAGAAAATTGAAGTCGAAAAATTGATAACTTTTCAATGTCTCACGTAGTTTAGTTTTAGTTAATACTTAATGTCTTAATAATGTCGCGTAGTTTAGTGTTTGTTAATTTTAGCGAGTCAATAGTAGTACTTACAAAACTGGTTAAAAAAAAGTCAAACAAAACATACTTTTTTCTGTTGTCTTCTGCATCATTTATTAATCCATCAAGAATAAACCATAGATAAATAACAAAGTCAATTGTTTTTTTAAGCGTACAATCATTCAGCGAGTTTAAAGTAAAGACCCTCCCCTCTTGGAAAAATGCGTGTGACGTGAAATTACAACGTGTCCCACTGAAGCCTTTTCTTGGCTCTTACTGGAGTTGACACAACCCTAAGGCGCCTTTTTCGAGAGGGAACGGGTGGAGGGGATGTAGGAATATCGGGAAGTAATCTTTTTTCTTCCGGTCCCATTTGTTTGTATTTTCTAACGACATTGCGCCGTGCTTCATTACCGATAATACTCTCGGGCGCGTTAGATTTGGCCAATCCGTGCATAAAGTACTGAAATCCATTAGGAGCGAAACCCTTTTTATTCCTCAAAGTATCATTCACCAAATCAAAAATATTCGAACCCTTGACATTTCCTTCATAAACCAGTTCCCCCTTTTTGTTCCATGTCATGACGTCATTATGTTTTAGCTGATTGATGAGTAACTTCGCTTTGCGTTGCAAAGTCTTACGAACACTCTCCAGAATTTGCGGTGTAAGGTCATCTTCTCGGCCAAAGTCGCGGGTTCTCCGCCCGTTGCGCCGTCCGACGATGCTTCTTCTTTGCCCGGCGGTGCACCGGAACCCTGCGCCGGTGTAGACATGGTGACGGACATGGGCTCGGTTTTTCCGTGCCTGGTCGTACTGCAGATACTGCTGCAACGTTTGCTGGTACAGGGAGAGCTTGTTGTCATCCGGTAGATCCGTTCGGGCCAAAATGTCTCTCATGTCCTGCTCCAGACTCTGTAGTTTACTCTGCGTGGGGTTGCGCGAGAGTAGCACATTCTGTATGGCTCTGGTCACGCTGTCCGTGGGGGCGCTGAGCATAGTTTTTTGGCGTATTTCATCACTCGGAGAACAGCAACCCTCCGAGCGTGCTCAAAATTGGAGCCAGTAGGGATCCCAGAAATCCACCTTTTTGAACCAACAGCTGATTGCGTTTGGCGTGAGAAGACTTCTTGTTTGCCAGAGTTCGTAGAACCGTCTTGTGTCGTAGCAAACTTTTCTTTTGACGAGGCGTGAGAGGCACACGACCTTTTAACACGTTCAGCGCGCACTCGCACAAACAAGTGACCAGTTCTTTGTCTGCATTTTTCAAAATGTCCTTTCGCCTCTTAGTTGAAGATCTGCTCAGAATGTGGAGCGTGTGAGCATTGTCCTTCAACCGTCGCGTCATGATGACAAATGAAGACGTTGACGTAAAACTGGTCTATTTAGGCACGTAGGCGTAACTGGTTTCACCGGGAAAAACACTGGAACGAAGGCGATGTTCTTCCGGGCAGTTAGGTTTCAGGTCGATGAACAGGTGGGAATAGGGCTGGCTGGTGGCATCTGCGTAAGCTTCCACCATAAACTTGGTCTGTCCTGGGTACATCTGCTTGGCCAGGTGCACAATCTGAGATCGGTCTCTGGGATTCTTAAACAGGACGATGTAGTGACAGTTCAGAACCACTAGATGTCGGTGCGTCGGGTCGATGAGATCCGACCAATCCTCCTGCAGCCCCTCCACAAACTGTACAGCAGGTAGATCGCGAGGCAGTTCCTCGTAAGCCGGCTGATGCTGACCATAACACCACAAAATTCTCTCAAATGGTTCCACAAAGACATGATGATGATTTCTAATTAACGTACTGACCCACTGAGTCTTGCCGCAACCCGTCGGTCCCGCGATACAAAATGTTGCGGGATGTTGTAATTTCGTACCCATGAAGAAAACTGACTAAGCGGTTAAGCGCGCCGAATTTTATAGCCTCAACATAATGACGTCACGAATAGGATTACAAACTTTAACCGGCGCTTAGTGTGAAATGATGGTTTCGTTTTTCATCAGGCCAAAAGTAGCCTCCTCAAAAATTAAATCATTGTTGAACGCGTTAGACAATTTAATTCCAAACGCAGAAAATAATAGAGTGGTTAATACAATAATCAGGACGAGCATAATTAATCGAAATAGGGGCGAATTGGAGCACTTGTGGGTGGTAAAGGAAGGTGTGTACGCCATGGCGACTTGAGATCAAATGCAAGCGACGCAACAAAGTTTTCTCTTTATGTAGGTTTGTATCCTTAGGGAACGGTATTATAATTATCTCGAATGACCCTCTTGCTGTACACTACGCGATAATCTTTAGTGACCGACTTGGTTAGTATTTCTTTGGTCTTGCCATCTCTGACGATCTTGGGCGGATCGGGTATGACGATCTTTTCGGGGCCCACCCCTTTGACCATATCGACCACAGAATCGAAATTGATCTGCTGCGAATTCCTAAAGTTCAAAGTGAATCCCCTGACCTTGCAGCACGTCTTAACCGTGTCCAATCGGTTGGCGTAATTCTTGGGCCCGCCCGACACGAGGGTCTTTATGTAATTGCCATCTTTGGGACTGATTTCGTTGGTCAGATCTCCGAGAAAGTCGTCCAAAGGGGGTTTGTATTGTCCCGGCTTACCCACGTATATGACACTGTCGGTATCGTAATACAGGACTGAGTCCTGCAACCGTTCGAGGACGCTGTAAAGTCTGAGCCGCGCATGCTCCGTGGTGAAGGCGGCTATAACCACGTTCGTACGGGGATTAGCATCCATAAACTCTTCTTGTGATTCATAGCGCACTTCCACAATTTCGTGGTTGATGAAATTAATGTCGTGCACGACTTTATCGTCGGCCAACAGAATCTCGTACAACTTTGCGGGATCGCTAAGTACCTCGACTTGGGGCATATTTAGTCTCTGACCGAACTTTCCCCAAAACGAATTCAACATAAGTTTAGCCAGAGCTCTCAAGCCCGGATTCTTTTCTATTTTGGAGGCGTCCAATCGAGTCCCTTCCCTTTGAAAATATTGATCGATGTACCGCGCTTTATCGCTTTCGGTTTTCACCCAGCCGGGCCATCCTGACGCTTCGACTTTTAGTTTCAAGAACGTGTTAATGTATTCCGTAAATAAGCTGCCGGTCTGAGCCCCCGTATCGTACTGTTCTCTATGTTCTAAGTGCCAAACAACTTCTGTGTTGATGACCCGGTACCCCAGTTCGATGGCCTTTTCCAGCTCAATGGATACCCACGTACCGCGCAACGTTCTCTCTTCATCCGTGTGCCCACAAAGGGTCTGTTGTTGAGCCTCTACGCACGCGCGGCAGAGTGGAAAGGTCAATTTACCGCCCGCACGATACCGGAGTAAGGGGTGGTACAACCCCGCGGGAGGAAGTATTTTACATTTCACGAGACCGTAGTATTCAGATACGTTCTTAAAGTTTTCCGTTATAATCTGTGGGTGATACAGCGGATAAGAATAATACTTGTTCGTGTAGGGATACAGGGAACAAAAGTCGACGTACTGAATCTTTTCTTCCCCGGACGTTTTATAAAATAATCGCGTGGCGTTGGTACGACCCCCGTAGAAAGCCTCCCTGGGATTCAGCGTGGCACGGGTCCGGTAATGGCTTCATCTTGCAGCGCGCGCTTAAGATCTTCAGGTAAATTCTTAAACGTGGCTTTCCATTCACATTCCCACATCTCGACCAATCGTTTACACGTGGATTGGAGGAAGGATTTCCTCTCCTGGGTGCGCGCGTACAATTCAGACATTGGCGTCATGATCGTGTTGTTGACCGTCTTCCTATTTGGATAACACCTGTTGCATCCGTGAAAATAACAACCGTGGAAGGAGTAAATGATTTGATTTTCAGCGTCATACCCGTTGACCTTGTATTTCCCGATTTTTTTCTCCTTCCGGTTTCTCGCGTGTTGGATATAGGTGCCCTCCGTCAAGTGAACGTAATACAACCACTGCAGCGCTACTTTCGATTGCTGTTCCTGACAACTGTAGCCGTGAGGGGGAATGATAGCGATGGTATCGACGCATAGAAAATTCCTCCTGTACACCAAATTACACGCCGAAGCGATCGTAATGCAACTCTCGAAGGGATCCACGCCAGCGTCGCCCTCGCCCGTGGACGTGACTTTTTTGAACAAGGTTCGAAACTGCAGGCAGCAACGAGTCAGAATGTCCACGTCGCTTATAAAGTATTTCAACAATTCATCTTGGAGTACAAACTGTTTATCTTTTTCTGTCTCGTACCATGCATAGAATTCCCGTCTCTTGCCGGACTCATGCCGTCCGGATCGTAGTATTTAGCAGCCGGGTAGGGGCCCGCGTAATCTTGGTTTTGCTTCGTGTTCCAAAAATGCGGGAAAAATCCCTTGTGAAGTTCCTTCTGACCGAAAGCTTGAGGCAACTTGCTCAGTGCCATGGGTAGGAAATTCATAGAATCGATAATTTTGCGCTTATACGGTGGCAGGGAAATGCTCTGTATTTTACACCCCGTGTAAATGATCTCCGGTATGATGGCATTATCGTACAGGTAACTGAGCAAAAAATACCCGTCGTATGCTTTCAAATTGTGCACCAAAGCGATGGAATTCAGCGTGTCTTTGGAACCGAACAACCAATTGCAGAACTCTTCCTTGCATTTGTCCCCTCTAAATATTTTCTGACGAGATGCCGAACAATGCTGACAGGATTGGTACGCGGGGTCATCTTCAGACCTGTCTGCGCAAAATTCACAGATCACGCAAGCGACGCACAAGTTGGGTTCGTGGACACCATTATCCTGCGTACACTCAAAATCAAAGAACATGTATTTGGCAACGGGCTGCTTTTTGTTCTTGCCCTTTTGTTGCTCGCCATCATCATCATCACCGTCGCATTCACTTTCTGCGCCATTTTCACTCTCATCGATTCGCTCTGAGCGATCTTTACTTCCCACCGGTTTAATGAAACACTCATGATCCATCGATCCCACCACTTCCTTACAGACGCCGCAATACCTTCGGGTACAATCGTGTTCTCCGCGTTTAGTATTCAGATTACTATTTACGAAACAATCGCAGTGCTTGCACCTATAGTACGTTTGACAGACCGTTTGGGCCTTGATCCGTTTGCTCCTGTGATTATCGAAACATCGCTGGTCTTTGAAACGGCGGTTGCATTGCGAACAGAGCACCCAAGTATTGATTTCGCGATCGACCGGCGGACAACCGGGATAGAAACACAGTTTGCAATCATCGGCGCATTTTGTGTGTTTTTCTTTCGAATTATAACCTATTTGGCACCTGTCGCAAAAATAACTTCTATTTAAAAATGCTTTCATCGACGTAATCAGATCGTAGTGGTTATCGTGAAAGTACAGATACACGGTGTGTCGACGGAGGGGCCCTTTGAATATGGCGGCGTTAAAATGATCGGCCGATAACACTACGATACGGTACTCGGGTAAGACGGCCTGAAATTTGCCTATTTCGTCGAGGCCGCACGGACCTTGCTTTACTCCCGCTTTAGCGTGCAAACCTTTGGCCAAATTTTCTTGCTCCTTACGTCCTATTTTAATCTGTTTTAGTGTGGGGTGTTTTTCTATAATGGCTATCCCCGTCACAATAGCCCTGGCGCAACACAGTCCCGTCTCATAATCTTTGATCTGAATGACCGATCCCTTATTTCGTAGCATATCTTGAATCTTGACCATGCCGTGAGTTTGGGTCCTTCCACCTTTTTGCATCCGCATGTGCACGAAATGAATATCGACCCTGTCGTCCAATCGAATGTGTTGATAGGATTGCAACACTTGTTCGATAAGAGCCAAAAATCTCTCGACCGTCAACTCATCCACGCGTAAAAACGGGAGAGCAATAGGAAAATTCAAGTAAGTGGATTGAAACACCAACCTTACTCTGTCGTCGGCGGGGAGACCCTCCGTTAGCCGTTCCAGAATGCTCTCGAAAATAGAACCCAGGCGTGGTAAAAACTCACGCAATGATAGGTCTTCCAAATCCCCAAACTGTACTCTGTAATCCTACGTCGTGGCCTGATACTTTTTCACAAATTTTTCCTGAGTGTCTATAATATTATAATAGTCTTCGGGTTTCTCCACACGAATCCTCTTCCTCGGTGGCTGATTCTCTTCGTCTTCGGGTAGATCCTCCTGAAACACCGTCCACGGATCATCATCATCATACGACAGTTCTTCGTCCGCCATCTCACCCTCTTGAACGGCTTGCTCAGCGTCCATCGGATCAGGATCAGCAGTTAACGACTCCTCAACATAAGCTGCATCCATTGGGTCTGGGTTGCCGTACCCGTGTTGACTGCAACACTGTACAAAATAATTGTTTTAAAACGGATAATGTGCTGTTCTTACAGAATAAAGTAGTGAGTTGTTCTCTCTGTAATCTAACAGATCCGCTGTTTAGCAACAATAGTTACCTGTCCCTCATCATCTCAGTCGTTCGTCTGCACCGCCAGCTCGCACAGTCTGTGAAGAGCGTAGTCCCTCTCGTCGTCATTGAGTCCAACGGTAGCCAAGAGAAAGCCTATCTCTTCGTACGTTTGACAATTTTGTATTTTGTATCTGGATCCCTCTCTACACCATATAAGCTCCACTCCCAGTTAGAATCCTGCAGTCTCCTGAAGACGGACAGAGTACACTGTTCGAAACGTCGAGTTATTCCCCGGTTCTTCTCAGAACCACACATACTCAAAGAAGAGATAAATACATGGTGTTACCGCAATCTTTACTATAGATCTAATTTTGTATTTCTTGATAGATATTCATGTTGCACAGCTTAGATTGCGCTCGGCATTGTATAAACGCAGATTTTCCCCCGCTTTTATCTTGTTTCGTCGGTTAAAAATGGTTAAAAATAGACAATAACATCATCTCTAAATATAAACCAAGGTCAAACATAAAAAATGAAACATTAAAAAATATAGATAATCCGTCGCCAGCGAGCTCCGCCACACCTCGCGCACACACAGAGGGCACCGCCTCCGTCCCTTACGATCCCATACATGCTCATTTGGCATTCCCCATTACTGCAGGGCGCTACCACTTTCAACCCTTTCTTCCATTCATAATGGACCTCACACGACCACGCGCCCAAAGATACTCCACCGACAATAGGATCCACCTTTCCCACGGACTCCTCCAAGACACCGCGAGGCCAACACTCATTAAGGCTACTCCGCGCACACAATAGGATTATCCAACCCATTATCGGCTCTTCAGAACACACACTTCTTTGCGGGGACACCGTCGAACCACCGACCAAGGACACACATTACGTTTATGAAATCACCAACAATTCATCCATTTTCATAACTATAATATCTTATATCTTTAGGCCATTCTTCTTATACTTCCCTCCCAAGCGATACTCATACAGGTCACCCACACCATACACAAGGTCTGTCATTTCTAACACCCCCTAATCCTATACATCACTCATATTTCATATTTCATACTTATGCATATTAATGTGACCTTTATGGATTTTTCAGGAAAGGTCAAAAGTGTACTGGATTGCCCCCCTACTCTCGTGACACCTTAAAGTGATCAGTATTTTCATTTGACGCTACGTTCCATGTTCTTTTAATTTCTTTATTAATATTCTTTTTACTTGTTTGTTAATGTATAATTTTTTATTCTTTACCTTTTTGTGTTTCTTTAAAGAAACTGGCATTTAGCAAATTTACCTTCAGTTTAACCTCAGTTTCAACACTTCCACCGTTATCAAAGCAAATTATTTTGGTGTAGCTTAATATTACAATAACATTATATGACGACGACAATTTGTCCACTTTTACAGAACAGATCAATCATTTAGAAACTTACCTGTTAATACCTCCCAAATGATACTCCAAATGCATGTATTTTCAAAATGAAGTAATTTCCTACAGTAGCTGGAGGATTTTGACGGTAAGCATGTAATTCCAAGGTTGTAAACGTGGAGTTTACAACGACAATCTCATTAACGGAGTAGCTACTCCAGGTGGAAATTGGCTGCAGTTTAAATTTGTTCAGTACGCTGATGACACCACGTGTGTAGTCAGAAAACATAAATCTTTGAAACGGTTGTTTTGTGTTATTTCTCTTTTTGAGAAAAGCACCGGTTCAAGGTTGAATTTTCATAAATCGTGTGGTCTTATTTCAGGTGATTGGAGTAGCAGAGACCGGTATTTACTGGATTAGCCCCTCTTTCCCACTTTCCAAATCAGCGCGGGCTTAACACACTTCCCGGATCAGCCCGGGACTTCCCCCCAACCCCGTGACCCGACTTCCCAAACTGCAATCGCGGAGCTCTGAACATACTTCCCCCAAAACCCGTGACCCAACTCGTGACTTCCCCCACACTCCGTGACCTACTTCCTAAACTAGCACTCGCAGAGCCCCAAACATACTTTTCCCCCGAGACTTTCACCGCCGGGAAAAATGGAATTGCCGAATAAAAATGAGTTTAAATTAAAAAAACCTATATATAAAATAGGTATGAATAAAGAAACCAAATCAAAACGCCGACCTGTTTTATCGGGCTTTAGGCGTTTGAAAAAATCGTTTCTAGCAGACTTTCTTAAACGATATGACATTACGTTACCGGCAACAAAGCGTAAACAACATATTAAGTCGGAGCTCGTAAAAGCCAATCAAGATATTCAACGGCAATTTAAAAATCTCACTCACCAGTCATATCGCCAGCTTTTAAAAATAGCTCAAGATAACGAAATAGAATTTACGGCCACAGGCGCAAAAGGAAAAATATTGCGAAGGACTTGATCACCGCGTTTAAAGCGTATATTACTCCATGGGTAATAGAAGAAGTGGACATCCATAAAACTAGGCGTTGATACGCTGATACCAAAGTTCTTTGAAGACGACCTGATTCATTTCTTTAAAATTTTTATAAAAAGTATATCGAAGATAAGGCACTTGCCGAGTTTAAGGAAATTGCCTCATTTAAATTACAAACGGCCATTAAGATTCAGTTCAAGATGGAAAAGCCGGGAGCTGAAACTAAAATTGGATTTTTCACATTTACCAGTCAGAATAACGCGGTCTTTTCTAAAAAGGGAATTAAAGAGGCGTTGAATCAGCAAATCGAGCAACATAAAGAAGACGTCGAAGCTCACGAACAGAGAGGCTTGGGTTGGGTCTTTGATAAAGTAACCGCTTTCTATATCAATGTGGTAAAGTATAACCCAGTAGGCGCGACTTTTATCTCACTACCTAAATATTTAGCGGTAAAAAACTATACAATACAACAGAGACAATGTCAAACATCAGTTAGAAACAAATCCAAATTACAAAATAAATAACGAGCGTACCTCGACTCACACAAAAGAAGACGGCCTAATCTTCAAAAACGTAGACTTTCCCATGCCCATTTCACAAATTTCGCGAATCGAATCACAAAATAATGTAGCTATTAATGTATTTGCTTATAACGAGAAAGAAGGCGCTTACGTGCTGTACAAGACCAAACGCGTAGCAGAGCCCATTAATTTACTTTATTTTACCAAAGGTGAAATAAGTCAATATTGCAGGATTAAACACTTTTCTCGGCTAATGTGCGATGTTACAAAATATACTGGTAAATTATACTGGTGTTTCAAATGCCTGTCTCATTTTCAAACTGAAGAAAGACTCACTCGACATCAAGAAGATTGTCAAGGAATTGACATAGCGGCGTCTAAAGTAGATTTTCCCGCCAAAGGGAAAAAATATTCTCAAGTTTGAAAACTATAAAAACAACCAAGACGCCCCTTTTATTATTTACGCGGATTTTGAGTCTGTTTTAGAAAAGTTAACGCCAAAAGAATTAAACACGGTCAAAACGCAAATCCATAAGCCTTGCTGCTATTCTTACGTAGTCGTTAGATGTGACGGGATTTGCACTTCACGCAAGACTTACAGAGGCACAGACGCAGCAATTAAATTTGTGCAGTAGCTTTCTAGAGAAGTCGCCGCGATTAACAAAACATTTGCAAATCCTAAGCAAAATATTTGGTCTGACAAATTGCAAAAGATTTACGAAAATTGTCAGCGCTGCTGGATTTGTGAAAAGCTTATCAGCAAGAATAGCAAAGATCAGTGCCAGTGCCCAAATCCCAATGAACTGAAATCAAAAGAAGAAAAAAATTGCCTTTAGTGTCATCAATGAAAAAAGCGGTTACAAAGACTTTATTTGCATGACGTGTAAAAAGCAAATCAATAAATTTCGCAAGGCTAGAGATCACTGTCACGTGACGGGGAAGGATAGAGGTCCCGCGCACGCCAGTTGTAATTCAAAGTTAAGAGTCTTTCAAATCAAACGCCCGTTCCGGTGATTTTAAATAACTTAGAGAAATATGACGCACATTTAATCATGCCCATGAGTTTAACGGGAAGGAAATTAAATTAATCGCTAAAAACACAGAGAACTACATCTCGTTTCTATTTTGCCCTTATACCCTTACGAGTATATCGACTCCTTTGACCGATTCCAAGAGACGAGCTTACCGCAAAGAGACGTCTTTTATAGTTCTTTGAAACAATCCATAGTGACTGAGTAAGAACACAGTCGTGCACAGACAGTATGGCAAGCCTTTATATATACTCCAAGTGAAATTAGGTTACCCAAAAGACTTGCACGACAAACACAACGACTTTCCACTTGCCCCCGAAAATATATCGATCCCCAATGAAAGGCTGTCAGCGTCTCAAAGGGATTTAATGGCAAAAGGCGAACGAATTACTTCAATAGATAATAGACTTTAAACACCAAAAATAAATACGTGGTTCGTTATCGAACTTTACAGAAATATTTACAACTCGGATTAGAATTTAAAAAGGTGCATCGCGTCATGTCTTTTAAAAAGAGCCTAGGATGAAAAGTTATATCGATAAAAATACCGAGTTACGCAAATTGGCCAAATCTGATTTTGAGAAGGATTTCTTTAAATTGATGAATAAACTCGGTCTTTGGCAAGACGATGGAAAACGTGCGTTATCGAATGGACGGGCATTTATTGCCAGACTTGCAAGACGCCAAAAAATACCAGAAGTTACTTTTAAACCAAATCACAAATCAACTACGCCGTTTAAGGAATGTGATCTCTCGTTTGTGGAAATGTATCAAATTAAAACAAAATTAAAGAAGCCCATTTATTACGGCGTAAGCGTGTTAGATTTATCGAAAACTGCAATGTATGATTTCTATTATAATACATTCAAGTCTGATTTCGGTTCAGATGTGTGTCTTTTATACACTGACACAGATTCGTTATTAGTTCAAATTCAAACGGGTAATTTAAACAAGTACCTACAAAAAAAGCGTAAATTATTTGACTTTAGTAATTACCCACCCGATCACAAACTTTACAACACCAAAAACAAAAACATTAAATGTACACCATCACGCAAGATAAATGAAGCCTGTCGCCGTTAGACACCAAGTGCTACATATTACCAGACGGCATTAAAACCGTAGCTCACGGACATTATTTAGCAGGTGGTAATTCGGTATCCTCGGGTACCACTTGAAGTTCCTCTTTGACGAAACTTCTATTTGGTCCGTTTAATAAATAATATAAAGTGGGACCAGTTTTTACCTGACTGCCACTGACTCGTTTAAATTGGCTCGTGCGTTTGTCAATTTGATAAACGTCCACGGACCAGACGGGATCGATCGCTCTTCTGACGGTACCTCCTTATTGCTCACTCGGGTAATAGAGGTACCGAACAACCACGCTTGGAAGTAATTCTCGTTTGCTCGCTCTTGGAGGTGCACTCGGCGCTTGTTTCACTCGGTCTAATTTGATAGCTTCTGTGGGCTCTTTGTCAATTAAACGACTTTTTCCTCGTTTAACGATTTTACAAATCGGGGCAAACGCTGTACCCATTCTACGTTTCGAACGCCTACGTTTAACATTTCTTGAGCGTATTGATGGCCAAATATACGCTCGGCTAAAGTGCAGTTAGATTGCTCAACGATCCTGGCTCACCCACTTGAATTTCTACTTTATTTTTCGTCATTAACTTGTTAATCTCGCCTTTTAATTCAGGTCCAGAGTCTACCATTTCAAATTTAGGCCAGGTTAGCGGCGATCGCTCGTAATTTTTCTTCACGGCTTCAGATGTTTGGTCTGCGGTTTTACTGGTCAACGGCTCGGCTTCTTTATAACGCTAACCGACGTCTACGATCGATAAAGCGTATTTTAACGTTTTACGGTTTATTCGATCCCAAGGTAAATATAAAATGTCTAATTGATGAGCGTAATTAGGTTTGACCGATTCTGATTGCAAAGTCGGATAACGGTTTACCTCTAGATATCTAGAGGTAAACCGTTAAAGGCTTTAATCGCGGTATGTTATCAAGAGGTAACCGGGAAGGACTATTTAAAAGTAAAAGATTTGTTTCAAGTTACAGATAAGTATTGGAAAAACTCCCTCGACAAATTAAACCTCGCCAAACAAGATTTTTCAAAACGTATATAATAAAATGGAGACTCACACGCTTTACTTGACCAAAAGCGTGCAGGCGTTTAAATTAGAAAATCAAATCGACAATTTAAAAGGCGATAAAAAATAATAGTCAGAAAAGTAAGCTTTCGCCCGGGTTACTTCAACATTACAAAATCCACCGAAATCGAATGGCAAACTCAAATAGAAGGAAGCCCCGCAAAAAGAGCTCCCGATAGAGTTAGACCAGCAATACAGGCTGACTCACCAATATCTGTTATTGACACGGTTATTATATAAGCACTTGAACTGATAGTACCATTTTCAGGATTGCAGATGGATACTTTGGATACTTTGGTAATAAGAGACTACATTTGAGCTTACGAGGCAGGTACTTTAGAAGAATTCAGTGACTCAATTAGTCAAGAACTAAATGACCTTGAGAATCAAAAAATTAATGACCTTGAGAATCAAATCAAAACGTTAACAATAAACGTTCGGGATCAGACGAAGAGAAAGAAAAGGCGTTAATTTATTTAATACTTTTAACTCGAGGTAAAGTCGATACTTACAAAGAAGCCCGCTGCATTGCTTTAGAATTTATCTAAGAGGGATTTTTAGGCGACGACAACGAAGAAAGAACGAGAACCACCCAAGCCGCTCAAACCAAACCCAGGCCTACTGTTTTAGTCATGGCTTCTGGTTCAAACGCCCCGGTGATGCATCGATTGCATGTAATTATTCTTCCGGGGTTCTACAACGTGGATTGGTTTGATTTTATTTTAAACACCATTCCACGTGTAAGTTTTAAAGTTCACGAAAAGTCAAGTTTGGTAACGATAATGATAACAGATTTAAATCTAAGATTAAAGTTAGGTAAAGAAGTTTGCAAACTTTTGAATCTGCCAAGAGGTAGACTCGTGCCAAACGTGATTTCCAAGGGGAAGATAAATGCAAATCCTTTTGACAAGCTTGGATACACTGCCGATAAATAAACGACCATTTTAATTACTTTAACGGGCGACCTTCTCAGGCGTTGTGTATTGTGTCAGACTCGAACTAAAGCGTTAATTTACTCGTAAAAACCGAAGAACGAGTTTTGAATTTTCGTTGAGAAACGAACAAGGAGAAGTCGTTAACAACAAAGACGGTAAAATTTACTCGAAATCGACATTGCTTAAACGCGTATGAAATAAAATGGAGACTCACACTTTTCACTTGACCGAAAATCCGCAGACGTTTAAATTGAAACGCGAAATTGATAATACGAAAGGTGCCAAGGCAATTAGGGTGAAGAATATACAGCTTGAAGCTGGGTATTTTAACATCACAAAATCCGTCGAGATCGAGTGGGATACGCGCTTGGGTGGTAGTGCCGCTTACAAGCTCCTAAGTGAAAGTGAAGTAACAGACGCTGAAACAAGAATCGTTGAAGAGTTTTGGGGAGTGTCATCATCTGAAATATTAGACTCGTTTGTCGAAAAACAAGATGAAAGAGTTAGAGATATTTACGAACGGATGAGGTCCTTAATAGAACAAATTACGCGAGAAAGAGACTCAGATATTGAATAAGGGTTACGCGAGCAATTGGCCATCTTAGAGCAATCGCTAGAAATTGAACGCAGAGGCAGAAAATGGCTCATAGAAAAAGTTGCGAGATGTGTAGATTTATATGAGTAGATAATGTTTTTTAAGCATAGAAATTGACAAAGCACGATCTGTAGGCCCGGATACTTTACGAGGGTTAGAAAGGCAAATAGATAACTTAAAGAGTTCAATAAAGGTCGAACGTGACGGTCATGGATGGCTAAACTACAGATTTGCAATATATGTTGTGTCTCTGTTACCCGTTTCAGTTTCTCCCTTGCCAAGACTCCCCAAACCCACTCCACCACCAGAACCTACTTCGCCCGAACCCACTTCCCCTCCCAAACGGGGCAAAACCAATTATTAAAATGTGTGACAAAAATACTTCGTCTCACAGGATATAGACAACCTATCCTCGATCGGCTTGGGGGCCAAGATCCTTGAGCACTACCCGAGGGTAGAAAAGGAACCATTGCATTAGAACCCGGGTTTTATAACGTGGATTGGTTTGACTTTTTTGTTTAATGCCATTCCGGGTGCATCTTTCAAAGTTCATTCAGAGTCCAAGAGGGTGACTTTGTCCATTACCAACCCAAGCCTCAAATTACGGCTAAATAAACAACTGGCTAATTTATTACATCTGCCAAAGGTTACATTTTTACCCCTCGTCATTTATGAAGGCAAGTATGATTCGAACCCCTTGAAATTGGTGTTTATTCATTGCGCCCAGTTGAATACCGGTATTAACTTTTGTAATGGTAAATCTTCGAATATGTTGAGCGTTTTAGATGCCGATCATAAAGTTGTAAAAATTTCATCAAAGGTCGGATTCAGGCTGACTTTTCAAGACTGAACCGGACTAGGTTCATCAAACACTGGTGCGTCCAAGGTCTCAAGGTTAAAGTTGATAATAAAACATCGGACAGCCTTTTGTAATTAATTTGTATGTATTCTTGTTGAAGATAGGAGGCGCCGGCCCCTGGGAAAGTCTAGACTTCACTGATGCTGCTAGGACCCCCCAAGGATCTCTGGCGGCGGGATTGGCGTATCCCCATACATGCACTGTGATTTTGGAGTAGTGTCACAGTTTGATTTCATTTAAGAGATTTTTGTTT
This sequence comes from Acanthaster planci, assembly GCF_054643075.1. Taxonomy (NCBI): domain Eukaryota; kingdom Metazoa; phylum Echinodermata; class Asteroidea; order Valvatida; family Acanthasteridae; genus Acanthaster; species Acanthaster planci. The sequence continues at coordinate 6,743,011 of NC_141794.1, forward strand.
TATTATAGAAATGTGCCGTGTTATGTTAACTTAGAATTGTGCTAAATTCCAGAACGTTGTGGTTCAATTGAACTGAATTGTTAAAGGTATTCACGGGCGGACGAAATGCCGAGGCCGGTGCCTGTGACTTTATAGTGAGTACTTGGTGAAGGGTTGAAAAGTATGGACTGGACTCGGGTCAGTAGTCAATAGTCGGACAGTAAAAAAAAAATGTTTTGTACAAACAAAATTCTGTGAAGTGTTGTTAATCTATTATTGGAAAGAACGTCGTAGTTCACAGGACAATGATGAAATAAAGTATGTTCAAGCAATTCGTCAGCGTTTTCGCGAAGAGGCGAATTTCATGAAAAATCGTCTCTCTGTCAATTTTTATTTTTTTTGTGTGAAAACGATCAAATCATTAGTGCAACATCTACAAGACGGTGAAAGTAAAGTATAAAAAAATCATCAGAAATCCGTAAAATGAAAATGGCAAATTTGTAAATTTATCCAAAAGTGCCAATTTTCGTTTTCACGAAGGGGCGAATTTAAATTCGCCCCTTCGTGAAACCGCAAGCCCATGGGTCAAGGTTTTCACGAAAAGGCTCTTCAACCTTTTTCTCTGCGCTCATGAAGATCAACGAGAGCAATGTTAAGCGTATAGTTTTAGTTCCAGTACAGTACGATAAGTAAAGGCGCGCATGACCAGTCATGTAATGCCGCGTGCATGCATAGCATATGGGAACGATGTCAAATAAGCAATAGGGCGTCTAGCAACAACTAGCTGCAGTCCCGTCCGTCATTAATTCTGTCCTTGAACTTCCAGGCTGAATATACCAAGGTAAGTGTGGAATTAAGAGTGCATTCTTCTCCTTCCACGATTATTGAAAAAACTCACCTTTCCCTAAACGTTACTTAGCTCATATTTAATTGAAGCTCAGTTATGTACGCAAACACTGACACTGTTTAGGTCGGGCCTAGCCCTAGGTCGGGCCTAGGCTACATGTAGTTCAAGCCTACTAGTAGTAGGCCCACTACCATTGTGCAAGGCTAGGCCTAATCATGCCAATTTCCTCACGAATGTGGCGGTCTTAGAGTCTCGAATTCCTCGCGGAGTGTTTGACTATTGGCAAGCTTGTTTTGTGACAAAAATAAAACTGGTAGGCTATAAAATAGTGGTTACCTTGACACATGCTTGACAAAATAATATTGATTGCCATGGCATTAGGCTATCACTAGCAGATTAGTCTGGAATTCGAGGCGTCAGGGAATTAGGCAAAAAATTGGCTGGTTCATGTGGTTGCCTTTTTGAAAACGTAGACCCTACCAATACTACTACACTACTTGCTCATCTTGTAAAATCAGATGTTAACATTTCACACCTTTGAAGTTGAAAAATTCTGATGAACCTTCAGGCCTAAAAGTTTTTTTTTCAAATGCCAATCTAGAGAAATCTAGAAAAAATTTTGTCAGCAAACTGGTTATTTTGAAGCTAAGCATTGGGGTTTGCTGAAACAACAAATACACCCAAACTGCATGTTTAGAAGCAATATGTGCAAACATTTCAAACAAGTCTTGATTTTTGAAGTGCTTACTTAAGTATCTAGCCTAGTAGGTTGTGGTTACAACGTAACATTATTAGGCCTACTGCCACATTTTAATTCTTTGAAAGTGTATCCTGTGAAAAATAGGTTTAGCACCAGGTGTCAATAAATCACAACTGGGCTCCTCTGTAAAGCAAAAAAGTAGGTTGTTTTCCCTAGTATTGTCATAATAATAATTCCAACATCTGCATGTAAGTTCTGGCAAGATTAGTCACACTCACGGAGTGAAAATTTTGACCAACCATGAATTTTTCAACTTGTTAACATTTAGAAAATTAACTGAAGGAAATTTACATTTTTTTTTAAATTGCAGAAGCTTCCCCGTCATGGATGTGGTGGTTCTTTGAGAAAAGGATGGGCCAAAAAATGTGGTGTCCACTGCAGATTTGAAGTTTGATGGTGTCCTGCGGAGAGGGTCATCAGTTACCATGCTGTGGAATGATGGCGAGTGGAAGGGTACCATCATCGATATGGAGGAGTCACCTCCCAACTCTGACACTGACGATGATGATGAAATTCCCCTATCGCAGTATCTGTCGTCCAAACTCAATGGTGAGCTTATTCAGAGTTAAATTTAAAACTGTAACTCCAAAAAACTGTTGTTAAATGAGAGTGATTATTGTCATGCGCACTGGTGTTGGAATAGACAAATCATGAAAAAACATTCAGCTCACATTAAAAACAACCACATGTATCAGGGTGTTACAACTACACTCATTTTTATTGAAGATTGCTCTGAATTTTGACACCTTTACTCTGAACCTTATGTTCTGATTGTTTCTCAATGTTCCGACTAATTGTTTAATTCTGCTATGTTCCATTACTCCATCGCGGGCATTGTTGTATTTTTAAATTTTTCAGGCAGCAATTCCAGAAATTCTTTTCTTCTGATAATTTCCATATGCAAGTGCATATATATGTAGACATGTATCCTGGTTACAATAACGCACACATCAAGAACCTCTCCCTTTTTTAAATGGCAGCCATGCCAATAGACATAAAAAGCATTGTTATATAATCTGCATTATTGTCTTTTTTGTTTTGCTTTCTTGTTTCTCAAAGTTTAATATCTCAAAGTTTGTTGCTTTCATGCCAGAATATTTGTGTTTATATTTTGCAGGTGGACCAAGACCCTTGGACAAGATGTCTGGAAATGACGTTCTTGAAGGGCCAGCAGTTTGTGGGGAATTCCAGTGCAAAGATGAAGTGTGGGCTGCCTGCCACCGCTGCCTTGAATATCTTTGTTTTAATCATTTTAATACAAGCAAAACATGTACTTCGCATAATGTACATGGTGAATTATAGATGATTGATGCAAAGAGCTGTTCAGCCCCTTTGGCAGTTTAAGACCCAAAGGATGTTGAAATTATATCCAGTTCACCTCTTTGTGCTTCAACCCAGGTCATTGATGTTCACTCCAGATGCATTAATATTCCATCTATCTCTCCTGCTTCACTGCAGATCGATGATGTTTACCCAGAGAGTGATATTCCATCTTCTTCTGCTCGTTCTGGGCAGTACCCACCACTTTCCTCTCCTGCTGTTGCATCAGTGCCATGTGATGGTGCTAGCCGTGACAGTGATTTTACATCTTCTGCTCGTTCTGAGGAGTATCCACCACTTTCCTCTGCTGCGTCAGTGCCATGTGATGGTGCTAGCCGTGACAGTGATTTTACATCTTCTGCTCGTTCTGGGCAGTATCCACCACTTTCTTCTGCTGCTACTGCATCAGTGCCAAGTAATGGTTCTGGATATTTATATTCTGCTCGGACTGGTCGTTATCCACCAGTTTCTTTTCCTGCAGCCGTTTCATTGCATGTTAATGGTGCTAACCATGGGAGTGATTTTCCTTCCTCTTCTTCTCATTCTGAGGAGTATCCACCAGTTTCCTCTCTTCCCGCTGCTTCATTACAGCTTGACAGTTCTGGCCCTGGAGGAAGTTTTCTATCTTTCTTTACTGCTCGGTCTGGGCGGTATCGTCCAGTTTCATCTTCTCCACTTGTCTCAATGCCAGTTGATGATAGTGTGTGTCTTTCCTCGGGGCAAGGTGATGATTCCATCTCATTTCCTGACCCTGGTGACTTTCATGTTAATGGTGTTGGAAAGGCTCTTTCCCCCAAACGAAAGAAGATCAAAAGGTCCAGAAATTTTCTTGTTAAAGAAAAAAGAAATAGTGGCGTGGCCTATTTTACAGAAAAGTCAAACAGACAGATTCCTCCGAGGCAAGGTGTTTTGGGTGTCAGCAAATGTACTGCTAGATGCAGTAATCTGGATTGCTCTGTAGTGATGGAGGCAGATATTACAACATGGCTTGCTTGGACAAGCAACGTGAATGGATTTTGAGATATGTTTCTGTGGGAACAACAGCATCAAAGCGTTACAGAAGCTTTCATTATACATGTACATTGCCCAAGCCCACCTGCATTTCTGAGACCTGGAAAGTTTGTCGTAGCATGTTCATGTCCACGATCGATGTGACAGAGAAGCAAATCAGAACAGTTTTCTCAAAACTTGACTCATGTGGCATTCTTCAAGGGGAAAAACGTGGGGGAGACAGCGCTCTGATCTCGACACTCTTCTGAGAAATGAGGTTCAAGAACACATCGAGAAATTTCCAAGGATGGAGTCACATTACTGTCGTGCATCCAGCAAGTGTCAATACCTGGCTTCTGACATGAACCTCCAGATGATGTATGGCATGTACATAAAGGAGAAGCCAGAAGGTGCGTCATTGTCTCTGTACAAAAATGTGTTTCACTCCTTGAACCTTAAGTTCCATCATCCCAAAAAGGACACATGTGGTTTGTGTGAAACCTACACGAAATCAGGTGAGGATAAGAAGCAAGAATTGTTGCCACAGTACCAGAAACATATTGAAGAAAAGGAAAAGGCTCGTGCCATCAAAGCTGATGCAAAGGAGAGAGCAGCCAGGAGTTCAAAATATGCTGCTGCAGGTTTTGACCTCCAGTCTGTAATCTATCTGCCGCAATCTCAAAGGTCTGAGATTTTCTATAAAAGGCGCTTGGCATGTTATAATTTTACAATTTATGACCTTGGCAGCCAGGATGGTTTTTGCTTCCTCTCCCATGAAGGCCAAACACGTCGTGGTGCTTGTGAGATATCTTCCTATTTGCATAAATACCTGCAAATTCTGGACGCTCAACATGTTGAGTCTGTTGATCTCTTTTCTGATGGTTGTGTTGGACAAAACAAGAACTCCATTCTTCCAACAATGCTTCTATATTTCATCAAGCACTCTCAGACTGTTCGTGATGTCACACTACATTACTTTGAAACAAACCATGGGCAGTCTGAGGGTGATTCTATGCATAGCACCATTGAAAGAGCTACCAGACAGGTGCGTGACATTTCTGTCCCTTCCCAGTTGGTATCCATCTGTAAAATGGCACGGAAAAACCCAAGGCCTTACCATGTTTTCACTGTCCAGTCACTGGACATTCAGGATTGGAAGTCATGTTCACAGAAGTGTGGCATCCTCAGGGTTCGTTTGTCTGAGGATGGTAAAGGCATTGACTGGACAAAGTTTAAGCAGGTCAAGGTGATGAAGGTCAAATCTGATGAAATTCTTTTCAAGTACTCTCATACCGATGATGCCTTTTCTGTGATCAAGCTCGACAAATCTACAAGAAACACAGACACTGAACGTATCCAGCCTCAGTCATGCTATCTGTCAGGTCCACCTAAGATATCAGACAGCAAATACCAGGATTTAATGAAGCTCTGTTCAGGGCCAACACCAGTTGTTTGTCATCCTGATTATCAAATATTTTACCGACAACTTCCTCACTGAATTTCCATATTGCAAGAAACTTTCACTATTTTTCCTTCCTGTAAATATATTTACATTATGCTATTCCACAGCTGACTTTGTAGCAGGCTTTTTCCTGCACTCTGCTGCTGATTCTACAATTCTTGTGCCTTATTACAAAGATTCTTGTTATCTCTTCCCTTATTAGCCTATTGTGGTTGGTGTAGACGTAGTAGAATATCGTGTTTGTATTCCTAGGTGCCACCTGGTCTCAAGGTGCATTAATGTTCGTGGTACTGATTATACACTTGCATCCAGACTTTCTCTTTGACTTCCTATATATCAATTTGTAAATTGTTACGTTAGTTAAGTATCCTGAAGTTCAAGAGTTGTATCTACTTACCCATTCCCGTCCTTCAATGAATCTATCTGAATAGGAGCTCTTGTTAGTACATAGGTGCAGCATGACATGTTTCTGAAGGGTTATTGAGTTCTTGCCCTGTTTGCCTGTTTGTGTTAGGTTAAAACTTTCGTTTTTTGAGCAAAACAATATTTACCATATTTATGGTAATGCAAGACCCCTATTTTGATTTTGTGGCATTGTAAAATTGTGCTTATAAAATGGTTTCCTTACCATTTAGACAAACTTTGTCAAGGTAGAGTATGAGGGAGGGAGGTAAACACCATTACCCTAAACATTTTAACCTGTCAAGCAATTAGATTTTTTTTATCACCAGTGTACTGGTCTTATTGTTTTTACTTGACAGATTTGGAAGTCATAGAGTTCTGCCAAATTCCTCTTTAATTAATTAAGCACAACTGCTGCGCTTCTGACACACATGAATTACAGTGAATTGTAATTTAGCAGTTTGCACCTAAAATATGGTGCATTTGGAAACAGGTTTTGAAGCTGAAATAAACCTATTAGAAATACTACCTTTTTAAAGCAGCAATTAAAAAAATATATTTAAATGTATAACGGTCTTTCATGCATTAGTTGTAACTGCAGTTCTAATTCTGAAATGCAATTCTTGAAATATAGCGCCCTATAAAATATTACTGTCACTTTTGCCTGAACCTGGACTAACTTTATACTGTGTAAAAAACAAATCTGTTATTTTGGAGTCTTTCTTAATTGATCTTTCTTAGCTTTACAACATTTGATTTTGCAATGAAATACTTGAAAATGTTCATTAAAATAATTTTCATTTCTTGCAGAAAGGAAAATAAGTAATTATAATGTATATCAGTAAGTGATTATACTGAATACTTTATCTTTGAATCATGTTATTATTTATTCTTTTTACTTTCATTACATCGTGGATTGTATGAATGCCTGTATGAATGAATTCATGTAATGTATGTAACATGCTTGTAATATATGGATTTTGCCTCTCTGCTTTTTAAACTGAAAGATACTAAAACCTGTAAATATACAGGTGCAAAAAAAAATCCAATTTGTAATGCTGGAAAATAAGCATAATTGATTCATTAATTGATTATTATGTTAATCAGTCTAAATTCTTGAAAACTGTGTGAATACAGGAAGTGTCATATTGCTTTCTTTGTAGATGGAAAAAAACATAATACAAATAGTTAGGCCTACTGACGGCAAGGTGACACACAAACAAGTTTAACTTTGTACTTTCCACGGCATCTGAATTCCTCTAATACTCACAGCGCCCCTACGCATGATCGCTTTGAAATAGCATAGACTTATCGTTTGCTAAGGGGGCAAAAACTGTACAAACAGACTCGGAACGTTTTCACGAAGGGGCGAATTTGAATCCCAGTGGGGCGAATTTCGCGCGTGCTGACTTGAGCGTTTTCACGAAGAGGCGAATTTTACACGCACGGGGCGAATTTGCTCATTTATCTTTTTTGCGTTTTCACGAACAGCCACTCCTCTAACTTAATTAATTCTGAAAAACTAAACAACCCGTTTTCTTCAAATTACAAGTATTTCAAAAGCGGAGACACTATCCTTTCCACCGATACCGCAAACTCACATATCCAGGCATTCTTAAGCTGTGCCGTGCCAGGATGACAGCTAACCCCGGGGACGACAGCGGGACCCGCCTCAAACCGAGATCGGGACCAAAGACCACAAGTGCCCATCAGTATCTTGGGTTGGCCCGGTGTAGCAGTACATCCGGGATTCGGCCCACTCCCTTCGGGGAACCAAAAAAAAAGATGGATTAACTTAATTTTTGTTCAATCACTTTATCTCTCTGCTCTTTTCTCGTGTAACGTTACGATGATGCCATCTCTCATGTCTCGTGGTACTTCGCCCTCACAGGCATGGAACGCACAGGGTATCCGTACTGCCGTGATGTATGCCGAGTGACAGTCAGTGTAAAAGTGTCGTGTGTTGTTGAGCGATTATGGTGATGGTTTTCATTCTCTTGACAAAGAGCTGTCAGTGTACTTTACCTTCTTGTCGATTCCTCCCCAAATTAATGTCAGTGTAGTTGTGACTAGTCAAGCGCTGCGCTTGCCCTTGGAGTTATCCAATCGGAACGCAGTCCACTGTCAGGCGTTCGGCCCGGGACGGTAGGTTGCGATGTTCTGCACTCACTTGTGTCAATCTCCAAGCACCTGACGAACCTTATGATGGGAGTTCGGTGGTCTAGCCCCCAAAGCCGTACAGCGTCCGCCCTTGTCTCTTGAGCGCGTACTCCACGTCCATGGCAGTGACAGTCTTCCTCTTGGCGTGTTCGCAGTAGGTGACCGCATCACGGATGACGTTCTCCAGGAAGACTTTCAGGACTCCACGCGTTTCCTCGTAAATGAGACCAAAGATGCGCTTCACTCCTCCGCAGCGCGCAAGGCGACGAATGGCCGGCTTGGTGATGCCCTGGATGTTGTCACGGAGGACCTTCCGGTGGCGTTTGGCACCCCCCCTTGCCCAGTCCTTTGCCTCCCTTGCCTCGTCCAGACATGATGTTCTTGCTCTGTTCAATTGCTAGTGAAAATGATGCGGACGACAAGTCGTCAGAGCAGGTATAACGCATGCGCGGACGCGGTAGAAGCTGCACGAGCATGCGGTTGGGATGACAGCCACCTCTGGCGGTAAACGGGGTCAGAACGTGAAGTCAAAGGAGAACCAGGGGACGGACAGAAGGAAAATTGGAAGGGGGGAGATAAATATAAAAAAATAAAATGCGACAAGTAGTGGGTGCCGTGTCTATGTCTCTTTCTTTCCCTAGCCACTTTTATTGACATTCTTGCATGCCGTTATTGCTACGAAATATACTGTTTAATGTCCAGTTTTGTAAAATGGCCTTTTTATTTAGTCGGAATGTGTCGGAGAAGAAGAAAGAGCCGAGAGATAAAGTGATTCAACAAAACTGAAGTTAGTCCGTGTTTTTTTTTTCCTTTTTTGTGTTCCCCCGAAGGGAGTGGGCCAAATCCTGACTGTACTGCTATACTGGGCCAACCGTGGCCAGGACGAGGCAAGCCCCTATTCCACGGCCAAAGTTCAAAGATCAGTTTGATAAACTGGCTGTTTCAGATATCACACTGAAAAGAACAGAGGTTTATTACAAATATAATCATTTAAGATACAAAAAGATAAGTAATTATACAATCCAAAGCCTCTTTAACAGAGGTGCTTATAATAAAGTGAACGTAGAAAAAAGAAGATAAGTTAAACAGGGTGGATTTAAACCCTGTATAATAAGCAGAGTTAACCTGGCTATAAGTAAAAAATTAAATAGACTGGCATCCTCTTTCGGTCGTCAATCTTCTTCGTCGCAGCCCCGGTAGATTTCACCTGTAGGAAAGAACAAAATAAGAAAGCATGGTTATTAGCAAAATACATAATGCAGTATCTTTGTGACAAGCTCGGGAAAGGCCTACTCGTCAGTGTACTGACGGTGGCCGGTGATGCGTTCGATGTAAGTGTCCCAGGAACCATTGATGGCGTCTATGCAGCACAGACGACGCATCAGACCTCGGTAGCGCTTGGATATCCCAAGGCGCCGAAGTGCTCTCTCGTTTCCTGGGCACCAGGAACCGAGGGAACCGACCGCAAAGCCGTACACTTCAACGTCCTTACCCGCAGTAGCCACAGCTTGCCGAAGTCCATCGTACTTGGCGACCTTGGCCGCCGCGGCGATATCCAACGCACCACTATTTCAAAGAAGAGATAGGTCGATGGCTGTTTAATTGAAAGCCCCTTTTGTGCCAAGCTACTTCGGATGTTGTGTTATTTTCTAGGTTTATCTTTTTAGTTACTTCTGCTTGTATTAATACCCGTTCTTTATCTCTTTGTTTCATTCCAGTATTGAGCGATACGCCGCAGTTCAGCCCTGCCGAAATCCCACCTGCTTGTTCCTCCTTCAAACGTCAGCCCCACCTTCTAACCGACCCCGCTGGACAAGTACCGGTTTGTGTCTCTTTGCGACTCAAAAGTTTCGCCCCAAATTGCAGCTTTTCTTCCTTTTTACCTCTGCTGTGCCGGCTGTTGCGGTGCTGTATAATGACATGTTTTTGTTTCTAACCTGAATCCACTCAACGCGCGTCAAATATGCAACGCGCGTAACTTACTAAAATATTCAGCACGCAGTGTGTGCTTGCAAACTTTCCAAGTTTATAAATGATTTAATCATTGTGTTTCTAACCTAAATCCAGGCACCGTGCGTGAAACATACAACGCACATAACGTACGCAACAGACGTGCATTCTTTTCATTGTTCTAAGGGCTGTTCATCTCATTAAATATTCAGCACGCAGTGTGTGCTTGCAAACTTTTCAAGTTTACAAATTATGTGTTGGTTAATCATTGTGTATTGACAAGTCCAGCTTTTTATTATGCGCCGTCGGGTGCGCGCTTCTACGTAGCGCAAAAGGCAAGTGCGTGCCTCATGGATGATTTTCAATAATTTTGGAACTGCATCGTTTGGCTCTTACTGCCGACAGTAAACCATCCTTTCACACGTACATTCAACACGTGATCCTGTGAAGCGCACCCTCGCGGCCTTTCAAATTTAAAACCCGATAGGTAGCGACTGATTTTACTGTTTCATTTTCTTATCACAAGTCCTGATTGTGAAATACTGAAATATTACGGGTTCTGTACTTAAGAAACGGGCGCCTCGACCAGAAGTAAAGAATGTAAACAATGGCACACTGTGACTGTCACAGGGTCTTGGAAGCGTGCAATATCGCCACGCCCATAACGTGGAGTCACTCTCGGTGTAGCGTTACGTCGAGTGTAGAGACACTGCGGGACAACTGCAATTGTGAAGGGCGCCTTCTTGTAGCTTGCATACAGTGAAGCTCATGTACTTGTGCAGAGTCGACCATGGAAACATTTCTCACTGAAAGGTTGTTCAGGATCTGGATAGGAATTGCCAAAGTTCAAGGTCATGTCCTCATTTACTGTCACGGTCTAGAGGTTATCTTGGGCTGCGTAATGTGGAAAATACTAATCTTGAACGCTTCTTAGCCTTGGGCCAAAATACGTTGTGTGGCACTTTGCTAACATTTTTGCCATTAAAGGCCTTTCTACGACCTTCGTGTCGACAATTTGATCCTTTTTTTGTAAAAACTATTTTTTACGCCCTTTGGAAGTCTACGTTTTTACGTCTTTTATTTTACGTCTATTTTTCTACACCTTTATCTTTCTACGCCTTGGTTAAGCTTTTATTAACGAAAGAAATTAGGTTTTTTTTTTGACCTGGCGTTTGCTGGCTCTTTTCTTCCGTGGCAGAGTGCACAGACTTTTCTTTTGGAACCATAGCAGTGTGTGTGTTTTTTTTTTTCGTTGTGGGTGTTCAAGAACGATGTCCACCTTTATTAAGTAATAACCAGTGCGCATTCGAACTTTGGTTCGACAGCGAAGTTCAGTCTGAGAAGATTTTTGATGAGTTTCGGAGGTTGGAGATAGTGGCGAAAGACCTCCTCTCGGCGGTCCAGCCACTACTTGGTAATCGGTTTGATGTGGTTTTTAAAAAGCCGGAATTGGCTCGGCGTTTCAGACCTACTATGACATCCAACGTGGGACACCGTCCGGCTGCTTGTCTTGTTACGAAGTGCTACAATTGCGAACAGCTGGACCATCGTAGCATCGACTGTCCTCAACCTCAGCATGCCGGGCTTCTGGTGCTGAGGGACACGTGGCAGCCCGTTGCCAGGGGACCTTCGCTGCTCAGGTCTGCGAGAACCTCTCTGGTGTCTCTTTTAGTTCCTATTCCAACGCGGTGAAACCCTGCGGACAGGCGGCCACATTGTTTTTTCTCCCTCCCAAACGGGGCGGACGGAGCCGAACTGATCCGCCGAGGATTGTGGACGCTCCCCAGCATAACGCCAAGATGGAGCAGACCACACAGGCATCCTCTTCAGACGACTCGGAGACCCACTGACACGCAAGTAGGACGGGATCAGCCGGCTGAGCTCTATTCGGACGTGGCGGTGGCCGTTCTCCCATGAGGCGTGGAGCTGCCAATGGCCCCTTCGAATTCCCAAGATCTTGCCATAGGGAGACAACGCAGTGGTGACTGTAATGTCTGGGAGCTCGAAGGGGGTGACTCGGACCGTCACAAAGGTGACCCCTTTCGATGCCAAGTTCGCCATCGCGGGGTGCTGGTTGATACGTAGTACGCTCGTCAACAGCCTCTCCTTACTGGCGTCAGATTTGGTCGTCACGCACCAACGTCGGTCGCTGAGTTGCTTGACGCAGGCCACGTCTTCCTCTCTCAGGGTGTTCGCAACTAGAGTACCCGCCTCTCTGTAGGTGACCTTTTCGTCGCATGACAGGAACACAGAACGATCTCTTCGTAGCGTTCTAGTAGCCATCCTGAATCGAAGTGATGATAAACTGGCTTCTCAATGAACAGCGTTTCAGATATCACACTGAAAAGAACAGATGCGATGCTTAAAATGGTTTAATCTTACGAAAAAAACTATCGCAATAGATATACAATAACAAATCAATCGTGATAACCTATAACGATAAAATTAAAACGTATACTCAAACATTAGAAGTCAATAACAGACATGATTAGTGACTAAAGACACTTGCACAAGACGAAAAAAATAAATGTATACAAGAAACAGCAAATTCGGAGCACACACAAAAAACAATTCACTACATCAAACGACTTATACAGTGTGCAAAATCCAAGAAAACTTGACTTACATGGAGGACAATTTATCAAGAGAAAATCAGGCACAACTAACAAACATGCCACATGGGAACTGACCATGAAGAAAAAAGTTACAATAAAACAAACCCGCTGAATACACTAAACTTGGCAACAAACAAACGCTAAAACTTTTCGCGGGAGGAAAATAACCTCTTCAGCACTGAAAGGAAGCCTATGATTGAGACTCCCCAAGTAGGAAACAACGGGACAAAAACAAAAACATGAAACAAGCTTTTGAGCTGTCCACAATGCAGGCAGTCAAAAAAGGAAGTGTTAAGTTTATAAACCCCCTTCCCGATTTTATGAAGCTGAGCTGACAAGGTGGTGGTGACCAGGTCATGATCCGACAGAGGAAAAGCGACAATCGCACTCTGAGCACCAGCTGACAACTCACGGGACACATAAATCCGGTCAATGCGTGTGGAACACGTCTTATCACGCGAATACCACCTAAATCTACACAGACCGGAATGATGCTCCCGCCAGCAATCCACAAGGTCGTACAGTCTCACAATTTTTTGGATTTCATTGGAACCCCTCAGACTTTGTAGATTATGCCCCCCCCGAATCAAAATCAAGATTGTCAACACAGTTAAAGTCACTCCCAGAATCACATAGCGCATTCCTTCACAATGTAAAGGTAAATTCTCAGACATGAACTTCTGGCGCAGTTTTGGGTCATAAGGAGCATACATATTAATTAACGATTTTTTTTTTACTACTCCCTGGGTAATTAACTGTCAGAGACACAATACGACCTTGTGAATCACGGAGAAAGTCAGACGGTGCCCACGAGTACCGTCGTGAGAGCAGTATAGCTGCTCCACAACTAATATTTCTACCAAAGGACCAAAAGCCAGCGCCGCCAAATTCTTGAGACCACGTACAAGAGTCTCTGAAACAACAGGCATGGTTTTCTTATGAAAATAAAATTTCCGTATTAGTTGAATTACAAGTCTCAAAAACCCAGCGGCGCTTGCCCGGGTCCCTCAGCCCATTAGCATTCAAAGAAAAAAATTGAACAGCTACCATAACAACAAAAATAGGAATATACAGATTTCGAATCATAATAAACACAAGGAATGCTCAAAATATGATTAAACAAATTACCATTAGTGACAGTCTTTAGGAACCAATCTTTGGGCTTTCTTTTTCCTTCTCGGTTGCGGTGTAACCCAGATGTCGTCGTTATCAGTGAACGTCGGTGGGGAAGGAGAAGAAAGGCCCAGCTTGGAGGAGACTACCGAAATTAGTGATCCTCCCGACGAGGAACTGTCCGAATCGTCCTTTCCGGCCTGAGTTGAATGGACAACTCGTTCCGCCCACGTCTTGGTTCGAGTACCAGCAGGGATAGACCGTGGGGGGGGCTTACTGGAAGCATTCCGTTTATAACGTTTGTAACGAAATACCTTTAATTAGGACTCCGCCAGTAGTGGGAACACACACAAATCAACTAAACAGAAAAAAACTATTTGTTTTAAATTCGCAACTGGCTTCTGGCATTTAATTAATGAACAAAAATAATTGCATCATTTCAAATATTTACAATTTGACAGTATGGATTCAAATCGTTGAATCAGCCCAACAAACTTCTCGGCTGTAATTCACAATCTAATTAGCTCGTGGCTATAGTCAGCAAGTAACCGAATCAAGTGCCATCTTTAAACAGTTTGATCAGTACTCATTACTGCATCTACAATTATACAGCACAACCAGTAATTTATACAATAATAACAGAACTACAGTGACTACAGGCACGGCTGAGACGAGGCACAGAATTTGTCAGGATATCCACATGTTTCAGAAGTGGTATTCATACATGTACATGCAACAGAAACAAATCAAAACAGCATGTTGCCTTTGCCAACACCCAGTCGCAAATCCTCGACAGGCAATAGTGGGCTCTAGTTTTTATACAGAGTGCCCAACCCAGTTTTCAAAAAGACGGAATGTAAGGGAGTGGCCCTCCATTCTCTGGTGATACAAAATAATTCAAATATAAATGACTGATCTACAGACTGCACACTGAGCTCTGCTCAAGCTTATCCAACTTAACAAAAGAGTCCTGTTTAAGAAAAGAACAAGCTAAATTCTCAGCATGCAATGAGCCATGAGCAAACACAAAAAAGGTATTCAAATTAGACATCAAAAAGGCTTTTCGTTACAGAACACCGAGGAGTCTTCTTCCGGGCCGTGACTGATCGTCGTGCTCATTTCCTCTTCGGACGAGTCGCTTCCTGAGGTGGTGACAGTGCTCCGGCTAGGCTGCCATGCTTCAGCCGCTGGAAACGGTCTAGGCCGACCGCCTTGAGAGTGGCCACCACGACGCCTGCTGTGTAAAGCCCTTTGTGGTTTTGGGGACTCCTTTGTTGCTGGGGCTTTGTCTCCAGTCTTTGTGCGACTCCGGGAGTCACCGGAGCGTGGACCGGAAAGCGGCGGTCCCGGCGGTCAACGCGGACCTGTCCCGGTGGAGCAGCCTGTCGGGCGAGGTCGGCGGTCGGTCAGTGCGGCTTGGCCTACCTTCCAAAAGAGGGGGGGGGGCGCATCGTTGCAGACCGCTGGTCGGAGGGATGCTCTTCCTCACTCTCAGTATCACTGCCGGACAGCTGGGGACCCCGAAGTCAGTTGGCAAAAGACCGAGGGCATTGCCGGCTGATGTGGCCGTCCTCCCCACACGTCAAACACTTAACTGGTTGGGGCACTGGTTGCTCCGATGCCCTGGCTGCTGGCAGTTGTAACACACCAGGGTCGGACACTCAGCTGCCTTGTGCCCCTCTTGACCACATCTCCGACAGGTTGCCGGCTGGTTGTCGTATCGTACCTCGAGGAGATAGGAGCCAACTCGGACATACGATGGAATGGGTTTTTCAAGCTCCATTCTCGCGTGCCGTTTGCCGTTCTCCCAACCAGCATGTCGCTGCCAATGGCCTCGTCGAATACTTAGTACCTTGCCGTATGCAGAAAGCGCTGTGGTGACCGTTGCGTCCGATAGTTCATACGGAGCCATAGACACAGTCACGTAGGTTATTAGTTTCGCCTCAGACGTCACAGCAACCGCATGATTGCCGATCCGCATGGATGAGCGCAGAAACTGCTGCTTAGTGGCATCGTCTCGTGTTGTCACAGCCCACTGCTTTGCTGCACTTGCTGCACACGCAATACTTTATCCTCACCAGCTTCACGCGCGATCAATTCGCAGACTTTCTCCATATTCTTCTTTCTCGTCAAGATGAAGGAGAATTGTCTTTTCTCGGCGAAGAGACATGACGCTGAGGTTGTAATAGTACAAGACGTACTGAAAGACGTACTGTTTTTTGATTTTGGGACAAGAGGTCCCGGGTAGGCTGGCCACGCCAGACCACAGTTTTCATGGGAGTACGACTCCCCCTGCCTGAGCTTGGCACCTACACTAAAACCAGTCACAAAACGACAAAGAACTATCCAAAATCCCACAAACAGCAACAAGAGCCTCCGAAAAAATTGAATTAAAAGGCAACAAAGCGTCTTAGATGAAAATCTACAGAGAAAAACAAGTCACATATACTCGGAGCAAAAGAATCAGTGAAGAAAAGCACTAAGTCTGTCCCCAAAACCGCAGTACGGCGTTTAGACCTGTCCCGCTGCACGGATTCCCCAAAGGATCCCACAGCATCGGTGATGTTTCGACCTTTCCAGAGGACAGGCCCCTAAATCCTTAACCCTAGTTAAAGAGCAAACAATTTTGACCCTGACAGACCTAGCACCAAAAACTACGACAAAGGGGCAAAAGGCCTCAAAAATAGAAATCCCCTGCAAGTTCACTAAAACCCGGTTGTTGCGGACAGACATGACATTGCCCGACTTACTCCATCGTCTAAAAAACAGGTCTCTATCTAGTCTGCGAAAATCCGCCTCAACACGCTGTTTTAAAAAACGCTTCGAAATACGTAGAACAGAACCACTATCACCTTGAAAATGACCAATAATAAAAAGTTGAATAACCGAAGTAGCATTACGTACAATACAAGTAGTATCATTCCCATACTGCAAAATTTTACACTGGATGTAATTGATACCGCGGATGAAGATTCCTTGAATATCTTCATCATTACGAACAGCCGCCGCAAAGGGTTCAATGAAAATAACATACAAGAGAGGCGACAATGGACATCCCTGCCGGACACCTTTCTAAGGAGGAAAAGGATCAGAAAGAAAGCCACTGACCAGAACTTGACTAGAAACGTCTGTATATAAAATACGGAACCATTTGACATAATTAGGCCCAACTCCAATTTTTACAAAATCTATGAAAAGAAAATTCCAATCAACACGATCAAAAAATTCTGTTGATCGAGAGAGATAAAAAGTGAATTTAAATGTCTCTCATCGGCATAAAAAACATGGTCACGAAGAATGCATGCATTATCATGAATGCATCTACCTTTAACACCACAAGTTGGGAAAGGACTAATAATAGAAGGAAACACAGAAGAAAGACGATTGCATAATGCTTTAGCGAGCTGTTTATAATCAACATTCAGCAAAGAAATGGGCCTTTTATTCTGAGGTAAGGTACCATCACCTGACTTATCCGAGAAAGTGATAATTCCAGACCTTTGGGAGTTAGATTAAAACCTGTAAATTAAAAGCACAGTTAAAAACACCAAGAAGGTCAGGACCACGTATGTCCCAAAAAGTGTGATAAAATTCCTTAGGCAGACCGTCGCTGCCAGGGGACGTACCATTCTGCATGCCGCAAAGAGCAGAATCCAATTCGGGAAGAGAAAGAGTCTCTCCAAGACTTTCCGCACTCCCCTTAGAAAGAAAACTAGAAATCTGGTTGATAAAAAAGGATTGAAAACTATCAACAGTGCTATCTGAAGAAAAGAGAGACGCGTAAAAGTTTCTATAAATACCCAGAATTTCCTGGGGCGAAGAAGCAAGAGTTCCATCTGGCCGTTGCACTGCAGAAATGGAGGAAGCTTTTTTATGATTATATTCAGATCTAAAAACAAAGACTAGATGGATGCTCCCCGTCGTTTAAATGTTGGACCCGGGCGCGCAATTTTGCACCTTCTGTAAGGAAGTCTTCGAGCTCAGAATCAGTGGTAATATCAGAGAGGGTAGCCACATGGCTCTCTTGTAGACAAGAAATATCATAGTTCTTACGAAGCTCAAAAACCTTTGTTCTCTTAGAGACGTCCCTCATGCCATTTACTTTTAGAGATATAAGGGAAACCATAACTAAAATAGAAAATAGTCTAATAAAAAACATCATGAAACACGAGAAGAAATTAAATTAGCAGGAGAAAACAACTGAACAGTAAAAGAGAAGGAAACAAAATATTTCAGACAAAAGAAGATAATGGGAAAACGAGAGGGAGCCATCGTATCGTATGCCAAAGATGGTGCATCCCAAACTACTTGGACAGTCAGAGGAAACATGACCGACTTCGAGGCATTTCAGGCACTTGTGTTCCTGGCAGTCCTTTGCCATATGGCCATCGCTCCCACATCGAGCACAGGTACGAACCTGGCCCGGGTGAGAGATCCAGGCATTTCTGTCGCCAATCCGGATGACGGAGGGAATAGGTTTCGTCACCCTCATCCGGTATTGGTGATTACCATTGAATACAGTAGGTTCGTTCAGGAAGGCGCAAAAGCGACCCTCCAGAACTTGCCCGAAACGCCCCAAAATCGATCGCACTACGTTATCATCAATGTCTAGAGATACATATCGAACCGTAACTACTGTTAGTCCATAAAAATCAGTTACAATACAATTATTCAGCTGCTCTACTTTGGGCACAAACTCCCGGCAAAGGCACGACGATTTAAACTTTACGTCGTACCTATTTATACCCGGGAGCTGTTGTGCCGCCACTAGATGGCCTGCTGTTGACACTCCCAAATGCTTTAATCTTTGAAACAACCTGTCCGGAGAGACTGGGCTGTCGAACCTTATCTCGACGACACCAGCCCTCCTAACTGAAGTCATAATGAAAATGTGAAAAGACCGTCAACTGCACAGCCGAAAAATACGAAAGAAAAAGTGAAAAAAAAGCAAATAGATCACTGCACTGAGCAGAAATGAAAAAAACACAGACTACTACTGATAGACTATGCAGAAAAGGAAGAGGCACAGACCACAACCGCTGGACTATGCAGAAAAAAAAGGGAACACTCACCGGACCGGCTCTGAAGTACCCAGGGGTCCGAGCACTGCACAGGGCAGGCGGGCGTGTTCAGCTGACTGAAGACTGCAGCTCCTTTGTTAAAGGTGGAAGACCAGCCGGCAAGTGAAGAGAGTACAAGATGTACAAAGTTGTACCAGATGAAGCTAGATGTTCACAAATAAGCCAACGAGCGATGAACCCAGCCACACCCGATGGAAACCTCCAGAACAGCCAGATGTCGGGAAAATCCTCGATGAGACCTCGAGAACTCGCTCCTGATGCCGATGTGAAGGCCGAGAAGCGATAAAGATTAGTATTTCCCACATTACGCAGCCCAAGATAACCTCTCAATCGTGACAGTAAATGAGGACGTGACCTTGAACTTTGGCAATTCCTGTTCATATCATGAACAATCTTTCAGTGAGAAATGTCCCCCCCCCAGAGAAAAAGAAAATTCCAATCAACACGATCAAAAGCCTTCTGTTGATCGAGAGCGATAAGCCCGCCACCGATATCGGGAGCTGAAGGAAATGCAAATTTCAAGAAAACAGAATCGTGAAGAAGGCAAATGTGAACAAGAATCCACCTTGACACAGCCAGACGTGTAAAAGCGGTCCAACCTGCTGAACACAGACTTGGCAGCATTGGGCGAAGTATAAGAACTAACAGAAAGATGAAGTTTCTTCCAACAGTCAATCAACGAAAAGGTGGATACCAGGATACCAGTGAGCGCAGTTCCACGGCTCCAATAGCACTTGACGTGTTACTGGAACACCGACGGTCCAGGCTAGCATCTAAAACACAATTGATATATCACCGGTCAAGATAATTGGGAGCGTGCCCCGCAAATAAAAGGCAAGATTAGAAAAGAAATCACGACGACAACGGGACTCTTAGGGAGCATAGACGGCACAAAGCCGCACACTCCCTCCAGGACCCTTTAAAATACCATTAACTGTGTGCCCCTCGGAATCAACAGAGGGATCACAAAAACTAAAACGACATCGGTAAGAAAGGAGAACGATAGTCCCAAAGGACGAAGGGGTACCAAAACTGGCAAACATCCGTCCCCGCCACTCTCTTTGCCACAATTCTAAATCAGCGCAGGTGACATGACATTCCTGCAAGCAGGAAACATCAAATTGGGAACAAAACTGAAAGATGCGAGTCCTCTTCTAGGGGTCGCGCATACCATTAACATTTAATGAAATTAAGGAAGCCATACTGCAAATTAGAAGAAAATTCGTAAGAAAAACTGTTGGAGAACACATTCGGAATAGAAGGAAAATTAATACCTAAACTTTAACTTGATGTCCAACACATCCATGTTCAGAACATAACTAGTATGTGGCGAAACAAGATGGTCCAACCAGGCAGACGAGGAGTCCACCGTTGTTTTGCAGACCGGACAAGAGATCACCACGGGGGATTTGTCCTGTTGGGCTTTCCCCCTGTGTTCCACTAATTGTGGCCACGTCTGAAACTGGTCCAGGCACCCAGGAACACTACAGGAAATGGAAGACCCCACCATACCTGGTAGTTTGGCCCTACGCATTTTATTTTTGGCCTTCCTGACGGAGGCCAAACTTGGACCTTTCTTTGCGGGTGGTGGTGGCGCCTCAGCGGCAGAAGAGCAGGTCAACATGAACTCTGAGTCCGAACTTGACAAAGGGGGCTCGTGTTCGACAACAATCATCGGAGTCTGAGCATCGGTCCTCGGGGATATTGTTTCTTCTTCGTCGGAAGAGACGGAATGAGCCCGTTTGGTCGCAGATGTTGGTTGTCTCTGCTTTTCAAGGGGAATGTTGCGAATTCGCTCCTGATACTCAAGAAAAAAAAGTGTTACATTCAGGCTCAACGCAGACTATCTGCGGCGGGCCATTCACATTTGTGCAATTGGCGCAGTTCAAAACCCATACCATGCTGTGACCTATTGGGCAGTCACAGGAAACGCATAAAGCGTCAGGGTCATATGGACCAACCTGCGTACCACAAGCAATACAACGCAAAGGAGGTCGCTCAGTGGAATCCACAGCCGTAGCAGGGACACTATATTGAGAAGTCTCTTCGGTGGCGATCTCGTCTTCGGCGCTCGAAGAGCAAAGAGTATTACTCTTGGCCGAAGATTGAGGCACATCCTCAGCCCGTGAGGGTTGGGACGTCTCCTCTGAGACGACCTGGGCCCAGGTACGTCTTGGAACGATGGTGCTTGGAAAGGTGTTGGGGCACAATTTAAAATTGTGACCCTCCTCCCCGCAAGCAGGGCAGACCACTCTATTGGGACACGCCGAAGCGACGTGCTCCACCCCCAGACACTTGTAGCACTTCTTTTGCTCACAAGACTTGGCAAAGTGGCGCTGCTGTCCACACTTTGCACAAGTGCGGGGTTGCCCGATGTACGAGACCCAAGCGTTTCTACTGCCTATCCGGATAACAGACGGTATATGGGACCGTATTTTCATCTTATATTGGCGGGTACCATTAAATACCGTGGGCTCTCCAGCGTGGGTACAAAACCGACTCTGGAGAACCTCACCGTACCTTGAAAGCAGTCTCCGGACAACATTGTCGTCGACTTCCTGGGAGATGTAGTGGACTGTGACGACGGCCACTCCCTGGTACGAAACTCCCTAACATCCAGGTATAGATGTCATGGCTGGTCGGAACCGCCGAGCCAATTCCAGCGTCTTAAACACAACATCGAAACGATGGCCAGGTAGTGGCTGGACAGCCGAGAGGAGGTCTTTCGCCACAATCTCCACCCTCTGAAATGCATCGAAAATCGTTTCCGACTTAGTGGGCATCGTTCTGGAACCCACAACGGAAAAGAAAAAGGAAACCACACACTGCTATGGCTCCTAAAGAAAAAAATCGTGCACTCTGCCACGAAAGAGACGGGCAAGCAAACGCCCGGTCAAAAAACTTTCTCTACAATTTCCGGCTGTAATAAAATCCTAACCAAGGCGTAAAAAATAGGCGTAGAAAAGTAGACGTAAAATAAAAGACGTAAACACGCAGACTTCCAAAATGCGTAAAAAAAGACTTCACAAAAAAAGGTATCTTTCTAGTTACTTCTCTTAATTGTATTAATATCGTTCTTGATCGCTTCCATCTTTTCGTTTCATTCCAATATTGAACGATACGCCGCAGTTCGGCCTTGCCGAAGTCCCACCTGCTTGTTCCTCCTTCAAACGTCGGCCCCGCCTTCGAACCGACCCCGCTGGACGAGGCCCGGTTTGTGTCTCTTTGCGACTCCAAATTGCAGCCTGCCTTTCTCTTTACTCCTGCCGTGCCGGCCGTTGCGGTGCTGTATAATGACATGTTTGTCTTTCGAACCTGAATCCAGGCAACGCGCGTCAAATATGCAACGCGCATAACTTTTTATTTTTAATTCACAATATGCAACAACAATAGAAAAAAAAATACATGAAAGTGAGTATGGAGTAGAAAGTGGACTACACGTCATTAAGAACTTCCCAGGGAATAACAAAAACATACTCCAGACTACAAACAAACATAAAAGACACCAAAAAGACAAAACACAGGACATTACCAACTGAATTACAAGGTCAAATAACTCTTACAGATGACAGAAGAAAATTACAAATATCTCACAAAAAGAGGTTAGCCCATTTTTTCAGGAATTTATCAAATGTCCCGTTTCTCGTAGCAATGGCCTCCTCTATTTTGAAATACCGAAAAACAAACCTTTTAAAAACATCTATTGATAAGAAAGCTAAGTCGTGACACTTACTATCAAAAATAAACTTTTTTGCCAGAACAGCAATCAGGGAGAGAAGTTCTTTTTCTGGAAATAGGCCAAAACAAACATCCCTACAATTCAGAGTCACTGGATAATAAGAGGTAGAGTTAAGCCAAGTGACAATATCCTTCCAAAACAATTGATTTTTTTCACAAAACCAAAACAGATGAAGCAGACTCTCACGTTATTCATTATAAAAGAAACAAATGTCAGAGTCCTTCTTTTTAATTTTATAAAGAAAAGTATTTGTTGGGATTAAAAACTGGATAAATTTATATTGAAAATACTGGAGCTTAGAGTCCCTAGTAATCCTAAAAGGGATCTGGTAAACCTCTTCCCCCTGTGGGGAAAATCCAAGTGATGCAGTCCACTTCTGCTGACATTTACTAGGCACTTGAGCTACAACCTGCGAGAATAAATTATAAACAAATTTTGAAGGATTTTTCTGGTTACAAAGCTCATGGATCAGCAATGGAGGAAACTCAATTTTAGTTATTATATCAAAATGAATTAGTTGTTGCTTCCAATCTATAGGAAGTGCTTTTAGCAGACCAAAGTACTTGATAAAAGTGCAGTTAATGTTGCCATACTTCAGTTGAAACTCATGGAAAGTCAAAAAGCTTCCATTTTCTGAACAAAGATCTTTAACTGTTAAGATCCCTTCCTCCTTCCAGGTACGATAAAAAATACATTTCTTGTTAATTTTAACATTAGAATTAAGCCAAATGATTTCTGACAAGAATTTATTAGAATGATTTAAATTATGCAATTCTAACCAAGCCCTGACAACATCTTTCAGGAAACCAAACCAAACCAAACCAAAAAGAAATATTTAAGTTCCAAATAATGTCATAAATTCCAGTTTGTCTGAAAACACCATAGACAAAAGTTTTCCACTTTGCCTTATTCGAATTGTCAAGAAGTCTCTTGATCCAAGTGCATTTAAGACCTTTTTGGAAAGACTCCAAATCGAGCATTTTCAAACCACCATGTCTGAAGTCATTGATTACAACTTTCCTGCTTACTAGATCAGGTTTCCCATTCCAAATGAATTTATAAATCAGTTTGTTAACCTGCGAAATGAATTCCTGAGGAGGATTAGGTAACACTGTCAATAAAAAGGTCAATTGAGACAGGGCCAAGCTTTTAACAATGGTAATCTTGCCAATGGGAGTCAGGTCTCTCCTGGACCACAAATTTAACATAGTCTGAATTTTCGTCAACTGGCCGTCAAAGTTTAAATGAAACAAATCTTTCTCGTCATGGGTAAATAATACACCCAGGAATCTAACAGGCCCATTAGTCCAGGAGAGACCCCGACTAATCAATTTATTAAAATTGACTTAAAGGCCAGACGCCAACTCAAAGCTATCAAGAATTTTAAAAGTAGAAAAAATGGACTTTCTGCTCCCATCTAAAAAGATAGTAGTGTCATCTGCATAGGCACTAATTTTCAGTTCTGTATCTTCAGTCTGAATACCTACAATATCAGAAGAATGTCTGATACCAATTGCTAGCAATTCAGCTGCAATAATAAACAGATATGGGCTCAATGGACAACCTTGACAGACCCCTCTGGTAACATTAAATGAATCAGAGACATAACCATTATTAATAATGCAACTAGAAATATTGTAATAAAGAGTAGAAACCCACTTTATAAAATCATTTCCAACATTGAAATATTTGAGACTTTTTTCCACAAATGGCCATTCTAATCTATCGAAAGCTTTTTCGAAATCCAGGAAAAGAATCACACCAGGAGTAGCATTTTCAGAAGTAAATTTAACAGTATCAAGTACAAGTCGAATATTCTCCCCAATATAACGATTTTTCATAAAACCGGTTTGGTCTTCATTGATAAATTTAGGGAGAACTAATTTCAGCCTGTTTGCAATTGCTTTGGCACAGATTTTATAATCAACGTTTAGGAGAGAGATAGGACGCCAATTTTTCAAATCAGTAGGATTTTTACCTGGTTTAGGAATTAAATTGATTATCCCTCTCCTCTGATTTGCCGACATTTCCCCACAATTGAAAGAAAAGTTGAAAGATGCTATCAAGTAATGTTTAATATCAGACCAAAAAACTTTATAAAATTCAGCTGGGATGCCATCGCAACCAGGCGTCTTATTATTGCTCATTTCTTTAAGGGCAGCAAGACATTCTTTTTCTCCAGAGAACCATCACAGAGTAACTGGTCATTTTCAGTTAATTTATTCTCTAGATTGTTGAGAAGGAACTCGTCAAATTTGGACTTTTCTATAAGGTCGGATTTATATAAATTTGAATAGAAATTGAGCTCCTGTTTCAAGATGTCAGACTGGTTTGTGATGACATCACCATTCTCACATACAAGCTTGGAAATAGAGTTATTTTTAAAATTCCGTTTTTCTAAATTTAAAAAATACTTGCTATTTTTCTCACCAAACTCGGTCCAACGTGCCCGAGATCTCACAATGGCTCCCCTTGCATTACTTTCAAAAATTGTTTCCAACTGCCTTTGCTTAAATTTGAGGGAAGTCAACACCTCATCCGAAGGAGCCTCAAAGTAAGCCTTCTCCAACTGCAAAATTTCAGATTCAAGCAAGTTAATTTCCAGCTTCTGAACATTTTTCTTCCTGGAGGCATACATGATTGTTTCCCCTCTAATCTCACTTTTAATAACCTCCCACAAAATGTTAGGGTTTGCTGAGGTGTTGACTTCTACAATATACTTAATGGCATTTTTAATTTGACAAACATACTCTTGTTCTGTCAATAACGAAGTATTCAATTTCCAAAAACCATTACCCCTTTTGCTTTCAGCACTGGTGAGACATAAAGTAATCATAGAGTGGTCTGTTTTATAACCAGGAATAATGTCTGTTGAATCAGTGAAGCCCCAAAGATGCTTAGAAATTAAAAAGTAATCCAATATACAAAGAATCGGCGGGGAATGATTTGATTTCCAACTAAAATGGTGAACACCAGGATTGTTTTCTCTCCAGACATCAATTAGTTCAAAAGAATCCATAATATTTGTGATTTTGTCTTGCACTCTGAAATTCGTACCAGGCTTACCACCCTTTTGTCAAAAGTAACATTCCTTACAGCATTAAAGTCTTCACCTATAATGATATTCCCACATTCAAACTCTGACATTTTTTTAATGATCAAATCAAAAAACTCAGGCCGGTCTTCATTATACCCGTAAACATTAACTAAAGTGAACACATCACCGTCAACCTCAATATCAATTATGATGAATCTACCAGAAAAATCAATCAGATATTTTTTAACAGAAAATTCAAAGTCTTTCTTAAACAGAATAGCAACACCTGCCTTGTTAGATTTATCGTGGCTAAAAAAACTGGTATAACCCCACTCATTCGACCAAGTTTTCTCCGAATTAAATTCACTGTGGGTTTCTTGCAAAAAATATATTGAGAATTGTTTCTTTCTTAACCAAAGATAGACTTGTCTACGCTTTAGGTTATTGTTCATCCATCTAACATTGAGGGAGCAAATATTCATTTTAACCATTTAGATCCTCAGAAAAAGGAACAGTCTGTAACATCTTCTCACATCCATCCACAGAAAATGCATCATTGAAAAAACAAAAGGAGAAACACTGACATTTAGGTCTGAATATTGTTGCTAATAATACCAAAAATCTAGTTGGTAGTAACATGACAGTTTCACAAAAACATTGAGACCAGACACACAACAAATAGGGCATGAAAAAAACAACAACAACAACAACAGCAAAAAAAAACCACTCAAATTGTTCTGCAAATGTCTCGGCGTTCTTCTGGAGGAACACAAATATCTCTTGGCAAATCCCTATGGGCTCCGGCCCTTGCCAAAGTTCTGATACAAGTACTTCATGCTATCAGCCTCATCTCTATAAAAGATCCTCCAGCTGTCTCCATCTTTTATCCTCAATCTAGCAGGGTAGGATAAATACACTCGCCTAGCTGGGTTTTCCTGCTGGAGAAGTCTCTTAAAGTGTAGCATTTCCCGTCACTTCTTCAGTACCTCAGGAGTAAAGTCCTCTGACACGAAGACCTTCTGATTCTTGTAAGGATTGTTCTTTAACATCTTGGGAGCAGCTCTCAAGATCATCTGTTTATCAGAGTAGCGAAGGAAAGCCACATGAATTGGACGTATTCCCTTACCCTTGGTTGGAACAGCCGGTGATCTATGAGCCCTCTCCATTTGCATATCGGCAGCACTTGAAATCTTCATGTGATCTACCAGAAAATTCTTGATGAATGAGGTACAGGATTCATAATCATCCTCACTTCCTTCTGGAATATGAAGAAACACAAGGTTGTTTCTCCGAAGACGGTTAGAGAGATCTTCCACTTGCTTTTTTAGCTCTCGTACTTCTTCACCATTAGCTTTGCCGCCCACGGCTTCATCCATGAAATTCATTCCTTCCTTCATGTCTTCCATGTCCTTGTTTAGGATGTCAATATTTCTCTCTACCTTATCAACTCTTGTAGCCAAAACTTCTAGTAGGTCCAGCTTCTCTAACTTCTTCAAGACATAGTCCAATTTACAGCTGCAGTCGCAATGCTGATTCAGAGTGTGCACCGCTGTTGAGTCTAACACTGAACCTGTTGAATGTGTTGTATTGTGTGTACTGTCACGCGATGCAAGGGCGGCGCCATGTTGCATTCCGTTGTCCTGAGAAAAATCCACGGACTTTCCGGCCTTAATTCGCTCTTCATTGTTCTGTGAAGCTCTCGTTGTCCTAGGCATTTTGTCAGTAGATCCACACGAAAGACTAGGATAGCTTATTTTCGAAGCAATATCTTAAAAAAAGTGAAAACCGTGATAAATTTCTGGTCTGGCCGAAGCCCACTTAAAAACGTGCTCACTTACGCCGACGCATGCGCAGAAAAAACGCGCATAACTTACGCAAGAGACTTGCATTCTTTTCATTGTTCTAAGGGCCGTTCATCTCATTAAATATTCAGCACGCAGTGTGTGCTTGCAAACTTTCCAAGTTTACAAATGATGTGTTGGTTAATCATTGTGTATTGACATGTTCAGCTTTTTATTATGCGCCGTCGGGTGCGGATGATTTTCAATAATTTTGGAACTGCATCGTTTGGCTCTTACTGCCGACAGTAAACTATCCTTTCACACGTACATTCAACACGTGATCCTGTGAAGCACACCCTCACAGCCTTTCAAGTTTAAAACCCGATAGGTTCTTCTCACGAGTCCTGAATGTGAAATACGGATATGTCACGGGTTCTGCCGTAAAAAGTAAAGAGTGTAAGCAATGGCACACTGTCACTGTCACGAGGTCTTGGAAGCGTGCTATATCGCCACGCCCACAACGTGGGATCACTTCTGGCGCAGCGTCGAGTGTAGACACAGTGCGGGACAATTGCAATTGTGAAGGGCGCCATGTTCTGGCTTGCATATAGTGTAGCTCAGGTACTTGCGCAGAGTCCACCGTGGGAACATTTCTCACCGAAAGATTGTTCATGATATTAACAAAAATTGCCAAAGTTCAAGGTCATGTCCTCATTTACTGTCACGATCGAGAGGTCATCTTGGGCTGCGTAATGTGGAAAATACTAATCTTTGTCGCTTCTCGGCCTTTTGGCTAAGATACGTTGTCTGGAAGTGTGCTACCCTTTTTGCCATTAGAGACCTTTAAACGACCTTCATGTCGACAGTTTTGATACCTTAGAACAATGAAAAGAATGCACGTCTCTTGCGTAAGTTATGCACGTTGCATATTTGACGCGCGTTGCCTGGATTCAGGTTCGAAAGACAAACATGTCATTATACAGCACCGCAACGGCCGGCACGGCAGGAGTAAAGAGAAAGGCAGGCTGCAATTTGGAGTCGCAAAGAGACACAAACCGGGCCTCGTCCAACGGGGTCGGTTCGAAGGCGGGGCCGACGTTTGAAGGAGGAACAAGCAGGTGGGACTTCGGCAAGGCCGAACTGCGGCGTATCGTTCAATATTGGAATGAAAAGAAAAGATGGAAGCAATCAAGAACGAATATTAATACAATTAAGAGAAGTAACTAGAAAGATACCTTTTTTGTGAAGTCTTTTTTTACGCATTTTGGAAGTCTGCGTGTTTACGTCTTTTATTTTACGTCTACTTTTCTACGCCTATTTTTTACGCCTTGGTTAGGATTTTATTATAGCCAGAAATTGTAGAGAAAGTTTTTTGACCAGGCGTTTGCTTGCCCGTCTCTTTCGTGGCAGAGTGCACGATTTTTTACTTTCGGAGCCTTAGCAGTGTGTGGTTTCCTTTTTCTTTTCCGATGTTGGTTCCAGAACGATGCCCACTTTTACTAAATACAACGAGTGCGCTGTCGAACTTCGGTTCGACAGCGAAGTCAAGTCGGAAACGATTTTCGATGCATTTCAGAGGGTGGAGATTGTGGCAAAAGACCTCCTCTCGGCTGTCCAGCCACTACCTGGCCATCGTTTCGATGTTGTGTTTAAGACGCTGGAATTGGCTCGGCGGTTCCGACCAGCCATGACATCTATACCTGGATGTCAGGGAGTTTCGTACCAGGGAATGGCCGTCGTCACGGTCCACTACATCTCCCTGGAAG
This sequence comes from Acanthaster planci, assembly GCF_054643075.1. Taxonomy (NCBI): domain Eukaryota; kingdom Metazoa; phylum Echinodermata; class Asteroidea; order Valvatida; family Acanthasteridae; genus Acanthaster; species Acanthaster planci. The sequence goes on from NC_141794.1 coordinate 6,772,013, forward strand.
TCGACGACAATGTTGTCCGGAGACTGCTTTCAAGGTACGGTGAGGTTCTCCAGAGTCGGTTTTGTACCCACGCTGGAGAGCCCACCGTATTTAATGGTTCCCGCCAATATAAGATGAAAATACGGTCCCATATACCGTCTGTTATCCGGATAGGCAATAGAAACGCTTGGGTCTCGTACATCGGGCAACCCCGCACTTGTGCAAAGTGTGGACAGCAGGGCCACTTTGCCAAGTCTTGTGAGCAAAAGAAGTGCTACAAGTGTCTGGGGGTGGGGCACGTCGCTTCGGCGTGTCCCAATAGAGTGGTCTGCCCCGCTTGCGGGGAGGAGGGTCACAATTTTAAATTGTGCCCCAACACCTTTCCAAGCACCATCGTTCCAAGACGTACCTGGGCCCAGATCGTCTCAGAGGAGACGTCCCAACCTCACGGGCTGAGGATGTGCCTCAATCTTCGGCCAAGAGTAATATTCTTTCCTCTTCGAGCGCCGAAGACGAGATTGCCACCGAAGAGACTTCTCAATATAGTGTCCCTGCTACGGCTGTGGATTCCACTGAGCGACCTCCTTTGCGTTGTATTGCTTGTGGTACGCAGGTTGGTCCATATGACCCTGACGCTTTATGCGTTTCCTGTGACTGCCCAATAGGTCAAAGCATGGTATGGGTTTTGAACTGCGCCAATTGCACAAATGTGAATGGCCCGCCGCAGATAGTCTGCGTTGAGCCTGAATGTAACACTTTTTTTTTTAGTATCAGGAGCAAATTTGCAACATTCCCCTTGAAAAGCAGAGACAACCAACATCTGCGACCAAACGGGCTCATTCCGTCTCTTCCGACGAGGAAGAAACAAAATCCCCGATTACCTATGCTCAGACTCCGATGATTGTTGTCGAACACGAGCCCCCTTTGTCAAGTTCGGACTCAGAGTCCATATTGGCCTGCTCTTCTGCCGCCGAGGCACCACCACCCGCAAAGAAAGGTCCAAGTATGGCCTCCGTCAGGAAGGCCAAAAATAAAATGCGTAGGACCAAACTACCAGGTATGGTGGGGTCTTCCATTTCCTGTAGTGTTCCTGGGTGCCTGGACCAGTTTCAGACGTGGCCACAATTAGTGGAACACAGGGGGAAAGCCCAACAGGACAAATCCCCCGTGGTGATCTCTTGTCCGGTCTGCAAAACAACGGTGGACTCCTCGTCTGCCTGGTTGGACCATCTTGTTTTGCAACATACTAGTTATGTTCTGGACATGGATGTGTTGGACATCAAGTTAAAGTTTAGGTATTAATTTTCCTTCTATTCCGAATGTGTTCTCCAACAGTTTTTCTTACGAATTTTCTTCTAATTTGCAGTATGGCCTCCTTAATTTCATTAAATGTGAATGGTATGTGCCACCCCTATAAGTGGACTCGCATCTTTCAGTTTTGTTCCCAATTTGATGTTTCCTGCTTGCAGGAATGTCATGTCACCTGCGCTGATTTAGAATTGTGGTAAAGAGAGTGGCGGGGACGGATGTTTGCCAGTTTTGGTACCCCTTCGTCCTTTGGGACTATCGTTCTCCTTTCTTACCGATGTCGGTTTAGTTTTTGTGATCCCTCTGTTTAATTCCGAGGGGCGCACAGTTAATGGTATTTTAAAGGGTCCTGGAGGGAGTGTGCGGCTTTGTACCGTCTATGCTCCCTCAGAGCCCCGTTGTCGTCATAATTTCTTTTCTAATCTTGCCTTTTATTTGCGGGGCACGCTCCCAATTATCTTGACCGGTGATATATCAATTGTATTTTAGATGCTAGCCTGGACCGTCGGTGTTCCAGTAACACGTCAAGTGCTATTGGAGCCGTGGAACTGCGCTCACTGGTATCCACCTTTTCGTTGATTGACTGTTGGAAGAAACTTCACCCTTCTGTTAGTTCTTATACTTCGCCCAATGCTGCCAAGTCTGTGTTCAGCAGGTTGGACCACTTTTACACGTCTGACTGTGTCAAGGTGGATTCTTGTTCACATTTGCCTTGTTCACGATTCTGTTCTCTTGAAATTTGCATTTCCTTCAGCTCCCGATATCGGTGGTGGGCTTATCGCTCTCGATCAACAGAAGGCTTTTGATCGTGTTGATTGGAATTTTCTTTTTCTTTGGGGGGGGGGAAATTTCTCACTGAAAGATTGTTCATGATATGAACAGGAATTGCCAAAGTTCAAGGTCACGTCCTCATTTACTGTCACGATCGAGAGGTTATCTTGGGCTGCGTAATGTGGAAAATACTAATCTTTATCGCTTCTCGGCCTTCACATCGGCATCAGGAGCGAGTTCTCGAGGTCTCATCCAGGGTTTTCCCGACATCTGGCTGTTCTGGAGGCTTCCATCGGGTGTGGCTGGGTTCATCGCTCGTCGGCTTCTTTGTGAACATATAGCTTCATCTAGTACAACTTTGTACATCTTGTACTCTCTTTACTTGCCGGCTGGTCTTCCACCTTTACCAAAGGAGCTGCAGTCTTCAGTCAGCTGAACACGCCCGCCTGCCCTGTGCAGTGCTCGGACCCCTGGGTACTTCAGAGCCGGTCCGGTGAGTGTTCCCTTTTTTTCTGCATAGTCCAGCGGTTGTGGTCTGTGCCTCTTCCTTTTCTGCATAGTCTAGCAGTAGTAGTCTGTGCTTTATTCATTTCTGCTCAGTGCAGTGATCTATTTGCTTTTTTTCACTTTTTCTTTCGTATTTTTCGGCTGTGCAGTTGACGGTCTTTTCACATTTTCATTATGACTTCAGTTAGGAGGGCTGGTGTCGTCGAGATAAGGTTCGACAGCCCAGTCTCTCCGTACAGGTTGTTTCAAAGATTAAAGCATTTGGGAGTGTCAACAGCAGGCCATCTAGTGGCGGCACAACAGCTCCCGGGTATAAATAGGTACGACGCCTTTGCCGGGAGTTTGTGCCCAAACTAGAGCAGCTGAATAATTGTGTTGTAACTGATTTTTATGGACTAACAGTAGTTACGGTTCGATATGTATCTCTAGACATTGATGATAACGTAGTGCGATCGATTTTGGGGCGTTTCGGGCAAGTTCTGGAGGGTCGCTTTTGCGCCTTCCTGAACGAACCTACTGTATTCAATGGTAATCACCAATACCGGATGAGGGTGACGAAACCTATTCCCTCCGTCATCCGGATTGGCGACAGAAATGCCTGGATCTCTCACCCGGGCCAGGTTCGTACCTGTGCTTGATGTGGGAGCGATGGCCATATGGCCAAGGACTGCCAGGAACACAAGTGCCTGAAATGCCTCGAAGTCGGTCATGTTTCCTCTGACTGTCCAAGTAGTTTGGGATGCACCATCGGTGGCAGGGAGGAGCACGGATTTAGGGCTTGCCCTAAGACTTTTGCTAACAAGATTTCCCCAGGACGTAGATGGTCCAAAGTAGATGTGCACCAGACTGACGACGAAGAGGAGCAGATATCCACGGAATCAGCAACATCAGCCCCGTCGGTGCCAACGGCTACGCTACGCAGGCTTCTCCTTCCCAAGAAGAAATCTCTGCCGCATTGTGTTTTAGGTGTAACACCATGGCTGGACCATTCCCGGTGGAATCTGTATGTATTGTATGTGACAATTTCATTGAAAGTAAGTTTACTGTTATTACTTGTGTTAACTGCCTGGGCCATAATGGCCCTCCCCGTCTTGTCTGTAACAGGTCTGCATGTGAGAAGTCTGCTAAAGTCAAAATCACGAAGAAGGCAACCAAGAGATTAAGGTCACCGGAGTCGTCTGGAACATCAAGACCTCTCCCTCCTGGATCTTTTCAAGAAGTCATGTGATTGTCGTTTGAAGAATCCAGCTGAGTGGATCTCCCACATGGCAAATTCCCATGCCAAGGAGGTGCTAGAGAAAACTCCATCGTTTTGGGATATTTATCTTTAATTTTCTGTCTGCCCTATTACTGTTGTCACACGATGGCTTTTTCCCATTATCTTCTTTTGTCTGACATGTTTTGTTTCCTTCTCTTTTACTGTGTTCAGTTGTTTTTTCCTGCTAATTTAATTTCTTCTCGTGTTTCATGATGTTTTCTATTAGACTATTTTCTATTTTAGTTATGGTTTCCCTTATACCTCTAAAAGTAAATGGCATGAGGGACGTCTCTAAGAGACCAAAGTTTTTTGAGCTTCTTTAGAACTATGATATTTCTTGTCTACAAGAATGCCATGTGGCCACCCTCTCTGACATTACCACTGACTCTGAGCTCGAAGACTTCTTTACAGAAGGTGCAAAAGTGCCCGCCCGGGTCCAACATTTAAACAACGGGGAGCATCCATCTAGTCTTTTTTTTAGATCTGAATATAATCATAAAAAAGCTTCCTCCATTTCTGCAGTGCAACGGCCAGATGGAACTCTTGCTTCTTCGCCCCAGGAAATTCTGGGTATTTATAGAAACTTTTACGCGTCTCTCTTTTCTTCAGATAGCACTGTTGATAGTTTTCAATCCTTTTTTATCAACCAGATTTCTAGTTTTCTTTCTAAGGGGAGTGCGGAAAGTCTTGAAGAGACTCTTTCTCTTCCCGAATTGGATTCTGCTCTTCGCGGTATGCAGAATGGTAAGTCCCCTGGCAGCGACGGTCTGCCTAAGGAATTTTATCACACTTTTTGGGACATACGTGGTCCTGACCTTCTTGGTGTTTTTAACTGTGCTTTTAATTTACAAGTTTTATCTAACTCGCAAAGGTCTGGAATTATTACTCTCTTGGATAAGTCAGGTGATGGTACCTTACCTCAGAATAAAAGGCCCATTTCTTTGCTGAATGTTGATTATAAACTGCTCGCTAAAGCATTATGCAATCGTCTTTCTTCTGTGTTTCCTTCTATTATTAGTCCTTTCCCAACTTGTGGTGTTAAAGGTAGATGCATTCATGATAATGCATGCCTTCTTCGTGACCTTGTTTTTTATGCCGATGAGAGACATTTAAATTCACTTTTTATCTCTCTCGATCAACAGAATTTTTTGATCGTGTTGATTGGAATTTTCTTTTCATAGTTTTTGTAAAATTTGGAGTTGGGCCTAATTATGTCAAATGGTTCCGTATTTTATATACAGACGTTTCTAGTCAAGTTCTGGTCAGTGGCTTTCTTTCTGATCCTTTTCCTCCTTAGAAAGGTGTCCGGCAGGGATGTCCATTGTCGCCTCTCTTGTATGTTATTTTCATTGAACCCTTTGCGGCGGCTGTTCGTAATGATGAAGATATTCAAGGAATCTTCATCCGCGGTATCAATTACATCCAGTGTAAAATTTTGCAGTATGGGAATGATACTACTTGTATTGTACGTAATGCTACTTCGGTTATTCAACTTGTTATTATTGGTCATTTTCAAGGTGATAGTGGTTCTGTTCTACGTATTTCGAAGCGTTTTTTAAAACAGCGTGTTGAGGCGGATTTTTGCAGACTAGATAGAGACCTGTTTTTTAGACGATGGAGTAAGTCGGGCAATGTCATGTCTGTCCGCAACAACCGGGTTTTAGTGAACTTGCAGGGGATTTCTATTTTTGAGGCCTTTTGCCCCTTTGTCGTAGTTTTTGGTGCTAAGTCTGTCAGGGTCAAAATTGTTTGCTTTTTACCTAGGGTTAAGGATTTAGGGGCCTGTCCTCCGGAAAGGTCGAAACATCACCGATGCTGTGGGATCCTTTGGGGAATCCGTGCAGCGGGACAGGTCTAACCCCGTACTGCGGTTTTGGGGACAGACTTAGTGCTTTTCTTCACTGATTCTTTTGCTCCGAGTATATGTGACTTGTTTTTCTCTGTAGATTTTCATCTAGGACGCTTTGCTGCCTTTTAGTTTAATTTTTGGGAGGCTATTGTTGCTGTTTGTGGGATTTTCGATAGTTCTTTGTCGTTTTTTGACTGGTTTTAGTGTAGGTGCCAAGGTCAGGCAGGGGGAGTCGTACTCCCACGAAAACTGTGGTCTCGCGTGGCCAGCATACCCGGGACCTCTTGTCCCAAAATCAAATAAACAGTACGTCTTTCAGTACGTCTTGTACTATTACAACCTCAGCGTCATGTCTCTTCGCCGAGAAAAGACAATTCTTCATCTTGACGAGAAAGAAGAATATGGAGAAAGTCTGCGAATTGATCGCGCGTGAAGCTGGTGAGGATAAAGTATTGCGTGTGCAGCAAGTGCAGCAAAGCAGTGGGCTGTGACAACACGAGACGATGCCACTAAGCAGCAGTTTCTGCGCTCATCCATGCGGATCGGCAATAATGCGGTTACTGTGACGTCTGAGGCGAAACTAATAACCTACGTGACTGTGTCTATGGCTCCGTATGAACTACCGGACGCAACGGTCACCACAGCGCTTTCTGCATACGGCAAGGTACTAAGTATTCGACGAGGCCGTTGGCAGCGACATGCTGGTTGGGAGAACGGCGAACGGCACGCGAGAATGGAGCTTGAAAAACCCATTCCATCGTATGTCCGAGTTGGCTCCTTCTTCCTCGAAGTGAGATATGACAACCAGGCGGCAACCTGTCGGAGATGTGGTCAAGAGGGGCACAAGGCAGCTGAGTGTCCGACCCTGATGTGCTACAACTGCCAGCAGGCAGGGCATCGGAGCAACCAGTGCCTCAACCAGTTAAGTGTTTGACGTGTGGGGAGGACGGCCACATCATTTTGCCAACTGATTTCGGGGTCCCCAGCTGTCCTGTAGTGATACCAAAAGTGAGGAAGAGCATCCCTCCGACCAGCGGTGTGCAACGATGCGCCCCCCCTCTTTCGGAAGGTAGGCCAAGCCGCACTGACCGACCGCCGACCTCGCCCGACAGGCTGCTCCACTGGGACAGGTCCGCGTTGACCGCCGGGACCGCCGCTTTCCGGTCCACGCTCCGGTGACTCCCGGAGTCCCAAAAAAGACTAGAGACAAAGCCCCAGCAACAAAGGAGTCCCCCAAACCACAAAGGGCTTTACACAGCAGGCAGCGTGGTGGCCACTCTCAAGGCGGTCGGCCTAGACCGTTTCCAGCGGCTGAAGCATCGCAGCCTAGCCGGGGCACTGTCACCACCTCAGGAAGCGACTCGTCCGAAGAGGAATTGAGCATGACGATCAGTCACGGCCCGGAAGAAGACTCCTCGGCGTTCTGTAACGAAAAGCCTTTTTTATGTCTAATTTGAATACCTTTTTTGTGTTTGCTCATGGCTCATTGCATGCTGAGAATTTAGCTTGTTCTTTTCTTAAACAGGACTCTTTTGTTAAGTTGGATAAGCTTGAGCAGAGCTCAGTGTGCAGTCTGTAGATCAGTCATTTACATTTGAATTATTTTGTATCACCAGAGAATGGAGGGCCACTCCCTTACATTCCGTCTTTTTGAAAACTGGGTTGGGCACTCTGTATAAAAACTAGAGCCCACTATTGCCTGTCGAGGATTTGCGACTGGGTGTTGGCAAAGGCAACATGCTGTTTTGATTTGTTTCTGTTGCATGTACATGTATGAATACCACTTCTGAAACATGTGGATATCTTGACAAATTCTGTGCCTCGTCTCAGCCGTGCCTGTAGTCCCTGTAGTTCTGTTATTATTGTATAAATTACTGGTTGTGCTGTATAATTGTAGCTGCAGTAATGAGTACTGATCAAACTGTTTAAAGATGGCACTTGATTCGGTTACTTACTGACTGGAGCCACGAGCTAATTAGATTGTGAATTACAGCCGAGAAGTTTGTTGGGCTGATTCAACGATTTGAATCCATACTGTCAAATTGTAAATATTTGAAATGATGCAATTATTTTTGTTCATTAATTAAATGCCAGAAGCCAGTTGGCCAGTGGCAAATTTAAAACAAATAGTTCTTTTCTGTTTAGTTGATTTGTGTGTGTTCCCACTACTAGCGGAGTCCTAATTAAAGGTATTTCGTTACAAACGTTATTAACGGAATGCTTCCAGTAAGCCCCCCCCACGGTCTATCCCTGCTGCTACTCGAACCAAGACGTGGGCAGAACGAGTTGTCCATTCAACTCAGGCCGGAAAGGACGATTCGGACAGTTCCTCGTCGGGAGGGTCACTAATTTCAGTGGTCTCCTCCAAGCTGGGCCTTTCTTCACTTCCCCACCGACGTTCACTGATAACGACGACATCTGGGTTACACCGCAACCGAGAAGGAAAAGAAAGCCCAAAGATTGGTTCCTAAAGACTGTCAGTAATGGTAATTTGTTTAATCATATTTTGAGCATTCCTTGTTTGTATTATGATTCGAAATCTGTATATTCCTATTTTTGTTGTTATGGTAGCTGTTCAAATTTTTTCTTTGAATGCTAATGGCTGAGGGACCCGGGCAAGCGCCGCCGGGTTTTTGAGACCTGTAATTCAACCAATACGGAAATTTTATTTTTATAAGAAAACCATGCCTGTTGTTTCAAAGACTCTCGTACGTGGTCTCAAGAATTTGGCGGCGCTGGCTTTTGGTCCTTTGGTACAAATGTTAGTTGTGGAGCAGCTATACTGCTCTCACGACGGTACTTGTGGGCACCGACTGACTTTCTCCGTGATTCACAGGGTCGTATTGTGTCTCAGACAGTTAATTACCCAGGGAGTAGTAAAAAAAAAATCGTTAATTAATATGTATGCTCCTAATGACCCAAAACTGCGCCAGAAGTTCATGTCTGAGAATTTACCTTTACATTGTAAAGGAATGCGCTATGTGATTCTGGGGGTGACTTTAACTGTGTTGACAATCTTGATTTTGATTCCAAGGGGGGGGGGCATAATCTACAAAGTCTGGGGGGTTCCAATGAAATCCAAAAAATTGTGAGACAGTACGACCTTGTGGATTGCTGGCGGGAGCATCATTCCGGTCTGTGTAGATTTACGTGGTATTCGCGTGATAAGGAGTGTTCCACCCGCATTGGCCGGATTTATGTGTCCCGTGAGTTGTCAGCTGGTGCTCAGGGTGCGATTGTCGCTTTTCCTCTGTCGGATCATGACCTGGTCACCACCACCTTGTCAGCTCAGCTTCATAAAATCGGGAAGGGGGTTTATAAACTTAACACTTCCTTTTTTGACAACCAATCTTTTCAGTGCTTAATTCGTAGCGAATGGGAACATTGGCGTGAGGAAAAAACACATTTTGACAGTTTGCTTGATTGGTGGGACCAGGGCAAGATCCGACTTAAACAAGTGGCAATAGCGTTCTCTGTGAGTGAAGCTCGCAGGCGTAGTTTTGTACGTTAAGAACTCTCGCGGGAGATTGACATCCTTCAAATGCGGGTGGATCGCGGGGACAATGTCTGTGCCGATTTGTTGAATGAAAAACGTGAACAATTTAACGAGATCCAAACTGGGGGAGACGGCCTCTGGGTCGCTTTGTTCCCGGTGAGGAGGAAGTCCATCAATGTACAGACGTGTATTCCAATGATAACCACATGCAGTGTCTCCATGATTCTAATGGCCACATTTGTCATGATCCCGATGAAATTACGACAATCTGTCGCCATTTCCATCGGGATCTGTATGCGGCCTCCCCTAACTCGTGGGAGGATGTCGATCTTCTTTGCCGGTCTCTTGGAAAGTCGCTGGGTCCAGATGAGCAGTCTTTGCTCAAGGACCCAGTGACTTTGGAGGAGATTAAACGGGCATTATCAGAAATGGAGCGTGGCAAAACGCCGGGATCAGATGGGCTGCCGGTTGAGTTTTACAAGACTTTCTTTGATCTTTTGGGCCTGGATCGGGTTTCAGTAATGCAGTGTTCCTTTAATTGCGGTTACCTCAGTTCCAGTCAACGGGGTGGCTTCGTCTCACTGTTATTTGAGGGTAAGGGCAGCCGAGAGGACATCTCCAATTGGAGGCCCATTTCGTTATTGAATGTGGATTACAAACTCATTGCCAAAGTTCTGGCTACCCGTTTACGACGTGTTCTTCCTAATATAGTACATATTGATCAGACTTGTTCTGTTGCTGGTCACTCCATTTCTGATAATGCCCACCTCCTTCGTAACGTACAAGATTACGTTGATCAAAAAAACCTGGGTGCCATTTTTGTTTCCTTAGATCAACAAAAAGCGTTTCATAGGGTAAATTGGAATTTCCTACAAAAGGTCCTTAAGAGTTTAGGTTTCGGTCCTAACGTTTGTAAATGGATTAACATTTTGTATACTGATATTTTTAGTCAAATGTTATGCAATGGTCACGTTTCAGATAAGTTTTCTTTGGGTCGTGGGGTGCGACATGGGTGCCCCTGTCGCCCTTACTTTATGTTTTAGCTATTGAACCCTTTGGTTGTATTGTTCGGTCGGACCCTGTAATTAAAAGGGTCAAGTTGCCTGGTGGGTCCGAAGCCCGTATCTCCATGTATGCAGACGATACTACACTTATTCTTGCAGACGACAAGTCGGTTAAACAGTTTTAAATTAATTGAACGTTATGAAAGGAAGTCAGGAGCCAAGCTTAATTTGCCGAAAACTTGTGGTGTTTACCTTGGTCGTTGGAAGCACAGGCTCCATGGTCCGATTGATATTTCCTGGGTAATTTTGCTATTTTAGTGGCTCTCAAACAGACTCAACCTAAAGTTGAGAGAGACTGTCCAGGTAGGGACTGGGCCACGGTGTGGCGACGGGCACTCATCCTGCCTAAATCAAATCGCTTTTTCTCTTTGAATTTCCGGGTCATTCATTGTATCTTACCTATTGGTGCTCGTATGCGACATCAAGCAGACACCGGTGACTGCCCGCATTGTGGACAGCTCAAAAGCTTGTTTCATGTTTTTCTTTTTGTCCCGTTGTTGCACCGGTGGCCCAGTGGTTCGTTTCCTACTTGGGGAGTCTCAATCATAGGCTTCCTTTCAGTGCTGAAGAGGTTATTTTCCTCCCGCGAAAAGTTTTAGCGTTTGTATGTTGTCAAGTTTAGTGTATTCAGTGGGTTTGTTTCATTGTAATTTTTTTTCTTCATGGTCAGTTCCCATGTGGCATGTTTGTTAGTTGTGCCTGATTTTCTCTTGATAAATTGTCCTCCATGTAAGTCAAGTTTTCTTGGATTTTGTACACTGTATAAGTCGTTTGATGTTTTAGTGAATTGTTTGTTTGTGTGTGCTCCGAATTTGCTGTTTCTTGTATACATTTATTTTTTTCGTCCTGTGCAAGTGTCTTTAGTCACTAATCATGTCTGTTATTGACTTCTAATGTTTGAGTATACGTTTTAATTTTATCATTATAGGTTATCACGAGTAATTTGTTATTGTATATCTATTGCGATATTTTTTTTGTAAGATTAAATCCTTTTAAACATCGCATCTGTTCTTTTCAGTGTGATATCTGAAACGCTGTTCATTGAGAAGCCAGTTTATCATCACTTCGATTCAGGATGGCTACTAGAACGCTACGAAGAGATCTTCTGTGTTCCTGTCATGCGACGAAAAGGTCACCTACAGAGCAACTCAGCGACCGACGTTGGTGCGTGACGACCAAATCTGACGCCAGCAAGGAGAGGCTGTTGACGAGCGTACTACGTATCAACCAGCACCCCGTGATGGCGACATTGACATCGAAAGGGGTCACCTTTGTGACGGTCCGAGTCACCCCCTTCGAGCTCCCAGACATTACAGTCACCACTGCGTTGTCTCCCTATGGCAAGATCTTGGGAATTCGAAGGGGCCATTGGCAGCTCTACGCCTCATGGGAGATAGGCCACCGCCACGTCCGAATAGAGCTCAGCCGGCTGATCCCGTCCTACTTGCGTGTCGGTGGGTCTCTGAGTCGTCTGAAGAGGATGCCTGTGTGGTCTGCTCCATCTTGGCGTTGTGCTGGGGAGCGTCCACAATCCTCGGCGGATCAGTTCGGCTCCGTCCCCCCCCTCCCGTTTGGGAGGGAGAAAAGACAATGTGGCCGCCTGTCCGCAGGGTTTCACCGCGTTGGAATCGGAACTAAAGGAGACAACAGAGAGGTTCTCGCAGACCTGAGCAGCGTAGCTCCCCTGGCAACGGGCTGCCACGTGTCCCTCAGCACCAGAAGCCCGGCATGTTGAGGTTGGATGGCCCAGCTGTTCGCAATTGTAGCACTTCGTAACAAGACAAGCAGCCGGACGGTGTCCCACGTTGGATGTCATAGTAGGTCTGAAACGCCGAGCCAATTCCGGCGTTTTAAAAACCACATCAAACCGATTACCAAGTAGTGGCTGGACCGCCGAGAGGAGGTCTTTCGCCACTATCTCCAACCTCCGAAACTCATCAAAAATCTTCTCAGACTGAACTTCGCTGTCGAACCAAAGTTCGAATGCGCACTGGTTATACTTAATAATAATAAAGGTGGACATCGATCTTGAACACCCACAACGAAAAAAACCCAAATAAAGCTGTTGGTTCCAAAAGAAAAGTCTGTGCACTCTGCCACGGAAGAAAAGAGCCAGCAAACGCCAGGTAAAAAAAAACTATCCAACTTCTTTCGTTAATAAAAGCTTAACCAAGGCGTAGAAACATAAAGGTGTAGAAAAGTAGACGTAAAATAAAAGACGTAAAAACGCAGACTTCCAAAGTGCGTAAAAAAATAGACTTCACAAAAAAAGATCAAACTGTCGACACGAAGGTCGTAGAAAGGCCTTTAATGGCAAAAATGTTAGCAAAGTGCCACACAACGTATTTTAGCCAAAGGCTGAGAAGCGTTAAAGATTAGTAATTTCCACATTACGCAGCCCAAGATAACCTCTAGACGGTGACAGTAAATGAGAACATGACCTTGAACTTTGGCAATTCCTATCCAGATCCTGAACAATCTTTCAGTGAGAAATGTTTCCATGGTCGACTCTGCACAAGTACCTGAGCTTCACTGTATGCAAGCTACAAGAAGGCGCCCTTCAAAACTGCAGTTGTCCCGCAGTGTCTCTACACTCGACGTAACGCTACACCGAGAGTGACTCCACGTTATGGGCGTGGCGATATTGCACGCTTCCAAGACCCTGTGACAGTCACAGTGTGCCATTGTTTACATTCTTTACTTCTGGTCGAGGCGCCCGTTTCTTAAGTACAGAACCCGTAATATTTCAGTATTTCACAATCAGGACTTGTGATAAGAAAACGAAACAGTCATTCAGTCGCTACCTATCGGGTTTTAAACTTGAAAGGCCGTGCGGGTGTGCTTCACGGGATCACGTGTTGAATGTACATGTGAAACGATGGGTTACTGTCAGCAGTAAGAGCCAAATGATGCAGTTCCAAAATTATTGAAAATCATCCATGAGACACGCACTTGCCTTTTGCGTTACGTAGAAGCGCGCACCCGACGGCGCATAATAAAAAGCTGGACTTGTCAGTACACAATGATTAACCAACACATAATTTGTAAACTTGAAAAGTTTGCAAGCACACACTGCGTGCTGAATATTTAATGAGATGAACGGCCCTTAGAACAATGAAAAGAATGCACGTCTGTTGCGTAAGTTATGCGCGTTGTATATTTCACGCACGGTGCCTGGATTTAGGTTAGAAACACAATGATTAAATCAGTTGTAAACAGGGAAAGTTTGCAAGCACACACTGCGTGCTGAATATTTGATGAGATGAACGGCCCTTAGAACAATGAAAAGAATGCACGTCTGTTGCGTAAGTTATACGCGTTGCATATTTGACGCGCGTTGCCTGGATTCAGGTTCGAAACACAAACATGTCATTATACAGCACCGCAACGGCCGGCACGGCAGGAGTAAAGAGAAAGGCAGGCTGCAATTTGGAGTCGCAAAGAGACACAAACCGGGCCTCGTCCAGCGGGGTCGGTTCGAAGGCGGGGCCGACGTTTGAAGGAGGAACAAGCAGGTGGGACTTCGGCAAGGCCGAACTGCGGCGTATCGTTCAATATTGGAATGAAACGAAAAGATGGAAGCGATCAAGAACGAATATTAATACAGTTCAGAGAAGTAACTAGAAAGATAAACCTAGAAAATAACACAACATCCGAAGTAGCATGGCACAAAGGGGGCTTTCAATTAAACAGCCATCGACCTGTCTCTTCTTTGAAATAGTGGCGGCCCTGAAAAGAGCCTTTGGGTTCGCGGGGCAAGGGGCCCGTCCTTTCAGTTGGAGACTTTGGCGGTCTTCTTGGGCAAGAGGACCGACTGAATATTGGGGAGCACACCTCCTTGCGCGATGGTTACCCCGCTCATCAGCTTGTTGAGCTCCTCGTCGTTGCGTATGGCAAGTTGCAGGTGACGTGGGTTGATTCTTGTCTTCTTGTTGTCGCGGGCAGCATTACCGGCTAGCTCCAAGATCTCAGCGGTAAGGTACTCCATCACTGCAGCCAGGTAGACAGGGGCACCGGCGCCAACACGTTCGGCGTAGTTTCCCTTGCGCAGGAATCGGTGAACGCGGCCAACGGGAAACTGAAGGCCAGCCCGCGATGACCTGCTCTTGGCCTTGCTTCTGGATTTGCCGCTCTTTCCTCGTCCAGACATCTTGAGAGAAATCAGTGTGCAGATCTGTTCACCGGGTCGCAGTTGCGCTGGAATGGTTGCTCCGGGGCCCGCGACACAAGTTATAGCAGTCCAGTGGATTGGCCGAAGCGTACCAACTAGCCAATCACGTCACGCAGCGGGTCCATCGCACGGTTGGATGAGCCGGAGCCCACAGGCCGGGATAAACACAAAATCAAGTCCATGAACGGGAACCAAAATGTAACAAAGCCAAAAGAAAGAAAGAACAGAGAGAAAAGAAAACCGGGTCCACATGAGTTACCACACCCCTGGGGGGGGGCTGAAGCCGTCAGAAATACAGTTTGTATATTTTGCGACAGGTCCCTCGCAAGGGGAATGCCCGTTTCACGGTGTCTGGACGTTTACACGAGGCACCCTCTTGGACAATCTGAACAACCGTCAAATATTAAGGTCAGAGCGAGTGCGAAAAAGATCAGGAAAAGTTTTCACCTCAACCCCCCCCCATACAAGCACCGTCAAGAGGTAATATCTATTTGCTTGCAGTGTGCGCGATATTCGGAAAAATACCTTTTTAATTACGAGGCACCTGTATTAGACAAAAGGAGACCAAGAACGGGGAAATAATGTACAACAGAATGTCTCAGTGAACCACACCCAACGTCGAAAACAAAAGGGGGAAAAGACTAACGAGGAGCAGAAAAGCAAAGCATCTCTTTCGTGGAGTTGTTTTGGCTCTGAAAAGAGCCGTTTGGTTGGTAGCGGCGGGCTACTTGGAAGTCGTGTACTTGGTGACGGCCTTGGTGCCCTCGCTGACTGCATGCTTGGCAAGCTCTCCCGGCAGGAGCAGGCGAACTGCTGTCTGCACCTCGCGGCTGGTGATGGTCGACTTCTTGTTGTAGTGTGCAAGGCGAGAGGCCTCGGTTGCGATGCGCTCGAAGACGTCATTGACAAAGCTGTTCATGATGCTCATGGCCTTGCTGGAGATGCCCGTGTCGGGGTGCACCTGTTTCATGACTTTATAAATGTAGATGCCGTAGCTCTCCTTGCGACGCCGGTGCCTCTTCTTGTCTGTGCGAGTCGGGGTCTTGGTGTTTCCGGCCTTCTTCTGACCTTTCCCGCTAACTTTAGGAGCCATGCTGGAGCGCTTGAAGTGTGAGAGATCGAGGGATCGAATGAAAAAGCGTCACGGCTACGCCGGCTTTTATCACGGGCGGCGTGGATTCTGAACACGGGCGCATTGTCCACCTTCCCGCCAGTTGAAAAGAGCGCCCCCCGGCCACCCAGGCGTGAAGACGCGCATGGCTTGCAAGGGCAAGCTGAAACTTACGGCAAGGGAAACGCTGAAAGCGGTCGGTCGTTCGTTCGGTCAATAACCGTTCCGTGCAACCGAGTTATCTGTTCTATTTGAATATTTGGTTATTTTCTCCGCCATCCTCTCAAGCGGCTAACGCGGAATTCGTCTGCCAAAGCACAACGCAGCCTTTCGCGTCGCTAACTAAATTGACAAGAGTACCAGTCAGGAAGTCGATCGGACTCCACAAAGGCGAAACAAGGTCGCTTTCAAAGCGAGGGCCGGGGTGAAGCTGTCGGGGAGGGGTCGTCTGATACTGTACGCTCATTCATACCCAAATACGAATAACTACACAAAACTTAAAGGAGAGGGAAGGAAAAGCAGACCAATCACGCCCCGTGTGAAATCGCAATCGGAGAGCCCTTTCAATTTGTTATATTATTGACTCAACTGTGGCCGTTACTCGGTTGTGTTTAATTTCCTCCCGCCCAGCACCTTTCCCCGCAGACAACTCGAGCAGAATCATTCTCTTTTTGAAGTAGTGGTGGCTCTGATAAGAGCCGTTAGGTTTGGTGGTCGTGGCGCGCCAACACTCAGGCCCGTTCACCGCGAATTCGGCGGGCCAACTGGATGTCCTTGGGCATGATGGTGACCCTCTTTGCGTGGATGGCGCACAGGTTGGTGTCCTCGAACAGGCCCACCAGGTAAGCCTCGCTAGCCTCCTGCAAAGCCATGACGGCAGAACTTTGGAATCGCAGCTCGGTCTTGAAATCCTGTGCAATTTCTCGCACAAGTCTCTGGAAGGGGAGCTTTCGGATCAGCAGTTCGGTGCTCTTCTGGTAGCGACGGATCTCACGGAGGGCAACGGTTCCCGGCCTGTACCGGTGAGGTTTCTTGACGCCGCCAGTAGCCGGAGCGCTCTTGCGGGCCGCCTTGGTGGCCAACTGCTTCCTGGGGGCTTTCCCGCCCGTGCTCTTTCTTGCCGTCTGCTTGGTGCGAGCCATGATGAGGTGCGTCGGGTGCTTGGAGCTTGACACAAGTGAGTGCAGGGCACGGCAACCCAGCGTCTCTTAAGCCCGGCAACGGCATCCCGGGCCGAAGGCCTGACAATGGACCGCTTTCCGATTGGATAACTCCAAGGGCGGGCGCAGCGCTTGACTGGTCACATGTACACTGAGGTTAATTTGGGGGGGGGGGACCGCGACAAGAAGGCAAAGTGCACCGACAGCTCTGTGTCAAGAGAAGAAAAAAACCACCCCCAGCACCACCACCGCCCAACCAACCACACACGGCACTTTCACGCTGAGCACAACTCCGCCTACATCGCGGCAACACCCTTCCGCCCGTCACGCGTTCCATCCAGTACTCAACGCTTTCCACCGTCAGGCTCAACGACAGTACACACGGACGCGCATCAGTGAAACAGCAGGGCTGTGGAAGTCACTTGGGTATCACGAACACATTACGACAACACGGCTACGTACCGTATTAAACGGAAAACGCGGAGAGGGACGAAATGAACCGCAACGACAAGGAACGGAGAGGGAAACGTACAAAAAGAATCCACGGGAAAACGATCGGGGTCATTGATCGAGCTTAAGGAAGGATGGCAATTATAGCTATTAATTACGAACAGGGTAATCATACAGCAGCTATGCGTGGGAATAAATCTCTTTTGGAAAACTGTCGTGGCTCTGAAGAGAGCCGTTGGTTTTGAAATGGGAATTCGGCGGTCTAGCCCCCAAAGCCGTACAGCGTCCGCCCTTGCCTCTTGAGCGCGTACACCACGTCCATGGCAGTGACAGTCTTCCTCTTGGCGTGTTCGCAGTAGGTGACCGCATCGCGGATGACGTTCTCCAGGAAGACTTTCAGGACTCCACGCGTTTCCTCGTAAATGAGACCGGAGATGCGCTTCACTCCTCCCCGGCGGGCAAGGCGACGAATGGCCGGCTTGGTGATGCCCTGGATGTTGTCACGGAGGACCTTCCGGTGGCGTTTGGCACCCCCCTTGCCCAGTCCTTTGCCTCCCTTGCCTCGTCCAGACATGATGTTCTTGCTCTGTTCAATCGCTAGTGCAAATGATGCGGACGACAAGCCGGCAGAGCAGGTATAACGCCTGCGCGGACGCGGTAGAAGCTGCGCGAGCGTGCGGTTGGGGCGACAGCGCCCTCTGGCGGTAAACGGGGTCAAGAGAGCGAGGTCAAAGGTCCACGGGGGGGACGGACAGAAGGAGAATTGGAGGAGGGGGGGGGAGATCGTCATGTGAAAACCCGTCAAAATAAAATGCGATGACGCCAGACAAGAAGTGGGTGTCGTGTCTTTGTCTCTCTCTTTTCCCTGCCACTTTTTATTGGCATTCTTGCATGCCGTTATTGCTCAGAAACATACGGTATATAATGTCCATTTTTGTAAAATGGCCTTTTTTTGTCGAAATGTTTCGGAGAGGAAGAAATAGCCGAGAGATAAAGTAATTCAACAAAAATTAAGTCAGTCCGTGTTTTTATCTTTTTTTATGTCCCCCGAAGGGAGTGGGCCGAATCCCGGATGTACTGCTATACCGGGCCAACCCGTGGCCGGGACGAGGCAAGCCCCTATTCCACAGCCCAAGTTCAAAAATCAGTTTGATAAACTGGCTGTTCAATGAACAGCGTTTCAGATATCACACTGAAAAGAACAGAGGTTTATTACAAATATAATCATTTAAGATACAAAAAGATAAGTAATTATACAATCCAAAGCCTCTTTAACAGAGGTGCTTATAATAAAGTGAACTTTGAAAAAGATCATAAGTTAAACAGGGCGGATTTAAACCCTGTATAATAAGCATAGTTAACTTAGCTAAGTAAAAAATTAAATAAACTGGCATCCTCTTCCGGTCTTCAGTCTTCTTCGTCGCAGCCCCGGCAGATTGCACCTGTAGGAAAGAAGAAAATGAGAAAGTATGGTTATTAGCAAAATACACAATGCAGTATCTTTTCGACAAGTTCGGGAAAGGCCTACTCGTCAGTGTACTGACGGTGGCCGGTGACATGTTCGATGTAGGTGTCCCGGGAACCCTTGATGGCGTCTATGCAGCACAGACGGCGCATCAGACCTCGGTAGCGCTTGGATATCCCAAGGCGCCGAAGTGCTCTCTCGTTTCCCGGGAACCAGGAGCCGAGGGAACCGACCGCGAAGCCGTACACTTCAACGTCCTTACCCGCAGCAGCCAAGGCCTGCCGAAGTCCATCGTACTTGGCGACCTTGGCCGCCGCGGCGATATCCAAGGCATCACGGCCGTTGTCAAAGGGACAGCAGACGTCAACAATGGTGACTTTGTTGCCCTCAACAACCGTGATGTCAGGTCGCTCACGAGGCGTAGGATCCCCTGGGACGTGCTGGTCAATGAAGACCTGCCCGTGTCGCACCGCCGCTTTGATCCGGTTCTGGATCAGGTTGTGCCTTCTCCGGATTGGCAGCATGTTTGGAGGGCAATGGTTGAGGATGTGGGGCAGAGTCTCCTCCCGACTTCCGCAGCGGCGACATTTGGCATCGGTTGCCGCACTCCACCTCTTCGCCGCTGCGTTGGTCGGAAGACAGTTCAGGCGGGCCCTGTGAATGAACCGCCAGTCGCAGAATCGGATGAAACTGCCGGTGGTCATCCACGAGGAGCCGTTACGGTAGGGGTCCTGCTCCAGCGAAGCGGCGACCTTACCCTGGTCCGGGAGAGAGAGCAACTTACCGGAGTAGTGCTCTCGGACAGCGGCCCGCAAGGCGGTGGTGATGCTCTTGGCCGGTATCTCCTTCCCCCCCTCCGTACGCGTGACTACTGTGCCGGAACAGCAGCCGGAAAGAGAGATACGCAGCCGACGAGCCGCTGCCCTGGCCCGGGACCAGAGGGTAGAGATCTGCCCGCTCCAACCGAAGTTGGCCAGTTCCCCTCCATGGACCCGCTCATGAACTGATCGAGCTCCGCTGCGGTGGGGACTCGATGGAGGGTGCGGCGGACGACAGAGGTCAACTGCTGGGTGGCGACACCGCGAACGGTATCATCGGGTGAGGACAGGATACGGACTGCCTGCGTGACTGTTTGAATGTCAGCATCCCGGTTGGGATCCAACAGACCCAGACCGCCCACCTTTCTGTCGGCGAAGACATAATTGGTGGTGGCCCGGGTCGGAAGGTTGCAGACTTTCCGCACCGTCTTCACAATCTCGCTCCTGAGCCGCCGCAGGCTAGCCTTCTGACAGTTGCCGGCACGCAATACATAGGAGGCGCACGGTTCCACAAAGGTTCGTATTGCGTCCAGCTTCTGCCAGGGGGCCAGGAGCGAGGATTCCACCTTGCGTAGATCCTCTGTCATCTTGGCCACCAGTGCCTCAAGGCTCTCGCCGCTCCTGTACAGCCCGACGGGAATGCCGAGGTAGCGGTAATGCTCCTCCTCAGTCAACGCTGGAATTTCGCCGCCCTGCACTCGGTAGACTGAGGGAAGCACCCGCTGACCCCTGCGACACGTCAGGGACAGAGTGGCGCACTTCGATGGTTTGAAGGTGAGCCGAAGCTTGGTGGCCATGATGCTTGCCGTATCCAAAAGCCTCTGCAGGCCCTCGGCCGAGTTGCTGAGTAACACGAGGTCGTCAGCATAGGCGAGGACCGGGATGTCGTGCCCGTGCACCCGAGGAGAGCACTGGCCGGATCTTCCGAAGCTACTCGCGAGTCCTCCATCAGCCCAAGACAGTCACTTCAGCCGAGGGCGAATATATCATGGGGCGAGGATGTGCTACCCCCGCCTACCCTCAGGAGTCGAACCGGCAGGCGGTGCCACCGTACCACTGCGTTTATGGGTTTGGTAGTGGTTGGAGGCACGCCTACCAGAATCGAACTCCCGCGAGCAGACGGAGCACCGGTAGACGTAGTTGAAAGCCATCCGGGGATGGATTCGCTGCTGATGCCGGGTCAGCGCTTGCTGAGCGTGGTAGTTGGAGTGGCAAACCACACAACTCCACCTCCGACAGAACGGGTACAGGAAGACCTGGTCCACCGTTCCGGATTCCTCGGAGAACCCGGACATGAGATGAACCCTTCCCATGTGACGCCGTAGACCATCGGCCGAAAGAAACGACCTCTGGCACAGCGCACACGGGACAGCACTATCCCGGCCCACAGCCTCACCCGTGTTACGAGGACCCCGAGGGGCCCCCGAGCATGCATCCACGGGGTGTTGGGGGGCCAAGACGTTTCCCTCAGAGAGGGAATGTGCCGGATCCAAACTCACATCCGAAGCTACTCGCGAGTCCTCCATCAGCCCAAGACAGACAGCCAATATATCTCTCTGCAGCCCCGGTAGTCCTCCTCCGCCAGCTCCGGTAGTCCTCCTCCGCCGGCTCCGGTAGATCCGTCACAGCCAACTCCGGTAGTTCACGTCAAAAGCGAGATCACAGAAGATCACACTGAAAAGAACAGAGGTTTATTACAAATATAATCATTTAAGATACAAAAAGATAAGTAATTATACAATCCAAAGCCTCTTTAACAGAGGTGCTTATAATAAAGTGAACTTTGAAAAAGAACATAAGTTAAACAGGGCGGATTTAAACCCTGTATAATAAGCATAGTTAACTTAGCTAAGTAAAAAATTAAATATCATGAACAATCTTTCAGTGAGAAATGTTCCCACGGTCGACTCTGCGCAAGTACCTGCGCCGCACTATATGCAAGCCACAAGATGGCGCCCTTCACAATTGCAATTGCACTGTGTCTACACTCGACACCGCGCCGGAAGTGATCCCACGTTGTGGGCGTGGCGATATAGCACGCTTCCAAGACCTCGTGACAGTGACAGTGTGCCATTGCTTACACTCTTTACTTTTAACGGCAGAACCCGTGATATATCCGTATTTCACATTCAGGACTTGTGAGAAGAACCTATCGGGTTTTAAACTTGAAAGGCCGTGAGGGTGTGCTTCACGGGATCACGTGTTGAATGTACGTGTGAAAGGATGGTTTACTGTCGGCAGTAAGAGCCAAACGATGCAGTTCCAAAATTATTGAAAATCATCCATGAGGCACGCACTTGCCTTTTGCGCTACGTAGAAGCGCGCACCCGACGGCGCATAATAAAAAGCTGAACATGTCAATACACAATGATGAACCAACACATCATTTGTAAACTTGGAAAGTTTGCAAGCACACACTGCGTGCTGAATATTTGATGAGATGAACGGCCCTTAGAACAATGAAAAGAATGCACGTCTGTTGCGTAAGTTATACGCGTTGCATATTTGACGCGCGTTGCCTGGATTCAGGTTCGAAACACAAACATGTCATTATACAGCACCGCAACGGCCGGCACGGCAGGAGTAAAGAGAAAGGCAGGGGGGGGCTGAAGCCGTCAGAAATACAGTTTGTATATTTTGCGACAGGTCCCTCGCAAGGGGAATGCCCGTTTCACGGTGTCTGGACGTTTACACGAGGCACCCTCTTGGACAATCTGAACAACCGTCAAATATTAAGGTCAGAGCGAGTGCGAAAAAGATCAGGAAAAGTTTTCACCTCAACCCCCCCCCATACAAGCACCGTCAAGAGGTAATATCTATTTGCTTGCAGTGTGCGCGATATTCGGAAAAATACCTTATTAATTACGAGGCACCTGTATTAGACAAAAGGAGACCAAGAACGGGGAAATAATGTACAACAGAATGTCTCAGTGAACCACACCCAACGTCGAAAACAAAAGGGGGAAAAGACTAACGAGGAGCAGAAAAGCAAAGCATCTCTTTCGTGGAGTTGTTTTGGCTCTGAAAAGAGCCGTTTGGTTGGTAGCGGCGGGCTACTTGGAAGTCGTGTACTTGGTGACGGCCTTGGTGCCCTCGCTGACTGCATGCTTGGCAAGCTCTCCCGGCAGGAGCAGGCGAACTGCTGTCTGCACCTCGCGGCTGGTGATGGTCGACTTCTTGTTGTAGTGTGCAAGGCGAGAGGCCTCGGTTGCGATGCGCTCGAAGACGTCATTGACAAAGCTGTTCATGATGCTCATGGCCTTGCTGGAGATGCCCGTGTCGGGGTGCACCTGTTTCATGACTTTATAAATGTAGATGCCGTAGCTCTCCTTGCGACGCCGGTGCCTCTTCTTGTCTGTGCGAGTCGGGGTCTTGGTGTTTCCGGCCTTCTTCTGACCTTTCCCGCTAACTTTAGGAGCCATGCTGGAGCGCTTGAAGTGTGAGAGATCGAGGGATCGAATGAAAAAGCGTCACGGCTACGCCGGCTTTTATCACGGGCGGCGTGGATTCTGAACACGGGCGCATTGTCCACCTTCCCGCCAGTTGAAAAGAGCGCCCCCCGGCCACCCAGGCGTGAAGACGCGCATGGCTTGCAAGGGCAAGCTGAAACTTACGGCAAGGGAAACGCTGAAAGCGGTCGGTCGTTCGTTCGGTCAATAACCGTTCCGTGCAACCGAGTTATCTGTTCTATTTGAATATTTGGTTATTTTCTCCGCCATCCTCTCAAGCGGCTAACGCGGAATTCGTCTGCCAAAGCACAACGCAGCCTTTCGCGTCGCTAACTAAATTGACAAGAGTACCAGTCAGGAAGTCGATCGGACTCCACAAAGGCGAAACAAGGTCGCTTTCAAAGCGAGGGCCGGGGTGAAGCTGTCGGGGAGGGGTCGTCTGATACTGTACGCTCATTCATACCCAAATACGAATAACTACACAAAACTTAAAGGAGAGGGAAGGAAAAGCAGACCAATCACGCCCCGTGTGAAATCGCAATCGGAGAGCCCTTTCAATTTGTTATATTATTGACTCAACTGTGGCCGTTACTCGGTTGTGTTTAATTTCCTCCCGCCCAGCACCTTTCCCCGCAGACAACTCGAGCAGAATCATTCTCTTTTTGAAGTAGTGGTGGCTCTGATAAGAGCCGTTAGGTTTGGTGGTCGTGGCGCGCCAACACTCAGGCCCGTTCACCGCGAATTCGGCGGGCCAACTGGATGTCCTTGGGCATGATGGTGACCCTCTTTGCGTGGATGGCGCACAGGTTGGTGTCCTCGAACAGGCCCACCAGGTAAGCCTCGCTAGCCTCCTGCAAAGCCATGACGGCAGAACTTTGGAATCGCAGCTCGGTCTTGAAATCCTGTGCAATTTCTCGCACAAGTCTCTGGAAGGGGAGCTTTCGGATCAGCAGTTCGGTGCTCTTCTGGTAGCGACGGATCTCACGGAGGGCAACGGTTCCCGGCCTGTACCGGTGAGGTTTCTTGACGCCGCCAGTAGCCGGAGCGCTCTTGCGGGCCGCCTTGGTGGCCAACTGCTTCCTGGGGGCTTTCCCGCCCGTGCTCTTTCTTGCCGTCTGCTTGGTGCGAGCCATGATGAGGTGCGTCGGGTGCTTGGAGCTTGACACAAGTGAGTGCAGGGCACGGCAACCCAGCGTCTCTTAAGCCCGGCAACGGCATCCCGGGCCGAAGGCCTGACAATGGACCGCTTTCCGATTGGATAACTCCAAGGGCGGGCGCAGCGCTTGACTGGTCACATGTACACTGAGGTTAATTTGGGGGGGGGGACCGCGACAAGAAGGCAAAGTGCACCGACAGCTCTGTGTCAAGAGAAGAAAAAAACCACCCCCAGCACCACCACCGCCCAACCAACCACACACGGCACTTTCACGCTGAGCACAACTCCGCCTACATCGCGGCAACACCCTTCCGCCCGTCACGCGTTCCATCCAGTACTCAACGCTTTCCACCGTCAGGCTCAACGACAGTACACACGGACGCGCATCAGTGAAACATCAGGGCTGTGGAAGTCACTTGGGTATCACGAACACATCACGACAACACGGCTACGTACCGTATTAAACGGAAAACGCGGAGAGGGACGAAATGAACCGCAACGACAAGGAACGGAGAGGGAAACGTACAAAAAGAATCCACGGGGGGGGGGGGGAGATCGTCATGTGAAAACCCGTCAAAATAAAATGCGATGACGCCAGACAAGAAGTGGGTGTCGTGTCTTTGTCTCTCTCTTTTCCCTGCCACTTTTTATTGGCATTCTTGCATGCCGTTATTGCTCAGAAACATACTGTATAATGTCCATTTTTGTAAAATGGCCTTTTTTTGTCGAAATGTTTCGGAGAGGAAGAAATAGCCGAGAGATAAAGTAATTCAACAAAAATTAAGTCAGTCCGTGTTTTTATCTTTTTTTATGTCCCCCGAAGGGAGTGGGCCGAATCCCGGATGTACTGCTATACCGGGCCAACCCGTGGCCGGGACGAGGCAAGCCCCTATTCCACAGCCCAAGTTCAAAAATCAGTTTGATAAACTGGCTGTTCAATGAACAGCGTTTCAGATATCACACTGAAAAGAACAGAGGTTTATTACAAATATAATCATTTAAGATACAAAAAGATAAGTAATTATACAATCCAAAGCCTCTTTAACAGAGGTGCTTATAATAAAGTGAACTTTGAAAAAGATCATAAGTTAAACAGGGCGGATTTAAACCCTGTATAATAAGCATAGTTAACTTAGCTAAGTAAAAAATTAAATAAACTGGCATCCTCTTCCGGTCTTCAGTCTTCTTCGTCGCAGCCCCGGCAGATTGCACCTGTAGGAAAGAAGAAAATGAGAAAGTATGGTTATTAGCAGAATACACAATGCAGTATCTTTTCGACAAGTTCGGGAAGGCCTACTCGTCAGTGTACTGACGGTGGCCGGTGACATGTTCGATGTAGGTGTCCCGGGAACCCTTGATGGCGTCTATGCAGCACAGACGGCGCATCAGACCTCGGTAGCGCTTGGATATCCCAAGGCGCCGAAGTGCTCTCTCGTTTCCCGGGAACCAGGAGCCGAGGGAACCGACCGCGAAGCCGTACACTTCAACGTCCTTACCCGCAGCAGCCAAGGCCTGCCGAAGTCCATCGTACTTGGCGACCTTGGCCGCCGCGGCGATATCCAAGGCATCACGGCCGTTGTCAAAGGGACAGCAGACGTCAACAATGGTGACTTTGTTGCCCTCAACAACCGTGATGTCAGGTCGCTCACGAGGCGTAGGATCCCCTGGGACGTGCTGGTCAATGAAGACCTGCCCGTGTCGCACCGCCGCTTTGATCCGGTTCTGGATCAGGTTGTGCCTTCTCCGGATTGGCAGCATGTTTGGAGGGCAATGGTTGAGGATGTGGGGCAGAGTCTCCTCCCGAC
This sequence comes from Acanthaster planci, assembly GCF_054643075.1. Taxonomy (NCBI): domain Eukaryota; kingdom Metazoa; phylum Echinodermata; class Asteroidea; order Valvatida; family Acanthasteridae; genus Acanthaster; species Acanthaster planci. Next base: position 6,797,830 of record NC_141794.1, read on the forward strand.
TTCCGCAGCGGCGACATTTGGCATCGGTTGCCGCACTCCACCTCTTCGCCGCTGCGTTGGTCGGAAGACAGTTCAGGCGGGCCCTGTGAATGAACCGCCAGTCGCAGAATCGGATGAAACTGCCGGTGGTCATCCACGAGGAGCCGTTACGGTAGGGGTCCTGCTCCAGCGAAGCGGCGACCTTACCCTGGTCCGGGAGAGAGAGCAACTTACCGGAGTAGTGCTCTCGGACAGCGGCCCGCAAGGCGGTGGTGATGCTCTTGGCCGGTATCTCCTTCCCCCCCTCCGTACGCGTGACTACTGTGCCGGAACAGCAGCCGGAAAGAGAGATACGCAGCCGACGAGCCGCTGCCCTGGCCCGGGACCAGAGGGTAGAGATCTGCCCGCTCCAACCGAAGTTGGCCAGGTCCCCCTCCATGGACCCGCTCATGAACTGATCGAGCTCCGCTGCGGTGGGGACTCGATGGAGGGTGCGGCGGACGACAGAGGTCAACTGCTGGGTGGCGACACCGCGAACGGTATCATCGGGTGAGGACAGGATACGGACTGCCTGCGTGACTGTTTGAATGTCAGCATCCCGGTTGGGATCCAACAGACCCAGACCGCCCACCTTTCTGTCGGCGAAGACATAATTGGTGGTGGCCCGGGTCGGAAGGTTGCAGACTTTCCGCACCGTCTTCACAATCTCGCTCCTGAGCCGCCGCAGGCTAGCCTTCTGACAGTTGCCGGCACGCAATACATAGGAGGCGCACGGTTCCACAAAGGTTCGTATTGCGTCCAGCTTCTGCCAGGGGGCCAGGAGCGAGGATTCCACCTTGCGTAGATCCTCTGTCATCTTGGCCACCAGTGCCTCAAGGCTCTCGCCGCTCCTGTACAGCCCGACGGGAATGCCGAGGTAGCGGTAATGCTCCTCCTCAGTCAACGCTGGAATTTCGCCGCCCTGCACTCGGTAGACTGAGGGAAGCACCCGCTGACCCCTGCGACACGTCAGGGACAGAGTGGCGCACTTCGATGGTTTGAAGGTGAGCCGAAGCTTGGTGGCCATGATGCTTGCCGTATCCAAAAGCCTCTGCAGGCCCTCGGCCGAGTTGCTGAGTAACACGAGGTCGTCAGCATAGGCGAGGACCGGGATGTCGTGCCCGTGCACCCGAGGAGAGCACTGGCCGGATCTTGCCGCCACGGACACGGCCCGCACCACCAGCTCGAGAGTCAAGTTGAAAAGAATCGGTGAGATCGGACAACCCTGCTTGACTCCCGAACAGATGGATACGGGCGCAGTCCTTCCAGACGCCACCATAAACTCCGTGCTGGCCCCGGTATAGACATTCCGCAAGATGTCTATGAATCCCGGAGGCGCACCGACAGAGGCCAGCACGGTGAATATGGCATCATGGGGAACACTGCCGAAAGCATTCTGAAGATCCAACCACGCAACGTGGAGGTTCTTCTGATTCCGACGAGCGTCCGCCACGATGGAAGACATCAGGAAGGTGTGCTCGTAGCAGCCCTCACCGGGCCTAGCACTCTTCTGGGCACCGCTGATGAGATCGCAGTCCAAAGCCCAACGAGTCAGGCGGTCAGACAGGATCGCCATCAGCAGTTTGTACAGGCACGACTGCAGGGCGATTGGCCGGAAGTTGGCCGGGCATGCCGGGTCCCCCTTCTTGTACAACAGCACCGTAGTAGCCGTCTTCCAAGAGCGGGGGACGCGCCCCTCACGCAGACACCGGTTGAATATCGCCACAGTTACTCGAAACGCACCATCCGCAATCTTGATGTGACGATACTCTAGCCGGTCTTTCCCGGGAGCGGAGTTTGACATCCGACCCAGGCGGGAGGAGACCTCCTTCTGCGTTACGGGGCGTAGCAATTCCGAACCAGACTCCCGGGCCCGGGCAGAGTCTGGGAACAGGAGTTCAGAGTCAACACGGATTCGATCGCAATCCACCGCCCTCTCGGAGTGAACTTCCGTGAAGAAGTCCACCAGTGTTTCCTCCGAGCCGCCATACCTGACTTCAGAGCCGTCCAGGACAACTCGCATCGCCCGCCGCCTACTAGACCTGTAGAGCTTCTGAAGTCGGCTGGCCTCCTGCACGTCAAACTCTGGCCCGAGCATACGACGCCGCCGCACCGCCCGTGTGTCCGCACCACCGCGTTGTTGCGCTGGTCGGGCTTCCGTCCTGCGCTGATTCCTCGAAGAAGCATAAGCCAGGTCGACCGCATGCTGGGCAAAACGGTCGCACACCGACTCAAACTCCTCAAAGTCATCGGCACGAGACAGCGCCACCAGCCAGGGATTCTCCTCCACCGCGGCCTGGGAGGCCCGAGGTGTCGGCGAAGCCCGACTGGGTAGCGCGGAATCCCTCAGGGTCGCGGTCCGGCCCGTTCCCTCACCCGTGGCGTTATTCGAGCGCCGCACATCAGCCACGGGGTGTTGGTCACGTCCCCGGCACATACCCTCATCCGTGTTACGGGGGCCCCGAGGGACCCCCGCGCATGCATCCACGGAGTGTTGGAGCGCCGGGACACCTTCCTCATCCACGCAACGGGAAACCGAGCATACCTCCGTGGAGTGTTGGGAGATGGCCGAACCTTGATCCCGATCCCAGCTTGGTCGTCCCTCATCCATGCTCGGGTGAGCCAAGGAGTGTTGGGCCGGGTCGCTGGTCCGAGACAGTGCTCCCTGTCGGCTTCGAGGTGAAGCCCGGTCGGGAGACACTGACCTCGACGGGGACGCGAGCCGGTCGGAACCCACACCTGTGGCATTATCGGAACGACGCACTACTGTCACAGGGTGTGGAGAACTCGCCGGATCTTGTCTCCCTTCCCAGCTTGGCATTTCCTCAACCATGCCCTGGGGAGTCGGGGTGCTAGGAACCACTTCGTTGGCGCGAGGCAGGGCCCCCTGTCGGCCTCGTGGTGAGGCCCGGTCAGGAGCCACTGATCGCGGCGGGGACGCAAACCGGTCGGAACCCTCATCTGTGACATTTTCGGGTCGACGCACTGCAGTCACAGAGTTTTGGGAACTCGCCGGGTCTTGTCCCCTCACCAAGGTGGGTGGCCCCTTACCCCTCCTCCGCCCTGCCAAGGAGAGTTTGGCTTTGTCGCTGGTTCGGGATAGCGCCCCCAGTCGGCCCCTTGTGGGGGCCCGGTCGGGAAACGCTGATCTCACTGGGGACGCGAGCCGGTCCGCTCCCTCATCCGTGGCATTATTGGAACGCCGCACTTCAGCCACGGAGTGTTGGGAACTCGCCGGTTCTTGTCCCCCGTCCCAGCTTGGTAGTCCCTCATCCCTGCTCCGAGGAGACAAGGAGTGTTGGGCCGGGTCGCCGGTTCGGGATAGCGCCCCCAGTCGGCCCCTTGTGGGGGCCCGGTCGGGAAACGCTGATCTCACTGGGGACGCAAGCCGGTCGGAACCCTCATCCGTGGCATTATTGGAACGCCGCACTTCAGCCACGGAGTGTTGGGAACTCGCCGGTTCTTGTCCCCCGTCCCAGCTTGGTAGTCCCTCATCCCTGCTCCGAGGAGGCAAGGAGTGTTGGGCCGGGTCGCCGGTTCGGGATAGCGCCCCCAGTCGGCCCCTTGTGGGGGCCCGGTCGGGAAACGCTGATCTCACTGGGGACGCGAGCCGGTCGGAACCCTCATCCGTGGCATTATTGGAACGCCGCACTTCAGCCACGGAGTGTTGGGAACTCGCCGGTTCTTGTCCCCCGTCCCAGCTTGGTAGTCCCTCATCCCTGCTCCGAGGAGGCAAGGAGTGTTGGGCCGAGGTAGTCATCGGTGGATCACCAACCAAGCCCCGGATGAGCTCCATTGGAGACAGAGCCTCCGCAGTCACTTCAGCCGAGGGCGAGGATGTGCTACCCCGCCTACCCACAGGAGTCGAACCGGCAGGCGGTGCCACCGTACCACTGCGTTTATGGGTTTGGTAGTGGTTGGAGGCACGCCTACCAGAATCGAACTCCCGCGAGCAGACGGAGCACCGGTAGACGTAGTTGAAAGCCATCCGGGGATGGATTCGCTGCTGATGCCGGGTCAGCGCTTGCTGAGCGTGGTAGTTGGAGTGGCAAACCACACAACTCCACCTCCGACAGAACGGGTACAGGAAGACCTGGTCCACCGTTCCGGATTCCTCGGAGAACCCGGACATGAGATGAACCCTTCCCATGTGACGCCGTAGACCATCGGCCGAAAGAAACGACCTCTGGCACAGCGCACACGGGACAGCACTATCTCGGCCCACAGCCTCACCCGTGTTACGAGGACCCCGAGGGGCCCCCGAGCATGCATCCACGGGGTGTTGGGGGGCCAAGACGTTTCCCTCAGAGAGGGAATGTGCCGGATCCAAACTCACATCCGAAGCTACTCGCGAGTCCTCCATCAGCCCAAGACAGACAGCCAATATATCTCTCTGCAGCCCCGGTAGTCCTCCTCCGCCAGCTCCGGTAGTCCTCCTCCGCCGGCTCCGGTAGATCCGTCACAGCCAACTCCGGTAGTTCACGTCAAAAGCGAGATCACAGAAGATCACACTGAAAAGAACAGATACTGAATTTTGATTTGGGACTTAAGAATGTCCCGGGCAGGCCGACTTACCAGTCGCCGGAACTCAGTTTGTTGGGGTTTCGAGCCCCCCTGCCCGTACGGGAACTAACTAAAACCATACAAACAGGAAAACAAGTGTCACCGGTCGACAACAAACATCAAAAGGACCAAAAAGTCACAAAACACACCAGAGGTATCTACCAATTCCAAATTACATAAGTCCCGAAGTTAACTACAATAACCAAATTACATAAGTCTCCAAGTTAAACTACTATTACCACAACACAGTTACTCCCAAACCGCAGTATGGGGATACGCCAGTCCCGCCGCCGGAGATCCTTAAGGGGTCCCAGCAGCATCGGTGAAGTCTCGACTTTTCCCAGGGGCTGGCGCCTCCTATCTACAATAAGGATACAAAAAGATTAATTACAAAAAGATGTACAATTTATCCTTTTCAATTTTGACCGTGCGACCGTGGGCACACCAGTGTTTGACGAACCTGATCTGGTCCATTCTCAAGAAGTCGGCCTGAATCCGACCCTTAATGAAATTTCTACAACGACGCAGAATCAACTCGGGAGAGACAACTGACTGGTCGAACAGCACTTCGCAACGCGAAGACCAAATGTGGAATTTCACAGCGGAAATAATGTACCAAATAAAAATGTGACTGGAATTACCGGGTGTAAGCCCCTCACCATACAAGACACAATTCTTAGTGAGGGTAAAGTTCCTACCCAGGGTACGGTGGCACAGATTCTGAACCCAGTCCCACAGAAGGGACACAAACGAGCATTCCCATAGAACGTGGGACAGCGACTCCAGCTGCTTACAATTACTTCGGGGGCACAGAGAATTTCCAATGCCCCACACAGCAAGACGTTGTCTGGTTTTCACTGCCCCCCAGGCTGTTCTCCAGTTGAACTCCCGGAGTTTACCATCTACAAAAGAGTGAGAAATAATTTGAAAATCCGCGTCCCTAGGAGGGCTATACCTCGACGGGGGCGGAAGACAAATGTTGAGCACAAAAATATTATACAAATATTTAGCCAAAACTGTTTCCCAATCTAGATCAGGAACCAAGGCGGCAGTCGATCGCACCAGTTTACAGAGATAATTATAACAATTATTAACATGAGACGAGTGAGGATAAACGTTTGAACATACCCTGGTCGGCAAAAAATCTCTAAGGGAAAGAGCGGCCCAAAAATAGGCAAAAAATCGCCAAGGTGGTCCGTTCTCACCGTACAGAGAGGATACGCATCGAAGATAAAGGGCCTCACATTTACAACGTAAATGACAAATACCTAAACCACCTTTCTCTACTGGGAGAAACAAAAAGGCCCTTTGAACCAGTTCCGTTTTGCCAGACCACAGGAATGAAAAGATAAGTCGGTTAACCTCCTTCTCGACGACACTTGGAAGTGGATAAACTGGGGCTACATAAAATAAAAGTGACAAAAGAAACACATTAATAACATAAACTTTACTGAACAGGGGGAGAGTGCGGGACTGCCAGTGTTCTACTTGAGCTCGGAACTTTGGAAGTCTCGCCTCCCAATTCTTGGCAGCCGTGTCCCCCGGACCAACCCAGAAACCGTTGATCTTTATTGGTTCCCGGGTCCAGTTAATGCCGGCAAAGTTGGACAGGGGAATCGGCCAATCACCTAAAATGAGACCACATGATTTATGAAAGTTCAATCTCGAACCGGTGCTTTTCTCAAAAAGAGAAATAATATAAAACAATCGTTTCAGAGACTTATAGTCCCTGACAACACACGTGGTGTCATCGGCATACTGAATTATTTTGCATTGCAGCCCATCAGCACCAGGGATGGTTACCCCATTAATGAAGTTGTCTTTGTAGACTCTGCAAGCAAACGGTTCAATGAAAAGAACATACAGTAATGGAGATAAAGGACAACCTTGTCTTACTCCCTTCCAAACAGAGAAGGGAGCAGACAAGCAACCGTTAACTAAAACACGACTAGAAATATCAGTATAAAAAAGTTTAATGTAACGTATAAAAACAGGGCCGAAGCCCAATCTTTTCAGAACTTTGAACAAAAAATTCCAGTTAACACGGTCGAACGCCTTCTGCTGATCTAAAGAGATGACGAGAGTGTTAAGGTTCTTAGACTCAATGAAATCTACCAGGTCTCTAAGAAGACGGGCGTTATCATGAATACTTCGGCCTTTAATACCACATGTTTGGAAATGGTTAATAATGCATGGAAGAACTCTTCCCAATCGAAGGGAAATGGCTTTAGCAAATATCTTGTAATCTACATTTAACAGAGAAATCGGCCTCTTATTCTGCGGATCAAGAGGATCTCCTGATTTATCTAACAAAGTGATAACACCCCTTCGCATGGAAGGGGGGAGAGTACTCAGATTAAAAGAAGCATTATAAACTCTAAGGAGGTCCGGGCCAATAATGTCCCAAAATTGGGAATAAAATTCTTTTGGCAACCCATCATCACCTGGCGATTTATCATTTTTCATATTATTTAAGGCAAAACCTAATTCCTCTAAAGTCAGCGGCGAATCCAGGTCATCCCGAAAATCGTCGGGGACCCTAGAAGTTAAATTATCTAAAAATTCCGCATGTAAATCTTCAATTACTTCGTCCTCTGAAAACAAATCAGAATAAAATTCATGAAATACTTCAGCTATGCTTGGGTTGTCAGAAACAACGTCTCCCTTTGAACTACGGATGGAGGGAATAGACTTCTTTTTAACATAATTAGTTTCATAATTAAAGAATCTCTTGGAAGGGCGCTCGCCCTCAACCAGGTCAGAGACCCTGGCTCGAACACGAGCACCCTCCGCTGCAAAATCATCCAGTTTTGACAACCCAGATCTGACTTCATCCAGGCGACGAAGCAAATCCGGGCTGCTGTGACCTGTGTTGAGCTCAGAAATCAGATTATTGTATTTTTCTAACAATTTGTTTTTATGCTTTTTTCTGGCTTTTGCCAGACGACAACAATGAGATATGATCAGTTTTTTGGTGCGAGTCTTAACTTCCTCCCACCAGAGAAGTTCAGAATCAAACCCCTCCAGGAGAGTTTGCCAGTCCCTGTATGACTTCCTGAAACATTTATTGAAAACAGGGTCATTAAGAATGGAAGTATTACACTTCCAGTAACCACGCTTAGCCTTAACCTGTTTGGGGAGATGTAATTTTAAAACAACACCATCATGGTCTGAAAAATATACTGGATGGTGTGAACAGTCTTCCACCACCAGTGCATTTGAGACATAAAATCTGTCAAGACGGCTCATGGCAGTATTTGCGGCATTACGCCAAGTAAAAGAAAAAGAAGAAGGATTACCCGATCTCCAAATGTCACGAAGGGAAAAATCTTGGAGAATTTCCCCCAGCTCCGCGGCACCAATACTGATAGAAGAAAAGGAGGAACCTCGTCTATCTAAGCCAGGATCTAGAACACAATTGAAATCACCAACTAAAATCACCGGAAGGCTAGAAGAAAGAAAAGGAGATAAATTATTGAAGAAAGAACGACGATCAAGGGGTGAAACGGGGGCATAAACCGTGCACAAGTGCACACGGCCTGCGGGTCCGCTTAACACCCCGCTAACAATCCGACCAGAGGAATCTGTAGAAACAGAAGAAAAAGAAAAAGAACAATTTTTATTGACAAGAATAATGGTGCCACAAGAGCTGGAGGTTCCAAGAGAAGCAAAAAGAGCGCCACCCCATTCTGATTTCCAAGTGGAAATGTCAGAGAGGGTGGCCACATGGCATTCTTGTAAACAAGAAATATCATAATTGTTACAGAGCTCAAAAACCTTTGTTCTCTTAGAGACGTCCCTCATGCCGTTTACATTTAGGGATATAAGGGAGACCATAACTAGAATAGAAAAAAGTCTAATGAAGAACATCATAAAACACGGGAAGAAATGAAAATAACACGAGAAAACAACTGAACACAGTAAAAGAGAAAGAAACACAAAATGTCAGACAAAAGGAGATAATGGGAAAAAGAGAGGGAGCCATCGTATGACAACAGTAAGAGGGCAGACAGACAAATTAAGGATAGATATCCAAAAACGATGGGGTTTTATCTAACACCTCCTTGGCATGGAAATTGGCCATGTGTGAAATCCACTCGGCTGGATTCTTTAAACGGCAGTCACACAACTTACAGAACAGATCCAGGAGGGTGAGGTCTTGATGTTCCTCCTGGACGTGCCGCCGTAGGAAGACCCAAGAGCACGTAGAAAAGTCGCACTCTGTCCGGCGGCACAAAAGGGTGAAGTCCGGATGGCCAGGTCTGTGCGTGATGTTCATCATCTTCGATCGTGCCGCTACGATTTGGGACGAGGCTTCATCCCAAAAAGTCGGCACGTGCTCGTTGTCTGTGGTGGAAGACGTTTCCATGTCACTAGAATCCGTCTCTGAAGCGGAAGAGGAGGATGAAGAAGAAAGGGGTTGAGGAGGGGCGGGAGGGACGGTTGGGTTAGGTGGGGATGAGGGAGGAAGGGGAGACACGGGAGAAGGGATGGGGGAAGAGTCCGCCTCAGCCGGGGCCGACTCGGTGACAGGGGGAGAGACAGTCCGCTGGGTAACTGGCTCAGACTCTACAACAATAATCTTATTGACCTTGTCAGACGACTCTGGTGACCTTGATCTCTTGGTTGCCTTCTTGGTGATTTTGACTTTGACGGACTTCTCACATGCGGACCTGCTACATACAAGACGGGGAGGACCATTACGGCCCAGACAGTTAACACAACTAATAACTGTAAACTTAGATTCAATAAAATTATCACAAACAATACATACAGATTCCACCGGGAATGGTCCAGCCATTGCATTGCACCTAATGCACAATGCGGCAGGGATTTCATCCCGCGTAGCCGTTGGCACCGAGGAGGCCGATGTTGCTGTTTCGGTGGATATCTGCTCCTCTTCGTCGTCCGTCTGGTGTACATCTACTTTGGACCATCTACGACCTGGGGAAATCTTATTAGCAAATGACTTAGGGCAAGCCCTAAATCCGTGCCCCTCCCGGCCACAGATGGTGCATCTCAGACTATTTGGACAATCAGAGGAAACATGACCGATTTCAAGGCATTTCAGGCACTTATGTTCCTGGCAGTCCTTGGCCATATGGCCATCGCTCCCACATCGAGCACAGGTACGAACCTGGCCCGGGTGAGAGATCCAGGCATTTCTGTCGCCAATCCGGATGACGGAGGGAATAGGTTTCGTCACCCTCATCCGGTATTGGCGGTTACCATTGAATACAGTGGGTTCATTCGGGAAGGTGCAGAAGCGACCCTCCAGAACTTGCCCGAAACGCCCCAAAATCGATCTTACAACATTATCGTCAATGTCAAGAGAAACATACTTAACAGTTACTACAGTTAATCCATCAAAATCCGTCACAATACAATTATCAAGCTGCTCCAGTTTGGGCACAAACTCCCGGCAAAGGCACGACGACTTAAACTTCACATCGTACCTATTACCCGGGAGTTGTTGTGCAGCTACTAGATGGCCCGCAGTTGACACTCCCAACTGCTTCAATCTTTGAAATAACCTATCCGGAGAGACTGGGCCGTCGAACCTTAGCTCGACAACACCAGCCCTCCTAACTGAAGTCATAATGAAATGTAAAAATGCCGTCAACTGCACGGCCAGAAAATAAGCAAAGAAAAAGTGAAAAAAGCAAAAGGATCACTGCACTGAGCAGAAATGAAAAAAGAAAAAAGAAAAAAGCACAGACTACTACTGCTAGACTGTACAGAAAAGAAAAAGGCACAGACCACAACTGCTGGACTATGCTGAAAAAAGGAACACTCACCGGACCGGCTCTGAAATACCCAGGGTCCGCGCACTGCACAGGGCAGGCGGGCGTGTTCAGCTGACTGAAGACTGCAGCTCCCTGGGTAGAGGTAGAAGACCAGCCGGCAAGTGACGAAAGTACAAAATGTACAAAGTTGTACCAGGTGAAGCTTGATGTTCAGGAAGAAACCGATGAGCGGTGAACCCAGCCCAGCCGATGAATACCTCCAGAACGGCCAGATGTCGGGAAAATCTTCGAGCAGACCTCCGGAACTCGCTCCTGGTGCCGATGTGAAGGCCAAGAACAAAGATATGTGATCTTAGCCAAAAGGCCGAGAAGCGATAAAGATCAGTATTTTCCACATTACGCAGCCCAAGATAACCTCTCGATCGTGACAGTAAATGAGGACATGACCTTGAACTTTGGCAATTTCTGTTAATATCATGAACAATCTTTCAGTGAGAAATGTTCCCACGGTCGACTCTGCGCAAGTACCTGCGCCGCACTATATGCAAGCCACAAGATGGCGCCCTTCACAATTGCACTGTGTCTACACTCGACACCGCGCCGGAAGTGATCCCACGTTGTGGGCGTGGCGATATAGCACGCTTCCAAGACCTCGTGACAGTGACAGTGTGCCATTGCTTACACTCTTTACTTTTAACGGCAGAACCCGTGATATATCCGTATTTCACATTCAGGACTTGTGAGAAGAACCTATCGGGTTTTAAACTTGAAAGGCCGTGAGGGTGTGCTTCACGGGATCACGTGTTGAATGTACGTGTGAAAGGATGGTTTACTGTCGGCAGTAAGAGCCAAACGATGCAGTTCCAAAATTATTGAAAATCATCCATGAGGCACGCACTTGCCTTTTGCGCTACGTAGAAGCGCGCACCCGACGGCGCATAATAAAAAGCTGAACATGTCAATACACAATGATGAACCAACACATCATTTGTAAACTTGGAAAGTTTGCAAGCACACACTGCGTGCTGAATATTTGATGAGATGAACGGCCCTTAGAACAATGAAAAGAATGCACGTCTGTTGCGTAAGTTATACGCGTTGCATATTTGACGCGCGTTGCCTGGATTCAGGTTCGAAACACAAACATGTCATTATACAGCACCGCAACGGCCGGCACGGCAGGAGTAAAGAGAAAGGCAGGCTGCAATTTGGAGTCGCAAAGAGACACAGACCGGGCCTCGGTTCGAAGGCGGGGCCGACGTTTGAAGGAGGAACAAGCAGGTGGGACTTCGGCAAGGCCGAACTGCGGCGTATCGTTCAATATTGGAATGAAACGAAAAGAGGGAAGCGATCAAGAACGAATATTAATACAGTTCAGAGAAGTAACTAGAAAGATAAACCTAGAAAATAACACAACATCCGAAGTAGCATGGCACAAAGGGGGCTTTCAATTAAACAGCCATCGACCTGTCTCTTCTTTGAAATAGTGGCGGCCCTGAAAAGAGCCTTTGGGTTCGCGGGGCAAGGGGCCCGTCCTTTCAGTTGGAGACTTTGGCGGTCTTCTTGGGCAAGAGGACCGACTGAATATTGGGGAGCACACCTCCTTGCGCGATGGTTACCCCGCTCATCAGCTTGTTGAGCTCCTCGTCGTTGCGTATGGCAAGTTGCAGGTGACGTGGGTTGATTCTTGTCTTCTTGTTGTCGCGGGCAGCATTACCGGCTAGCTCCAAGATCTCAGCGGTAAGGTACTCCATCACTGCAGCCAGGTAGACAGGGGCACCGGCGCCAACACGTTCGGCGTAGTTTCCCTTGCGCAGGAATCGGTGAACGCGGCCAACGGGAAACTGAAGGCCAGCCCGCGATGACCTGCTCTTGGCCTTGCTTCTGGATTTGCCGCTCTTTCCTCGTCCAGACATCTTGAGAGAAATCAGTGTGCAGATCTGTTCACCGGGTCGCAGTTGCGCTGGAATGGTTGCTCCGGGGCCCGCGACACAAGTTATAGCAGTCCAGTGGATTGGCCGAAGCGTACCAACTAGCCAATCACGTCACGCAGCGGGTCCATCGCACGGTTGGATGAGCCGGAGCCCACAGGCCGGGATAAACACAAAATCAAGTCCATGAACGGGAACCAAAATGTAACAAAGCCAAAAGAAAGAAAGAACAGAGAGAAAAGAAAACCGGGTCCACATGAGTTACCACACCCCTGGGGGGGGGGCTGAAGCCGTCAGAAATACAGTTTGTATATTTTGCGACAGGTCCCTCGCAAGGGGAATGCCCGTTTCACGGTGTCTGGACGTTTACACGAGGCACCCTCTTGGACAATCTGAACAACCGTCAAATATCAAGGTCAGAGCGAGTGCGAAAAAGATCAGGAAAAGTTTTCACCTCAACCCCCCCCCATACAAGCACCGTCAAGAGGTAATATCTATTTGCTTGCAGTGTGCGCGATATTCGGAAAAATACCTTTTTAATTACGAGGCACCTGTATTAGACAAAAGGAGACCAAGAACGGGGAAATAATGTACAACAGAATGTCTCAGTGAACCACACCCAACGTCGAAAACAAAAGGGGGAAAAGACTAACGAGGAGCAGAAAAGCAAAGCATCTCTTTCGTGGAGTTGTTTTGGCTCTGAAAAGAGCCGTTTGGTTGGTAGCGGCGGGCTACTTGGAAGTCGTGTACTTGGTGACGGCCTTGGTGCCCTCGCTGACTGCATGCTTGGCAAGCTCTCCCGGCAGGAGCAGGCGAACTGCTGTCTGCACCTCGCGGCTGGTGATGGTCGACTTCTTGTTGTAGTGTGCAAGGCGAGAGGCCTCGGTTGCGATGCGCTCGAAGACGTCATTGACAAAGCTGTTCATGATGCTCATGGCCTTGCTGGAGATGCCCGTGTCGGGGTGCACCTGTTTCATGACTTTATAAATGTAGATGCCGTAGCTCTCCTTGCGACGCCGGTGCCTCTTCTTGTCTGTGCGAGTCGGGGTCTTGGTGTTTCCGGCCTTCTTCTGACCTTTCCCGCTAACTTTAGGAGCCATGCTGGAGCGCTTGAAGTGTGAGAGATCGAGGGATCGAATGAAAAAGCGTCACGGCTACGCCGGCTTTTATCATGGGCGGCGTGGATTCTGAACACGGGCGCATTGTCCACCTTCCCGCCAGTTGAAAAGAGCGCCCCCCGGCCACCCAGGCGTGAAGACGCGCATGGCTTGCAAGGGCAAGCTGAAACTTACGGCAAGGGAAACGCTGAAAGCGGTCGGTCGTTCGTTCGGTCAATAACCGTTCCGTGCAACCGAGTTATCTGTTCTATTTGAATATTTGGTTATTTTCTCCGCCATCCTCTCAAGCGGCTAACGCGGAATTCGTCTGCCAAAGCACAACGCAGCCTTTCGCGTCGCTAACTAAATTGACAAGAGTACCAGTCAGGAAGTCGATCGGACTCCACAAAGGCGAAACAAGGTCGCTTTCAAAGCGAGGGCCGGGGTGAAGCTGTCGGGGAGGGGTCGTCTGATACTGTACGCTCATTCATACCCAAATACGAATAACTACACAAAACTTAAAGGAGAGGGAAGGAAAAGCAGACCAATCACGCCCCGTGTGAAATCGCAATCGGAGAGCCCTTTCAATTTGTTGTATTATTGACTCAACTGTGGCCGTTACTCGGTTGTGTTTAATTTCCTCCCGCCCAGCACCTTTCCCCGCAGACAACTCGAGCAGAATCATTCTCTTTTTGAAGTAGTGGTGGCTCTGATAAGAGCCGTTAGGTTTGGTGGTCGTGGCGCGCCAACACTCAGGCCCGTTCACCGCGAATTCGGCGGGCCAACTGGATGTCCTTGGGCATGATGGTGACCCTCTTTGCGTGGATGGCGCACAGGTTGGTGTCCTCGAACAGGCCCACCAGGTAAGCCTCGCTAGCCTCCTGCAAAGCCATGACGGCAGAACTTTGGAATCGCAGCTCGGTCTTGAAATCCTGTGCAATTTCTCGCACAAGTCTCTGGAAGGGGAGCTTTCGGATCAGCAGTTCGGTGCTCTTCTGGTAGCGACGGATCTCACGGAGGGCAACGGTTCCCGGCCTGTACCGGAGCGCTCTTGCGGGCCGCCTTGGTGGCCAACTGCTTCCTGGGGGCTTTCCCGCCCGTGCTCTTTCTTGCCGTCTGCTTGGTACGAGCCATGATGAGGTGCGTCGGGTGCTTGGAGCTTGACACAAGTGAGTGCAGGGCACGGCAACCCAGCGTCTCTTAAGCCCGGCAACGGCATCCCGGGCCGAAGGCCTGACAATGGACCGCTTTCCGATTGGATAACTCCAAGGGCGGGCGCAGCGCTTGACTGGTCACATGTACACTGAGGTTAATTGGGGGGGGGGGACCGCGACAAGAAGGCAAAGTGCACCGACAGCTCTGTGTCAAGAGAAGAAAAAAACCACCCCCAGCACCACCACCGCCCCAACCAACCACACACGGGCACTTTCACGCTGAGCACAACTCCGCCTACATCGCGGCAACACCCTTCCGCCCGTCACGCGTTCCATCCAGTACTCAACGCTTTCCACCGGTCAGGCCTCAACGACAGTACACACGGACGCGCATCAGTGAAACAGCAGGGCTGTGGAAGTCACTTGGGTATCACGAACACATTACGACAACACGGCTACGTACCGTATATTAAACGGAAAACGCGGGGAAGGACGAAATGAACCGCAACGACAAGGAACGGAGAGGGAAACGTACAAAAAGAAATCCACGGGAAAACGATCGGGGTCATTGATCGAGCTTAAGGAAGGATGGCAATTATAAGCTATTAATTACGAACAGGGTAATCATACAGCAGCTATGCGTGGGAATAAATCTCTTTTGGAAAACTGTCGTGGCTCTGAAGAGAGCCGTTGGTTTTGAAATGGGAATTCGGCGGTCTAGCCCCCAAAGCCGTACAGCGTCCGCCCTTGCCTCTTGAGCGCGTACACCACGTCCATGGCAGTGACAGTCTTCCTCTTGGCGTGTTCGCAGTAGGTGACCGCATCGCGGATGACGTTCTCCAGGAAGACTTTCAGGACTCCACGCGTTTCCTCGTAAATGAGACCGGAGATGCGCTTCACTCCTCCCCGGCGGGCAAGGCGACGAATGGCCGGCTTGGTGATGCCCTGGATGTTGTCACGGAGGACCTTCCGGTGGCGTTTGGCACCCCCCTTGCCCAGTCCTTTGCCTCCCTTGCCTCGTCCAGACATGATGTTCTTGCTCTGTTCAATCGCTAGTGCAAATGATGCGGACGACAAGCCGGCAGAGCAGGTATAACGCCTGCGCGGACGCGGTAGAAGCTGCGCGAGCGTGCGGTCGGGGCGACAGCGCCATCTGGCGGTAAACGGGGGTCAAGAGAGCGAGGTCAAAGGTCCACGGGGGGGGGGACGGACAGAAGGAGAATTGGAGGAGGGGGGGGGGGAGATCGTCATGTGAAAACCCGTCAAAATAAAATGCGATGACGCCAGACAAGAAGTGGGTGTCGTGTCTTTGTCTCTCTCTTTTCCCTGCCACTTTTTATTGGCATTCTTGCATGCCGTTATTGCTCAGAAACATACTGTATATAATGTCCATTTTTGTAAAATGGCCTTTTTTGTCGAAATGTTTCGGAGAGGAAGAAATAGCCGAGAGATAAAGTAATTCAACAAAAATTAAGTCAGTCCGTGTTTTATCTTTTTTTTATGTCCCCCGAAGGGAGTGGGGCCCAATCCCGGATGTACTGCTATACCGGGCCAACCCGTGGCCGGGACGAGGCAAGCCCCTATTCCACAGCCCAAGTTCAAAAATCAGTTTGATAAACTGGCTGTTCAATGAACAGCGTTTCAGATATCACACTGAAAAGAACAGATACTACACATGATCTTAGCCAAATGGCCGAGAAGCGATAAAAGATCAGTATTTTCCACATTACGCAGCCCAAGATAACCTCTCGATCGTTGACAGTAAATGAGGACATGACCTTGAACTTTGGCAATTTCTGTTAATATCATGAACAATCTTTCAGTGAGAAATGTTCCCACGGTTCGACTCTGCGCAAGTACCTGCGCCGCACTATATGCAAGCCACAAGATGGCGCCCTTCACAATTGCACTGTGTCTACACTCGACACCGCGCCGGAAGTGATCCCACGTTGTGGGGCGTGGCGATATAGCACGCTTCCAAGACCTCGTGACAGTGACAGTGTGCCATTGCTTACACTCTTTACTTTTAACGGCAGAACCCGTGATATATCCGTATTTCACATTCAGGGACTTGTGAGAAGAACCTATCGGGTTTTTAAACTTGAAAGGCCGTGAGGGTGTGCTTCACGGGATCACGTGTTGAATGTACGTGTGAAAGGATGGTTTACTGTCGGCAGTAAGAGCCAAACGAAGCAGTTCCAAAATTATTGAAAATCATCCATGAGGCACGCACTTGCCTTTTGCGCTACGTAGAAGCGCGCACCCGACGGCTCATAATAAAAAGCTGAACATGTCAATACACAATGATGAACCAACACATCATTTGTAAACTTGGAAAGTTTTGCAAGCACACACTGCGTGCTGAATATTTGATGAGATGAACGGCCCTTAGAACAATGAAAAGAATGCACGTCTGTTGCGTAAGTTATACGCGTTGCATATTTGACGCGCGTTGCCTGGATTCAGGTTCGAAACACAAACATGTCATTATACAGCACCGCAACGGCCGGCACGGCAGGAGTAAAGAGAAAGGCAGGCTGCAATTTGGAGTCGCAAAGAGACACAGACCGGGCCTCGGTTCGAAAGGCGGGGGCCGACGTTTGAAGGAGGAACAAGCAGGTGGGGGACTTCGGCAAGGCCGAACTGCGGGCGTATCCGTTCAATATTTGGAATGAAACGAAAAGAGGGAAGCGATCAAGACCGAATATTAATACAGTTCAGAGAAGTAACTAGAAAGATAAACCTAGAAAATAACACAACATCCGAAGTAGCATGGCACAAAGGGGGCTTTCAATTAAACAGCCATCGACCTGTCTCTTCTTTGAAATAGTGGCGGCCCTGAAAAGAGCCTTTGGGTTCGCGGGGCAAGGGGCCCGTCCTTTCAGTTGGAGAACTTTGGCGGTCTTCTTGGGCAAGAGGACCGACTGAATATTGGGGAGCACACCTCCTTGCGCGATGGTTACCCCGCTCATCAGCTTGTTGAGCTCCTCGTCGTTGCGTATGGCAAGTTGCAGGTGACGTGGGGTGAGTCTTGTCTTCTTGTTGTCGCGGGCAGCATTACCGGCTAGCTCCAAGATCTCAGCGGTAAGGTACTCCATCACTGCAGCCAGGGTAGACAGGGGCACCGGCGCCAACACGTTCGGCGTAGTTTCCCCTTGCGCAGGAATCGGGTGAACGGGCCCACCGGGAAACTGAAGGCCAGCCCGCGATGACCTGCTCTTGGCCTTGCTTCTGGATTTGCCGCTCTTTCCTCGTCCAGACATCTTGAGAGAAATCAGTGTGCAGATCTGTTCACCGGGTCGCAGTTGCGCTGGAATGGTTGCTCCGGGGCCCGCGACACAAGTTATAGCAGTCCAGTGGATTGGCCGAAGCGTACCAACTAGCCAATCACGTCACGCAGCGGGTCCATCGCACGGTTGGATGAGCCGGAGCCCACAGGCCGGGATAAACACAAAATCAAGTCCATGAACGGGAACCAAAATGTAACAAAGCCAAAAGAAAGAAAGAACAGAGAGAAAAGAAAACCGGGTCCACATGAGTTACCACACCCCTGGGGGGGGGGGGGCTGAAGCCGTCAGAAATACAGTTTGTATATTTTGCGACAGGTCCCTCGCAAGGGGAATGCCCGTTTCACGGTGTCTGGACGTTTACACGAGGCACCCTCTTGGACAATCTGAACAACCGTCAAATATCAAGGTCAGAGCGAGTGCGAAAAAGATCAGGAAAAGTTTTCACCTCAACCCCCCCCCATACAAGCACCGTCAAGAGGTAATATCTATTTGCTTGCAGTGTGCGCGATATTCGGAAAAATACCTTTTTAATTACGAGGCACCTGTATTAGACAAAAGGAGACCAAGAACGGGGAAATAATGTACAACAGAATGTCTCAGTGAACCACACCCAACGTCGAAAACAAAAGGGGGAAAAGACTAACGAGGAGCAGAAAAGCAAAGCATCTCTTTCGTGGAGTTGTTTTGGCTCTGAAAAGAGCCGTTTGGTTGGTAGCGGCGGGCTACTTGGAAGTCGTGTACTTGGTGACGGCCTTGGTGCCCTCGCTGACTGCATGCTTGGCAAGCTCTCCCGGCAGGAGCAGGCGAACTGCTGTCTGCACCTCGCGGCTGGTGATGGTCGACTTCTTGTTGTAGTGTGCAAGGCGAGAGGCCTCGGTTGCGATGCGCTCGAAGACGTCATTGACAAAGCTGTTCATGATGCTCATGGCCTTGCTGGAGATGCCCGTGTCGGGGTGCACCTGTTTCATGACTTTATAAATGTAGATGCCGTAGCTCTCCTTGCGACGCCGGTGCCTCTTCTTGTCTGTGCGAGTCGGGGTCTTGGTGTTTCCGGCCTTCTTCTGACCTTTCCCGCTAACTTTAGGAGCCATGCTGGAGCGCTTGAAGTGTGAGAGATCGAGGGATCGAATGAAAAAGCGTCACGGCTACGCCGGCTTTTATCATGGGCGGCGTGGATTCTGAACACGGGCGCATTGTCCACCTTCCCGCCAGTTGAAAAGAGCGCCCCCCGGCCACCCAGGCGTGAAGACGCGCATGGCTTGCAAGGGCAAGCTGAAACTTACGGCAAGGGAAACGCTGAAAGCGGTCGGTCGTTCGTTCGGTCAATAACCGTTCCGTGCAACCGAGTTATCTGTTCTATTTGAATATTTGGTTATTTTCTCCGCCATCCTCTCAAGCGGCTAACGCGGAATTCGTCTGCCAAAGCACAACGCAGCCTTTCGCGTCGCTAACTAAATTGACAAGAGTACCAGTCAGGAAGTCGATCGGACTCCACAAAGGCGAAACAAGGTCGCTTTCAAAGCGAGGGCCGGGGTGAAGCTGTCGGGGAGGGGTCGTCTGATACTGTACGCTCATTCATACCCAAATACGAATAACTACACAAAACTTAAAGGAGAGGGAAGGAAAAGCAGACCAATCACGCCCCGTGTGAAATCGCAATCGGAGAGCCCTTTCAATTTGTTGTATTATTGACTCAACTGTGGCCGTTACTCGGTTGTGTTTAATTTCCTCCCGCCCAGCACCTTTCCCCGCAGACAACTCGAGCAGAATCATTCTCTTTTTGAAGTAGTGGTGGCTCTGATAAGAGCCGTTAGGTTTGGTGGTCGTGGCGCGCCAACACTCAGGCCCGTTCACCGCGAATTCGGCGGGCCAACTGGATGTCCTTGGGCATGATGGTGACCCTCTTTGCGTGGATGGCGCACAGGTTGGTGTCCTCGAACAGGCCCACCAGGTAAGCCTCGCTAGCCTCCTGCAAAGCCATGACGGCAGAACTTTGGAATCGCAGCTCGGTCTTGAAATCCTGTGCAATTTCTCGCACAAGTCTCTGGAAGGGGAGCTTTCGGATCAGCAGTTCGGTGCTCTTCTGGTAGCGACGGATCTCACGGAGGGCAACGGTTCCCGGCCTGTACCGGTGAGGTTTCTTGACGCCGCCAGTAGCCGGAGCGCTCTTGCGGGCCGCCTTGGTGGCCAACTGCTTCCTGGGGGCTTTCCCGCCCGTGCTCTTTCTTGCCGTCTGCTTGGTACGAGCCATGATGAGGTGCGTCGGGTGCTTGGAGCTTGACACAAGTGAGTGCAGGGCACGGCAACCCAGCGTCTCTTAAGCCCGGCAACGGCATCCCGGGCCGAAGGCCTGACAATGGACCGCTTTCCGATTGGATAACTCCAAGGGCGGGCGCAGCGCTTGACTGGTCACATGTACACTGAGGTTAATTGGGGGGGGGGGGACCGCGACAAGAAGGCAAAGTGCACCGACAGCTCTGTGTCAAGAGAAGAAAAAAACCACCCCCAGCACCACCACCGCCCAACCAACCACACACGGCACTTTCACGCTGAGCACAACTCCGCCTACATCGCGGCAACACCCTTCCGCCCGTCACGCGTTCCATCCAGTACTCAACGCTTTCCACCGTCAGGCTCAACGACAGTACACACGGACGCGCATCAGTGAAACAGCAGGGCTGTGGAAGTCACTTGGGTATCACGAACACATTACGACAACACGGCTACGTACCGTATATTAAACGGAAAACGCGGAGAGGGACGAAATGAACCGCAACGACAAGGAACGGAGAGGGAAACGTACAAAAAGAATCCACGGGAAAACGATCGGGGTCATTGATCGAGCTTAAGGAAGGATGGCAATTATAGCTATTAATTACGAACAGGGTAATCATACAGCAGCTATGCGTGGGAATAAATCTCTTTTGGAAAACTGTCGTGGCTCTGAAGAGAGCCGTTGGTTTTGAAATGGGAATTCGGCGGTCTAGCCCCCAAAGCCGTACAGCGTCCGCCCTTGCCTCTTGAGCGCGTACACCACGTCCATGGCAGTGACAGTCTTCCTCTTGGCGTGTTCGCAGTAGGTGACCGCATCGCGGATGACGTTCTCCAGGAAGACTTTCAGGACTCCACGCGTTTCCTCGTAAATGAGACCGGAGATGCGCTTCACTCCTCCCCGGCGGGCAAGGCGACGAATGGCCGGCTTGGTGATGCCCTGGATGTTGTCACGGAGGACCTTCCGGTGGCGTTTGGCACCCCCCTTGCCCAGTCCTTTGCCTCCCTTGCCTCGTCCAGACATGATGTTCTTGCTCTGTTCAATCGCTAGTGCAAATGATGCGGACGACAAGCCGGCAGAGCAGGTATAACGCCTGCGCGGACGCGGTAGAAGCTGCGCGAGCGTGCGGTCGGGGCGACAGCGCCATCTGGCGGTAAACGGGGTCAAGAGAGCGAGGTCAAAGGTCCACGGGGGGGGGACGGACAGAAGGAGAATTGGAGGAGGGGGGGGGGGAGATCGTCATGTGAAAACCCGTCAAAATAAAATGCGATGACGCCAGACAAGAAGTGGGTGTCGTGTCTTTGTCTCTCTCTTTTCCCTGCCACTTTTTATTGGCATTCTTGCATGCCGTTATTGCTCAGAAACATACTGTATATAATGTCCATTTTTGTAAAATGGCCTTTTTTGTCGAAATGTTTCGGAGAGGAAGAAATAGCCGAGAGATAAAGTAATTCAACAAAAATTAAGTCAGTCCGTGTTTTTATATTTTTTTATGTCCCCCGAAGGGAGTGGGCCGAATCCCGGATGTACTGCTATACCGGGCCAACCCGTGGCCGGGACGAGGCAAGCCCCTATTCCACAGCCCAAGTTCAAAAATCAGTTTGATAAACTGGCTGTTCAATGAACAGCGTTTCAGATATCACACTGAAAAGAACAGATACTACACATGATCTTAGCCAAAAGGCCGAGAAGCGATAAAGATCAGTATTTTCCACATTACGCAGCCCAAGATAACCTCTCGATCGTGACAGTAAATGAGGACATGACCTTGAACTTTGGCAATTTCTGTTAATATCATGAACAATCTTTCAGTGAGAAATGTTCCCACGGTCGACTCTGCGCAAGTACCTGCGCCGCACTATATGCAAGCCACAAGATGGCGCCCTTCACAATTGCACTGTGTCTACACTCGACACCGCGCCGGAAGTGATCCCACGTTGTGGGCGTGGCGATATAGCACGCTTCCAAGACCTCGTGACAGTGACAGTGTGCCATTGCTTACACTCTTTACTTTTAACGGCAGAACCCGTGATATATCCGTATTTCACATTCAGGACTTGTGAGAAGAACCTATCGGGTTTTAAACTTGAAAGGCCGTGAGGGTGTGCTTCACGGGATCACGTGTTGAATGTACGTGTGAAAGGATGGTTTACTGTCGGCAGTAAGAGCCAAACGATGCAGTTCCAAAATTATTGAAAATCATCCATGAGGCACGCACTTGCCTTTTGCGCTACGTAGAAGCGCGCACCCGACGGCGCATAATAAAAAGCTGAACATGTCAATACACAATGATGAACCAACACATCATTTGTAAACTTGGAAAGTTTGCAAGCACACACTGCGTGCTGAATATTTGATGAGATGAACGGCCCTTAGAACAATGAAAAGAATGCACGTCTGTTGCGTAAGTTATACGCGTTGCATATTTGACGCGCGTTGCCTGGATTCAGGTTCGAAACACAAACATGTCATTATACAGCACCGCAACGGCCGGCACGGCAGGAGTAAAGAGAAAGGCAGGCTGCAATTTGGAGTCGCAAAGAGACACAGACCGGGCCTCGGTTCGAAGGCGGGGCCGACGTTTGAAGGAGGAACAAGCAGGTGGGACTTCGGCAAGGCCGAACTGCGGCGTATCGTTCAATATTGGAATGAAACGAAAAGAGGGAAGCGATCAAGAACGAATATTAATACAGTTCAGAGAAGTAACTAGAAAGATAAACCTAGAAAATAACACAACATCCGAAGTAGCATGGCACAAAGGGGGCTTTCAATTAAACAGCCATCGACCTGTCTCTTCTTTGAAATAGTGGCGGCCCTGAAAAGAGCCTTTGGGTTCGCGGGGCAAGGGGCCCGTCCTTTCAGTTGGAGACTTTGGCGGTCTTCTTGGGCAAGAGGACCGACTGAATATTGGGGAGCACACCTCCTTGCGCGATGGTTACCCCGCTCATCAGCTTGTTGAGCTCCTCGTCGTTGCGTATGGCAAGTTGCAGGTGACGTGGGTTGATTCTTGTCTTCTTGTTGTCGCGGGCAGCATTACCGGCTAGCTCCAAGATCTCAGCGGTAAGGTACTCCATCACTGCAGCCAGGGTAGACAGGGGCACCGGCGCCAACACGTTCGGCGTAGTTTCCCTTGCGCAGGAATCGGTGAACGCGGCCAACGGGAAACTGAAGGCCAGCCCGCGATGACCTGCTCTTGGCCTTGCTTCTGGATTTGCCGCTCTTTCCTCGTCCAGACATCTTGAGAGAAATCAGTGTGCAGATCTGTTCACCGGGTCGCAGTTGCGCTGGAATGGTTGCTCCGGGGCCCGCGACACAAGTTATAGCAGTCCAGTGGATTGGCCGAAGCGTACCAACTAGCCAATCACGTCACGCAGCGGGTCCATCGCACGGTTGGATGAGCCGGAGCCCACAGGCCGGGATAAACACAAAATCAAGTCCATGAACGGGAACCAAAATGTAACAAAGCCAAAAGAAAGAAAGAACAGAGAGAAAAGAAAACCGGGTCCACATGAGTTACCACACCCCTGGGGGGGGGGGCTGAAGCCGTCAGAAATACAGTTTGTATATTTTGCGACAGGTCCCTCGCAAGGGGAATGCCCGTTTCACGGTGTCTGGACGTTTACACGAGGCACCCTCTTGGACAATCTGAACAACCGTCAAATATTAAGGTCAGAGCGAGTGCCAAAAAGATCAGGAAAAGTTTTCACCTCAACCCCCCCCCCATACAAGCACCGTCAAGAGGTAATATCTATTTGCTTGCAGTGTGCGCGATATTCGGAAAAATACCTTTTTAATTACGAGGCACCTGTATTAGACAAAAGGAGACCAAGAACGGGGAAATAATGTACAACAGAATGTCTCAGTGAATCACACCCAACGTCGAAAACAAAAGGGGGAAAAGACTAACGAGGAGCAGAAAAGCAAAGCATCTCTTTCGTGGAGTTGTTTTGGCTCTGAAAAGAGCCGTTTGGTTGGTAGCGGCGGGCTACTTGGAAGTCGTGTACTTGGTGACGGCCTTGGTGCCCTCGCTGACTGCATGCTTGGCAAGCTCTCCCGGCAGGAGCAGGCGAACTGCTGTCTGCACCTCGCGGCTGGTGATGGTCGACTTCTTGTTGTAGTGTGCAAGGCGAGAGGCCTCGGTTGCGATGCGCTCGAAGACGTCATTGACAAAGCTGTTCATGATGCTCATGGCCTTGCTGGAGATGCCCGTGTCGGGGTGCACCTGTTTCATGACTTTATAAATGTAGATGCCGTAGCTCTCCTTGCGACGCCGGTGCCTCTTCTTGTCTGTGCGAGTCGGGGTCTTGGTGTTTCCGGCCTTCTTCTGACCTTTCCCGCTAACTTTAGGAGCCATGCTGGAGCGCTTGAAGTGTGAGAGATCGAGGGATCGAATGAAAAAGCGTCACGGCTACGCCGGCTTTTATCATGGGCGGCGTGGATTCTGAACACGGGCGCATTGTCCACCTTCCCGCCAGTTGAAAAGAGCGCCCCCCGGCCACCCAGGCGTGAAGACGCGCATGGCTTGCAAGGGCAAGCTGAAACTTACGGCAAGGGAAACGCTGAAAGCGGTCGGTCGTTCGTTCGGTCAATAACCGTTCCGTGCAACCGAGTTATCTGTTCTATTTGAATATTTGGTTATTTTCTCCGCCATCCTCTCAAGCGGCTAACGCGGAATTCGTCTGCCAAAGCACAACGCAGCCTTTCGCGTCGCTA
The DNA here is from genome assembly GCF_054643075.1 of Acanthaster planci. Classification (NCBI taxonomy): domain Eukaryota; kingdom Metazoa; phylum Echinodermata; class Asteroidea; order Valvatida; family Acanthasteridae; genus Acanthaster; species Acanthaster planci. Next base: position 6,822,615 of record NC_141794.1, read on the forward strand.
ACTAAATTGACAAGAGTACCAGTCAGGAAGTCGATCGGACTCCACAAAGGCGAAACAAGGTCGCTTTCAAAGCGAGGGCCGGGGTGAAGCTGTCGGGGAGGGGTCGTCTGATACTGTACGCTCATTCATACCCAAATACGAATAACTACACAAAACTTAAAGGAGAGGGAAGGAAAAGCAGACCAATCACGCCCCGTGTGAAATCGCAATCGGAGAGCCCTTTCAATTTGTTGTATTATTGACTCAACTGTGGCCGTTACTCGGTTGTGTTTAATTTCCTCCCGCCCAGCACCTTTCCCCGCAGACAACTCGAGCAGAATCATTCTCTTTTTGAAGTAGTGGTGGCTCTGATAAGAGCCGTTAGGTTTGGTGGTCGTGGCGCGCCAACACTCAGGCCCGTTCACCGCGAATTCGGCGGGCCAACTGGATGTCCTTGGGCATGATGGTGACCCTCTTTGCGTGGATGGCGCACAGGTTGGTGTCCTCGAACAGGCCCACCAGGTAAGCCTCGCTAGCCTCCTGCAAAGCCATGACGGCAGAACTTTGGAATCGCAGCTCGGTCTTGAAATCCTGTGCAATTTCTCGCACAAGTCTCTGGAAGGGGAGCTTTCGGATCAGCAGTTCGGTGCTCTTCTGGTAGCGACGGATCTCACGGAGGGCAACGGTTCCCGGCCTGTACCGGTGAGGTTTCTTGACGCCGCCAGTAGCCGGAGCGCTCTTGCGGGCCGCCTTGGTGGCCAACTGCTTCCTGGGGGCTTTCCCGCCCGTGCTCTTTCTTGCCGTCTGCTTGGTACGAGCCATGATGAGGTGCGTCGGGTGCTTGGAGCTTGACACAAGTGAGTGCAGGGCACGGCAACCCAGCGTCTCTTAAGCCCGGCAACGGCATCCCGGGCCGAAGGCCTGACAATGGACCGCTTTCCGATTGGATAACTCCAAGGGCGGGCGCAGCGCTTGACTGGTCACATGTACACTGAGGTTAATTGGGGGGGGGGACCGCGACAAGAAGGCAAAGTGCACCGACAGCTCTGTGTCAAGAGAAGAAAAAAACCACCCCCAGCACCACCACCGCCCAACCAACCACACACGGCACTTTCACGCTGAGCACAACTCCGCCTACATCGCGGCAACACCCTTCCGCCCGTTACGCGTTCCATCCAGTACTCAACGCTTTCCACCGTCAGGCTCAACGACAGTACACACGGACGCGCATCAGTGAAACAGCAGGGCTGTGGAAGTCACTTGGGTATCACGAACACATTACGACAACACGGCTACGTACCGTATATTAAACGGAAAACGCGGAGAGGGACGAAATGAACCGCAACGACAAGGAACGGAGAGGGAAACGTACAAAAAGAATCCACGGGAAAACGATCGGGGTCATTGATCGAGCTTAAGGAAGGATGGCAATTATAGCTATTAATTACGAACAGGGTAATCATACAGCAGCTATGCGTGGGAATAAATCTCTTTTGGAAAACTGTCGTGGCTCTGAAGAGAGCCGTTGGTTTTGAAATGGGAATTCGGCGGTCTAGCCCCCAAAGCCGTACAGCGTCCGCCCTTGCCTCTTGAGCGCGTACACCACGTCCATGGCAGTGACAGTCTTCCTCTTGGCGTGTTCGCAGTAGGTGACCGCATCGCGGATGACGTTCTCCAGGAAGACTTTCAGGACTCCACGCGTTTCCTCGTAAATGAGACCGGAGATGCGCTTCACTCCTCCCCGGCGGGCAAGGCGACGAATGGCCGGCTTGGTGATGCCCTGGATGTTGTCACGGAGGACCTTCCGGTGGCGTTTGGCACCCCCCTTGCCCAGTCCTTTGCCTCCCTTGCCTCGTCCAGACATGATGTTCTTGCTCTGTTCAATCGCTAGTGCAAATGATGCGGACGACAAGCCGGCAGAGCAGGTATAACGCCTGCGCGGACGCGGTAGAAGCTGCGCGAGCGTGCGGTCGGGGCGACAGCGCCATCTGGCGGTAAACGGGGTCAAGAGAGCGAGGTCAAAGGTCCACGGGGGGGGGGACGGACAGAAGGAGAATTGGAGGAGGGGGGGGGGGAGATCGTCATGTGAAAACCCGTCAAAATAAAATGCGATGACGCCAGACAAGAAGTGGGTGTCGTGTCTTTGTCTCTCTCTTTTCCCTGCCACTTTTTATTGGCATTCTTGCATGCCGTTATTGCTCAGAAACATACTGTATATAATGTCCATTTTTGTAAAATGGCCTTTTTTGTCGAAATGTTTCGGAGAGGAAGAAATAGCCGAGAGATAAAGTAATTCAACAAAAATTAAGTCAGTCCGTGTTTTTATCTTTTTTTATGTCCCCCGAAGGGAGTGGGCCGAATCCCGGATGTACTGCTATACCGGGCCAACCCGTGGCCGGGACGAGGCAAGCCCCTATTCCACAGCCCAAGTTCAAAAATCAGTTTGATAAACTGGCTGTTCAATGAACAGCGTTTCAGATATCACACTGAAAAGAACAGATACTACACATGATCTTAGCCAAAAGGCCGAGAAGCGATAAAGATCAGTATTTTCCACATTACGCAGCCCAAGATAACCTCTCGATCGTGACAGTAAATGAGGACATGACCTTGAACTTTGGCAATTTCTGTTAATATCATGAACAATCTTTCAGTGAGAAATGTTCCCACGGTCGACTCTGCGCAAGTACCTGCGCCGCACTATATGCAAGCCACAAGATGGCGCCCTTCACAATTGCACTGTGTCTACACTCGACACCGCGCCGGAAGTGATCCCACGTTGTGGGCGTGGCGATATAGCACGCTTCCAAGACCTCGTGACAGTGACAGTGTGCCATTGCTTACACTCTTTACTTTTAACGGCAGAACCCGTGATATATCCGTATTTCACATTCAGGACTTGTGAGAAGAACCTATCGGGTTTTAAACTTGAAAGGCCGTGAGGGTGTGCTTCACGGGATCACGTGTTGAATGTACGTGTGAAAGGATGGTTTACTGTCGGCAGTAAGAGCCAAACGATGCAGTTCCAAAATTATTGAAAATCATCCATGAGGCACGCACTTGCCTTTTGCGCTACGTAGAAGCGCGCACCCGACGGCGCATAATAAAAAGCTGAACATGTCAATACACAATGATGAACCAACACATCATTTGTAAACTTGGAAAGTTTGCAAGCACACACTGCGTGCTGAATATTTGATGAGATGAACGGCCCTTAGAACAATGAAAAGAATGCACGTCTGTTGCGTAAGTTATACGCGTTGCATATTTGACGCGCGTTGCCTGGATTCAGGTTCGAAACACAAACATGTCATTATACAGCACCGCAACGGCCGGCACGGCAGGAGTAAAGAGAAAGGCAGGCTGCAATTTGGAGTCGCAAAGAGACACAGACCGGGCCTCGGTTCGAAGGCGGGGCCGACGTTTGAAGGAGGAACAAGCAGGTGGGACTTCGGCAAGGCCGAACTGCGGCGTATCGTTCAATATTGGAATGAAACGAAAAGAGGGAAGCGATCAAGAACGAATATTAATACAGTTCAGAGAAGTAACTAGAAAGATAAACCTAGAAAATAACACAACATCCGAAGTAGCATGGCACAAAGGGGGCTTTCAATTAAACAGCCATCGACCTGTCTCTTCTTTGAAATAGTGGCGGCCCTGAAAAGAGCCTTTGGGTTCGCGGGGCAAGGGGCCCGTCCTTTCAGTTGGAGACTTTGGCGGTCTTCTTGGGCAAGAGGACCGACTGAATATTGGGGAGCACACCTCCTTGCGCGATGGTTACCCCGCTCATCAGCTTGTTGAGCTCCTCGTCGTTGCGTATGGCAAGTTGCAGGTGACGTGGGTTGATTCTTGTCTTCTTGTTGTCGCGGGCAGCATTACCGGCTAGCTCCAAGATCTCAGCGGTAAGGTACTCCATCACTGCAGCCAGGTAGACAGGGGCACCGGCGCCAACACGTTCGGCGTAGTTTCCCTTGCGCAGGAATCGGTGAACGCGGCCAACGGGAAACTGAAGGCCAGCCCGCGATGACCTGCTCTTGGCCTTGCTTCTGGATTTGCCGCTCTTTCCTCGTCCAGACATCTTGAGAGAAATCAGTGTGCAGATCTGTTCACCGGGTCGCAGTTGCGCTGGAATGGTTGCTCCGGGGCCCGCGACACAAGTTATAGCAGTCCAGTGGATTGGCCGAAGCGTACCAACTAGCCAATCACGTCACGCAGCGGGTCCATCGCACGGTTGGATGAGCCGGAGCCCACAGGCCGGGATAAACACAAAATCAAGTCCATGAACGGGAACCAAAATGTAACAAAGCCAAAAGAAAGAAAGAACAGAGAGAAAAGAAAACCGGGTCCACATGAGTTACCACACCCCTGGGGGGGGGGGGCTGAAGCCGTCAGAAATACAGTTTGTATATTTTGCGACAGGTCCCTCGCAAGGGGAATGCCCGTTTCACGGTGTCTGGACGTTTACACGAGGCACCCTCTTGGACAATCTGAACAACCGTCAAATATCAAGGTCAGAGCGAGTGCGAAAAAGATCAGGAAAAGTTTTCACCTCAACCCCCCCCCCATACAAGCACCGTCAAGAGGTAATATCTATTTGCTTGCAGTGTGCGCGATATTCGGAAAAATACCTTTTTAATTACGAGGCACCTGTATTAGACAAAAGGAGACCAAGAACGGGGAAATAATGTACAACAGAATGTCTCAGTGAACCACACCCAACGTCGAAAACAAAAGGGGGAAAAGACTAACGAGGAGCAGAAAAGCAAAGCATCTCTTTCGTGGAGTTGTTTTGGCTCTGAAAAGAGCCGTTTGGTTGGTAGCGGCGGGCTACTTGGAAGTCGTGTACTTGGTGACGGCCTTGGTGCCCTCGCTGACTGCATGCTTGGCAAGCTCTCCCGGCAGGAGCAGGCGAACTGCTGTCTGCACCTCGCGGCTGGTGATGGTCGACTTCTTGTTGTAGTGTGCAAGGCGAGAGGCCTCGGTTGCGATGCGCTCGAAGACGTCATTGACAAAGCTGTTCATGATGCTCATGGCCTTGCTGGAGATGCCCGTGTCGGGGGTGCACCTGTTTCATGACTTTATAAATGTAGATGCCGTAGCTCTCCTTGCGACGCCGGTGCCTCTTCTTGTCTGTGCGAGTCGGGGTCTTGGTGTTTCCGGCCTTCTTCTGACCTTTCCCGCTAACTTTAGGAGCCATGCTGGAGCGCTTGAAGTGTGAGAGATCGAGGGATCGAATGAAAAAGCGTCACGGCTACGCCGGCTTTTATCATGGGCGGCGTGGATTCTGAACACGGGCGCATTGTCCACCTTCCCGCCAGTTGAAAAGAGCGCCCCCCGGCCACCCAGGCGTGAAGACGCGCATGGCTTGCAAGGGCAAGCTGAAACTTACGGCAAGGGAAACGCTGAAAGCGGTCGGTCGTTCGTTCGGTCAATAACCGTTCCGTGCAACCGAGTTATCTGTTCTATTTGAATATTTGGTTATTTTCTCCGCCATCCTCTCAAGCGGCTAACGCGGAATTCGTCTGCCAAAGCACAACGCAGCCTTTCGCGTCGCTAACTAAATTGACAAGAGTACCAGTCAGGAAGTCGATCGGACTCCACAAAGGCGAAACAAGGTCGCTTTCAAAGCGAGGGCCGGGGTGAAGCTGTCGGGGAGGGGTCGTCTGATACTGTACGCTCATTCATACCCAAATACGAATAACTACACAAAACTTAAAGGAGAGGGAAGGAAAAGCAGACCAATCACGCCCCGTGTGAAATCGCAATCGGAGAGCCCTTTCAATTTGTTGTATTATTGACTCAACTGTGGCCGTTACTCGGTTGTGTTTAATTTCCTCCCGCCCAGCACCTTTCCCCGCAGACAACTCGAGCAGAATCATTCTCTTTTTGAAGTAGTGGTGGCTCTGATAAGAGCCGTTAGGTTTGGTGGTCGTGGCGCGCCAACACTCAGGCCCGTTCACCGCGAATTCGGCGGGCCAACTGGATGTCCTTGGGCATGATGGTGACCCTCTTTGCGTGGATGGCGCACAGGTTGGTGTCCTCGAACAGGCCCACCAGGTAAGCCTCGCTAGCCTCCTGCAAAGCCATGACGGCAGAACTTTGGAATCGCAGCTCGGTCTTGAAATCCTGTGCAATTTCTCGCACAAGTCTCTGGAAGGGGAGCTTTCGGATCAGCAGTTCGGTGCTCTTCTGGTAGCGACGGATCTCACGGAGGGCAACGGTTCCCGGCCTGTACCGGTGAGGTTTCTTGACGCCGCCAGTAGCCGGAGCGCTCTTGCGGGCCGCCTTGGTGGCCAACTGCTTCCTGGGGGCTTTCCCGCCCGTGCTCTTTCTTGCCGTCTGCTTGGTACGAGCCATGATGAGGTGCGTCGGGTGCTTGGAGCTTGACACAAGTGAGTGCAGGGCACGGCAACCCAGCGTCTCTTAAGCCCGGCAACGGCATCCCGGGCCGAAGGCCTGACAATGGACCGCTTTCCGATTGGATAACTCCAAGGGCGGGCGCAGCGCTTGACTGGTCACATGTACACTGAGGTTAATTGGGGGGGGGGGGACCGCGACAAGAAGGCAAAGTGCACCGACAGCTCTGTGTCAAGAGAAGAAAAAAACCACCCCCAGCACCACCACCGCCCAACCAACCACACACGGCACTTTCACGCTGAGCACAACTCCGCCTACATCGCGGCAACACCCTTCCGCCCGTCACGCGTTCCATCCAGTACTCAACGCTTTCCACCGTCAGGCTCAACGACAGTACGCACGGACGCGCATCAGTGAAACAGCAGGGCTGTGGAAGTCACTTGGGTATCACGAACACATTACGACAACACGGCTACGTACCGTATATTAAACGGAAAACGCGGAGAGGGACGAAATGAACCGCAACGACAAGGAACGGAGAGGGAAACGTACAAAAAGAATCCACGGGAAAACGATCGGGGTCATTGATCGAGCTTAAGGAAGGATGGCAATTATAGCTATTAATTACGAACAGGGTAATCATACAGCAGCTATGCGTGGGAATAAATCTCTTTTGGAAAACTGTCGTGGCTCTGAAGAGAGCCGTTGGTTTTGAAATGGGAATTCGGCGGTCTAGCCCCCAAAGCCGTACAGCGTCCGCCCTTGCCTCTTGAGCGCGTACACCACGTCCATGGCAGTGACAGTCTTCCTCTTGGCGTGTTCGCAGTAGGTGACCGCATCGCGGATGACGTTCTCCAGGAAGACTTTCAGGACTCCACGCGTTTCCTCGTAAATGAGACCGGAGATGCGCTTCACTCCTCCCCGGCGGGCAAGGCGACGAATGGCCGGCTTGGTGATGCCCTGGATGTTGTCACGGAGGACCTTCCGGTGGCGTTTGGCACCCCCCTTGCCCAGTCCTTTGCCTCCCTTGCCTCGTCCAGACATGATGTTCTTGCTCTGTTCAATCGCTAGTGCAAATGATGCGGACGACAAGCCGGCAGAGCAGGTATAACGCCTGCGCGGACGCGGTAGAAGCTGCGCGAGCGTGCGGTCGGGGCGACAGCGCCATCTGGCGGTAAACGGGGTCAAGAGAGCGAGGTCAAAGGTCCACGGGGGGGGGGGGGCAGGGACAGAAGGAGAATTGGAGGAGGGGGGGGGAGATCGTCATGTGAAAACCCGTCAAAATAAAATGCGATGACGCCAGACAAGAAGTGGGTGTCGTGTCTTTGTCTCTCTCTTTTCCCTGCCACTTTTTATTGGCATTCTTGCATGCCGTTATTGCTCAGAAACATACTGTATATAATGTCTTTTTGTAAAATGGCCTTTTTTTTGTCGAAATGTTTCGGAGAGGAAGAAATAGCCGAGAGATAAAGTAATTCAACAAAAATTAAGTCAGTCCGTGTTTTTATCTTTTTTTATGTCCCCCGAAGGGAGTGGGCCGAATCCCGGATGTACTGCTATACCGGGCCAACCCGTGGCCGGGACGAGGCAAGCCCCTATTCCACAGCCCAAGTTCAAAAATCAGTTTGATAAACTGGCTGTTCAATGAACAGCGTTTCAGATATCACACTGAAAAGAACAGATACTGAATTTTGATTTGGGACTTAAGAATGTCCCGGGCAGGCCGACTTACCAGTCGCCGGAACTCAGTTTGTTGGGGTTTCGAGCCCCCCTGCCCGTACGGGAACTAACTAAAACCATACAAACAGGAAAACAAGTGTCACCGGTCGACAACAAACATCAAAAAGACCAAAAAGTCACAAAACACACCAGAGATATCTACAGATTCCAAATTACATAAGTCCCGAAGTTAACTACAATAACCAAATTACATAAGTCTCAAAGTTAAACTACTATTACCACAACACAGTTACTCCCAAACCGCAGTATGGGGATACGCCAGTCCCGCCGCCGGAGATCCTTAAGGGGTCCCAGCAGCATCGGTGAAGTCTCGACTTTTCCCAGGGGCTGGCGCCTCCTATCTACAATAAGAATACAAAAAGATTAATTACAAAAAGATGTACAATTTATCCTTTTCAATTTTGACCGTGCGACCGTGGGCGCACCAGTGTTTGACGAACCTGATCTGGTCCATTCTCAAGAAGTCGGCCTGAATCCGACCCTTAATGAAATTTCTACAACGACGCAGAATCAACTCGGGAGAGACAACTGACTGATCGAACAGCACTTCGCAACGCGAAGACCAAATGTGGAATTTCACAGCGGAAATAATGTACCAAATAAAAATGTGACTGGAATTACCGGGTGTAAGCCCCTCACCATACAAGACACAATTCTTAGTGAGGGTAAAGTTCCTACCCAGGGTACGGTGGCACAGATTCTGAACCCAGTCCCACAGAAGGGACACAAACGAGCATTCCCATAGAACGTGGGACAGCGACTCCAGCTGCTTACAATTACTTCGGGGGCACAGAGAATTTCCAATGCCCCACACAGCAAGACGTTGTCTGGTTTTCACTGCCCCCCAGGCTGTTCTCCAGTTGAACTCCCGGAGTTTACCATCTACAAAAGAGTGAGAAATAATTTGAAAATCCGCGTCCCTAGGAGGGCTATACCTCGACGGGGGCGGAAGACAAATGTTGAGCACAAAAATATTATACAAATATTTAGCCAAAACTGTTTCCCAATCTAGATCAGGAACCAAGGCGGCAGTCGATCGCACCAGTTTACAGAGATAATTATAACAATTATTAACATGAGACGAGTGAGGATAAACGTTTGAACATACCCTGGTCGGCAAAAAATCTCTAAGGGAAAGAGCGGCCCAAAAATAGGCAAAAAATCGCCAAGGTGGTCCGTTCTCACCGTACAGAGAGGATACGCATCGAAGATAAAGGGCCTCACATTTACAACGTAAATGACAAATACCTAAACCACCTTTCTCTACTGGGAGAAACAAAAAGGCCCTTTGAACCAGTTCCGTTTTGCCAGACCACAGGAATGAAAAGATAAGTCGGTTAACCTCCTTCTCGACGACACTTGGAAGTGGATAAACTGGGGCTACATAAAATAAAAGTGACAAAAGAAACACATTAATAACATAAACTTTACTGAACAGGGGGAGAGTGCGGGACTGCCAGTGTTCTACTTGAGCTCGGAACTTTGGAAGTCTCGCCTCCCAATTCTTGGCAGCCGTGTCCCCCGGACCAACCCAGAAACCGTTGATCTTTATTGGTTCCCGGGTCCAGTTAATGCCGGCAAAGTTGGACAGGGGAATCGGCCAATCACCTAAAATGAGACCACATGATTTATGAAAGTTCAATCTCGAACCGGTGCTTTTCTCAAAAAGAGAAATAATATAAAACAATCGTTTCAGAGACTTATAGTCCCTGACAACACACGTGGTGTCATCGGCATACTGAATTATTTTGCATTGCAGCCCATCAGCACCAGGGATGGTTACCCCATTAATGAAGTTGTCTTTGTAGACTCTGCAAGCAAACGGTTCAATGAAAAGAACATACAGTAATGGAGATAAAGGACAACCTTGTCTTACTCCCTTCCAAACAGAGAAGGGAGCAGACAAGCAACCGTTAACTAAAACACGACTAGAAATATCAGTATAAAAAAGTTTAATGTAACGTATAAAAACAGGGCCGAAGCCCAATCTTTTCAGAACTTTGAACAAAAAATTCCAGTTAACACGGTCGAACGCCTTCTGCTGATCTAAAGAGATGACGAGAGTGTTAAGGTTCTTAGACTCAATGAAATCTACCAGGTCTCTAAGAAGACGGGCGTTATCATGAATACTTCGGCCTTTAATACCACATGTTTGGAAATGGTTAATAATGCATGGAAGAACTCTTCCCAATCGAAGGGAAATGGCTTTAGCAAATATCTTGTAATCTACATTTAACAGAGAAATCGGCCTCTTATTCTGCGGATCAAGAGGATCTCCTGATTTATCTAACAAAGTGATAACACCCCTTCGCATGGAAGGGGGGAGAGTACTCAGATTAAAAGAAGCATTATAAACTCTAAGGAGGTCCGGGCCAATAATGTCCCAAAATTGGGAATAAAATTCTTTTGGCAACCCATCATCACCTGGCGATTTATCATTTTTCATATTATTTAAGGCAAAACCTAATTCCTCTAAAGTCAGCGGCGAATCCAGGTCATCCCGAAAATCGTCGGGGACCCTAGAAGTTAAATTATCTAAAAATTCCGCATGTAAATCTTCAATTACTTCGTCCTCTGAAAACAAATCAGAATAAAATTCATGAAATACTTCAGCTATGCTTGGGTTGTCAGAAACAACGTCTCCCTTTGAACTACGGATGGAGGGAATAGACTTCTTTTTAACATAATTAGTTTCATAATTAAAGAATCTCTTGGAAGGGCGCTCGCCCTCAACCAGGTCAGAGACCCTGGCTCGAACACGAGCACCCTCCGCTGCAAAATCATCCAGTTTTGACAACCCAGATCTGACTTCATCCAGGCGACGAAGCAAATCTGGGCTGCTGTGACCTGTGTTGAGCTCAGAAATCAGATTATTGTATTTTTCTAACAATTTGTTTTTATGCTTTTTTCTGGCTTTTGCCAGACGACAACAATGAGATATGATCAGTTTTTTGGTGCGAGTCTTAACTTCCTCCCACCAGAGAAGTTCAGAATCAAACCCCTCCAGGAGAGTTTGCCAGTCCCTGTATGACTTCCTGAAACATTTATTGAAAACAGGGTCATTAAGAATGGAAGTATTACACTTCCAGTAACCACGCTTAGCCTTAACCTGTTTGGGGAGATGTAATTTTAAAACAACACCATCATGGTCTGAAAAATATACTGGATGGTGTGAACAGTCTTCCACCACCAGTGCATTTGAGACATAAAATCTGTCAAGACGGCTCATGGCAGTATTTGCGGCATTACGCCAAGTAAAAGAAAAAGAAGAAGGATTACCCGATCTCCAAATGTCACGAAGGGAAAAATCTTGGAGAATTTCCCCCAGCTCCGCGGCACCAATACTGATAGAAGAAAAGGAGGAACCTCGTCTATCTAAGCCAGGATCTAGAACACAATTGAAATCACCAACTAAAATCACCGGAAGGCTAGAAGAAAGAAAAGGAGATAAATTATTGAAGAAAGAACGACGATCAAGGGGTGAAACGGGGGCATAAACCGTGCACAAGTGCACACGGCCTGCGGGTCCGCTTAACACCCCGCTAACAATCCGACCAGAGGAATCTGTAGAAACAGAAGAAAAAGAAAAAGAACAATTTTTATTGACAAGAATAATGGTGCCACAAGAGCTGGAGGTTCCAAGAGAAGCAAAAAGAGCGCCACCCCATTCTGATTTCCAAGTGGAAATGTCAGAGAGGGTGGCCACATGGCATTCTTGTAAACAAGAAATATCATAATTGTTACAGAGCTCAAAAACCTTTGTTCTCTTAGAGACGTCCCTCATGCCGTTTACATTTAGGGATATAAGGGAGACCATAACTAGAATAGAAAAAAGTCTAATGAAGAACATCATAAAACACGGGAAGAAATGAAAATAACACGAGAAAACAACTGAACACAGTAAAAGAGAAAGAAACACAAAATGTCAGACAAAAGGAGATAATGGGAAAAAGAGAGGGAGCCATCGTATGACAACAGTAAGAGGGCAGACAGACAAATTAAGGATAGATATCCAAAAACGATGGGGTTTTATCTAACACCTCCTTGGCATGGAAATTGGCCATGTGTGAAATCCACTCGGCTGGATTCTTTAAACGGCAGTCACACAACTTACAGAACAGATCCAGGAGGGTGAGGTCTTGATGTTCCTCCTGGACGTGCCGCCGTAGGAAGACCCAAGAGCACGTAGAAAAGTCGCACTCTGTCCGGCGGCACAAAAGGGTGAAGTCCGGATGGCCAGGTCTGTGCGTGATGTTCATCATCTTCGATCGTGCCGCTACGATTTGGGACGAGGCTTCATCCCAAAAAGTCGGCACGTGCTCGTTGTCTGTGGTGGAAGACGTTTCCATGTCACTAGAATCCGTCTCTGAAGCGGAAGAGGAGGATGAAGAAGAAAGGGGTTGAGGAGGGGCGGGAGGGACGGTTGGGTTAGGTGGGGATGAGGGAGGAAGGGGAGACACGGGAGAAGGGATGGGGGAAGAGTCCGCCTCAGCCGGGGCCGACTCGGTGACAGGGGGAGAGACAGTCCGCTGGGTAACTGGCTCAGACTCTACAACAATAATCTTATTGACCTTGTCAGACGACTCTGGTGACCTTGATCTCTTGGTTGCCTTCTTGGTGATTTTGACTTTGACGGACTTCTCACATGCGGACCTGCTACATACAAGACGGGGAGGACCATTACGGCCCAGACAGTTAACACAACTAATAACTGTAAACTTAGATTCAATAAAATTATCACAAACAATACATACAGATTCCACCGGGAATGGTCCAGCCATTGCATTGCACCTAATGCACAATGCGGCAGGGATTTCATCCCGCGTAGCCGTTGGCACCGAGGAGGCCGATGTTGCTGTTTCGGTGGATATCTGCTCCTCTTCGTCGTCCGTCTGGTGTACATCTACTTTGGACCATCTACGACCTGGGGAAATCTTATTAGCAAATGACTTAGGGCAAGCCCTAAATCCGTGCCCCTCCCGGCCACAGATGGTGCATCTCAGACTATTTGGACAATCAGAGGAAACATGACCGATTTCAAGGCATTTCAGGCACTTATGTTCCTGGCAGTCCTTGGCCATATGGCCATCGCTCCCACATCGAGCACAGGTACGAACCTGGCCCGGGTGAGAGATCCAGGCATTTCTGTCGCCAATCCGGATGACGGAGGGAATAGGTTTCGTCACCCTCATCCGGTATTGGCGGTTACCATTGAATACAGTGGGTTCATTCGGGAAGGTGCAGAAGCGACCCTCCAGAACTTGCCCGAAACGCCCCAAAATCGATCTTACAACATTATCGTCAATGTCAAGAGAAACATACTTAACAGTTACTACAGTTAATCCATCAAAATCCGTCACAATACAATTATCAAGCTGCTCCAGTTTGGGCACAAACTCCCGGCAAAGGCACGACGACTTAAACTTCACATCGTACCTATTACCCGGGAGTTGTTGTGCAGCTACTAGATGGCCCGCAGTTGACACTCCCAACTGCTTCAATCTTTGAAATAACCTATCCGGAGAGACTGGGCCGTCGAACCTTAGCTCGACAACACCAGCCCTCCTAACTGAAGTCATAATGAAATGTAAAAATGCCGTCAACTGCACGGCCAGAAAATAAGCAAAGAAAAAGTGAAAAAAGCAAAAGGATCACTGCACTGAGCAGAAATGAAAAAAGAAAAAAGAAAAAAGCACAGACTACTACTGCTAGACTGTACAGAAAAGAAAAAGGCACAGACCACAACTGCTGGACTATGCTGAAAAAAGGAACACTCACCGGACCGGCTCTGAAATACCCAGGGTCCGCGCACTGCACAGGGCAGGCGGGCGTGTTCAGCTGACTGAAGACTGCAGCTCCCTGGGTAGAGGTAGAAGACCAGCCGGCAAGTGACGAAAGTACAAAATGTACAAAGTTGTACCAGGTGAAGCTTGATGTTCAGGAAGAAACCGATGAGCGGTGAACCCAGCCCAGCCGATGAATACCTCCAGAACGGCCAGATGTCGGGAAAATCTTCGAGCAGACCTCCGGAACTCGCTCCTGGTGCCGATGTGAAGGCCAAGAACAAAGATATGTGATCTTAGCCAAAAGGCCGAGAAGCGATAAAGATCAGTATTTTCCACATTACGCAGCCCAAGATAACCTCTCGATCGTGACAGTAAATGAGGACATGACCTTGAACTTTGGCAATTTCTGTTAATATCATGAACAATCTTTCAGTGAGACATGTTCCCACGGTCGACTCTGCGCAAGTACCTGCGCCGCACTATATGCAAGCCACAAGATGGCGCCCTTCACAATTGCAATTGCACTGTGTCTACACTCGACACCGCGCCGGAAGTGATCCCACGTTGTGGGCGTGGCGATATAGCACGCTTCCAAGACCTCGTGACAGTGACAGTGTGCCATTGCTTACACTCTTTACTTTTAACGGCAGAACCCGTGATATACCCGTATTTCACATTCAGGACTTGTGAGAAGAACCTATCGGGTTTTAAACTTGAAAGGCCGTGAGGGTGTGCTTCACGGGATCACGTGTTGAATGTACGTGTGAAAGGATGGTTTACTGTCGGCAGTAAGAGCCAAACGATGCAGTTCCAAAATTATTGAAAATCATCCATGAGGCACGCACTTGCCTTTTGCGCTACGTAGAAGCGCGCACCCGACGGCGCATAATAAAAAGCTGAACATGTCAATACACAATGATGAACCAACACATCATTTGTAAACTTGGAAAGTTTGCAAGCACACACTGCGTGCTGAATATTTGATGAGATGAACGGCCCTTAGAACAATGAAAAGAATGCACGTCTGTTGCGTAAGTTATACGCGTTGCATATTTGACGCGCGTTGCCTGGATTCAGGTTCGAAACACAAACATGTCATTATACAGCACCGCAACGGCCGGCACGGCAGGAGTAAAGAGAAAGGCAGGCTGCAATTTGGAGTCGCAAAGAGACACCAACCGGGCCTCGTCCAGCGGGGTCGGTTCGAAGGCGGGGCCGACGTTTGAAGGAGGAACAAGCAGGTGGGACTTCGGCAAGGCCGAACTGCGGCGTATCGTTCAATATTGGAATGAAACGAAAAGATGGAAGCGATCAAGAACGAATATTAATACAGTTCCGAGAAGTAACTAGAAAGATAAACCTAGAAAATAACACAACATCCGAAGTAGCATGGCACAAAGGGGGCTTTCAATTAAACAGCCATCGACCTATCTCTTCTTTGAAATAGTGGCGGCCCTGAAAAGAGCCTTTGGGTTCGCGGGGCAAGGGGCCCGTCCTTTCAGTTGGAGACTTTGGCGGTCTTCTTGGGCAAGAGGACCGACTGAATATTGGGGAGCACACCTCCTTGCGCGATGGTTACCCCGCTCATCAGCTTGTTGAGCTCCTCGTCGTTGCGTATGGCAAGTTGCAGGTGACGTGGGTTGATTCTTGTCTTCTTGTTGTCGCGGGCAGCATTACCGGCTAGCTCCAAGATCTCAGCGGTAAGGTACTCCATCACTGCAGCCAGGTAGACAGGGGCACCGGCGCCAACACGTTCGGCGTAGTTTCCCTTGCGCAGGAATCGGTGAACGCGGCCAACGGGAAACTGAAGGCCAGCCCGCGATGACCTGCTCTTGGCCTTGCTTCTGGATTTGCCGCTCTTTCCTCGTCCAGACATCTTGAGAGAAATCAGTGTGCAGATCTGTTCACCGGGTCGCAGTTGCGCTGGAATGGTTGCTCTGGGGCCCGCGACACAAGTTATAGCAGTCCAGTGGATTGGCCGAAGCGTACCAACTAGCCAATCACGTCACGCAGCGGGTCCATCGCACGGTTGGATGAGCCGGAGCCCACAGGCCGGGATAAACACAAAATCAAGTCCATGAACGGGAACCAAAATGTAACAAAGCCAAAAGAAAGAAAGAACAGAGAGAAAAGAAAACCGGGTCCACATGAGTTACCACACCCCGGGGGGGGGGGGCTGAAGCCGTCAGAAATACAGTTTGTATATTTTGCGACAGGTCCCTCGCAAGGGGAATGCCCGTTTCACGGTGTCTGGACGTTTACACGAGGCACCCTCTTGGACAATCTGAACAACCGTCAAATATTAAGGTCAGAGCGAGTGCGAAAAAGATCAGGAAAAGTTTTCACCTCAACCCCCCCCCCCATACAAGCACCGTCAAGAGGCAATATCTATTTGCTTGCAGTGTGCGCGATATTCGGAAAAATACCTTTTTAATTACGAGGCACCTGTATTAGACAAAAGGAGACCAAGAACGCAGAAAAGCAAAGCATCTCTTTCGTGGAGTTGTTTTGGCTCTGAAAAGAGCCGTTTGGTTGGTAGCGGCGGGCTACTTGGAAGTCGTGTACTTGGTGACGGCCTTGGTGCCCTCGCTGACTGCATGCTTGGCAAGCTCTCCCGGCAGGAGCAGGCGAACTGCTGTCTGCACCTCGCGGCTGGTGATGGTCGACTTCTTGTTGTAGTGTGCAAGGCGAGAGGCCTCGGTTGCGATGCGCTCGAAGACGTCATTGACAAAGCTGTTCATGATGCTCATGGCCTTGCTGGAGATGCCCGTGTCGGGGTGCACCTGTTTCATGACTTTATAAATGTAGATGCCGTAGCTCTCCTTGCGACGCCGGTGCCTCTTCTTGTCTGTGCGAGTCGGGGTCTTGGTGTTTCCGGCCTTCTTCTGACCTTTCCCGCTAACTTTAGGAGCCATGCTGGAGCGCTTGAAGTGTGAGAGATCGAGGGATCGAATGAAAAAGCGTCACGGCTACGCCGGCTTTTATCACGGGCGGCGTGGATTCTGAACACGGGCGCATTGTCCACCTTCCCGCCAGTTGAAAAGAGCGCCCCCCGGCCACCCAGGCGTGAAGACGCGCATGGCTTGCAAGGGCAAGCTGAAACTTACGGCAAGGGAAACGCTGAAAGCGGTCGGTCGTTCGTTCGGTCAATAACCGTTCCGTGCAACCGAGTTATCTGTTCTATTTGAATATTTGGTTATTTTCTCCGCCATCCTCTCAAGCGGCTAACGCGGAATTCGTCTGCCAAAGCACAACGCAGCCTTTCGCGTCGCTAACTAAATTGACAAGAGTACCAGTCAGGAAGTCGATCGGACTCCACAAAGGCGAAAGAAGGTCGCTTTCAAAGCGAGGGCCGGGGTGAAGCTGTCGGGGAGGGGTCGTCTGATACTGTACGCTCATTCATACCCAAATACGAATAACTACACAAAACTTAAAGGAGAGGGAAGGAAAAGCAGACCAATCACGCCCCGTGTGAAATCGCAATCGGAGAGCCCTTTCAATTTGTTATATTATTGACTCAACTGTGGCCGTTACCTTTCCCCGCAGACAACTCGAGCAGAATCATTCTCTTTTTGAAGTAGTGGTGGCTCTGATAAGAGCCGTTAGGTTTGGTGGTCGTGGCGCGCCAACACTCAGGCCCGTTCACCGCGAATTCGGCGGGCCAACTGGATGTCCTTGGGCATGATGGTGACCCTCTTTGCGTGGATGGCGCACAGGTTGGTGTCCTCGAACAGGCCCACCAGGTAAGCCTCGCTAGCCTCCTGCAAAGCCATGACGGCAGAACTTTGGAATCGCAGCTCGGTCTTGAAATCCTGTGCAATTTCTCGCACAAGTCTCTGGAAGGGGAGCTTTCGGATCAGCAGTTCGGTGCTCTTCTGGTAGCGACGGATCTCACGGAGGGCAACGGTTCCCGGCCTGTACCGGTGAGGTTTCTTGACGCCGCCAGTAGCCGGAGCGCTCTTGCGGGCCGCCTTGGTGGCCAACTGCTTCCTGGGGGCTTTCCCGCCCGTGCTCTTTCTTGCCGTCTGCTTGGTGCGAGCCATGATGAGGTGCGTCGGGTGCTCGGAGCTTGACACAAGTGAGTGCAGGGCACGGCAACCCAGCGTCTCTTAAGCCCGGCAACGGCATCCCGGGCCGAAGGCCTGACAATGGACCGCTTTCCGATTGGATGACTCCAAGGGCGGGCGCAGCGCTTGACTGGTCACATGTACACTGAGGTTAATTTGGGGGGGGGGGACCGCGACAAGAGGGCAAAGTGCACCGACAGCTCTGTGTCAAGAGAAGAAAAAAACCACCCCCAGCACCACCACCGCCCAACCAACCACACACGGCACTTTCACGCTGAGCACAACTCCGCCTACATCGCGGCAACACCCTTCCGCCCGTCACGCGTTCCATCCAGTACTCAACGCTTTCCACCGTCAGGCTCAACGACAGTACACACGGACGCGCATCAGTGAAACAGCAGGGCTGTGGAAGTCACTTGGGTATCACGAACACATTACGACAAGACGGCTACGTACCGTATTAAACGGAAAACGCGGAGAGGGACGAAATGAACCGCAACGACAAGGAACGGAGAGGGAAACATACAAAAAGAATCCACGGGAAAACGATCGGGGTCATTGATCGAGCTTAAGGAAGGATGGCAATTATAGCTATTAATTACGAACAGGGTAATCATACAGCAGCTATGCGTGGGAATAAATCTCTTTTGGAAAACTGTCGTGGCTCTGAAGAGAGCCGTTGGTTTTGAAATGGGAATTCGGCGGTCTAGCCCCCAAAGCCGTACAGCGTCCGCCCTTGCCTCTTGAGCGCGTACACCACGTCCATGGCAGTGACAGTCTTCCTCTTGGCGTGTTCGCAGTAGGTGACCGCATCGCGGATGACGTTCTCCAGGAAGACTTTCAGGACTCCACGCGTTTCCTCGTAAATGAGACCGGAGATGCGCTTCACTCCTCCCCGGCGGGCAAGGCGACGAATGGCCGGCTTGGTGATGCCCTGGATGTTGTCACGGAGGACCTTCCGGTGGCGTTTGGCACCCCCCTTGCCCAGTCCTTTGCCTCCCTTGCCTCGTCCAGACATGATGTTCTTGCTCTGTTCAATCGCTAGTGCAAATGATGCGGACGACAAGCCGGCAGAGCAGGTATAACGCCTGCGCGGACGCGGTAGAAGCTGCGCGAGCGTGCGGTTGGGGCGACAGCGCCCTCTGGCTGGCGGTAAACGGGGTCAAGAGAGCGAGGTCAAAGGTCCACGGGGGGGGGGGACGGACAGAAGGAGAATTGGAGGAGGGGGGGGGGGAGATCGTCATGTGAAAACCCGTCAAAATAAAATGCGATGACGCCAGACAAGAAGTGGGTGTCGTGTCTTTGTCTCTCTCTTTTCCCTGCCACTTTTTATTGGCATTCTTGCATGCCGTTATTGCTCAGAAACATACGGTATATAATGTCCATTTTTGTAAAATGGCCTTTTTTTTGTCGAAATGTTTCGGAGAGGAAGAAATAGCCGAGAGATAAAGTAATTCAACAAAAATTAAGTCAGTCCGTGTTTTTATCTTTTTTTATGTCCCCCGAAGGGAGTGGGCCGAATCCCGGATGTACTGCTATACCGGGCCAACCCGTGGCCGGGACGAGGCAAGCCCCTATTCCACAGCCCAAGTTCAAAAATCAGTTTGATAAACTGGCTGTTCAATGAACAGCGTTTCAGATATCACACTGAAAAGAACAGATACTACACATGATCTTAGCCAAAAGGCCGAGAAGCGATAAAGATCAGTATTTTCCACATTACGCAGCCCAAGATAACCTCTCGATCGTGACAGTAAATGAGGACATGACCTTGAACTTTGGCAATTTCTGTTAATATCATGAACAATCTTTCAGTGAGACATGTTCCCACGGTCGACTCTGCGCAAGTACCTGCGCCGCACTATATGCAAGCCACAAGATGGCGCCCTTCACAATTGCAATTGCACTGTGTCTACACTCGACACCGCGCCGGAAGTGATCCCACGTTGTGGGCGTGGCGATATAGCACGCTTCCAAGACCTCGTGACAGTGACAGTGTGCCATTGCTTACACTCTTTACTTTTAACGGCAGAACCCGTGATATACCCGTATTTCACATTCAGGACTTGTGAGAAGAACCTATCGGGTTTTAAACTTGAAAGGCCGTGAGGGTGTGCTTCACGGGATCACGTGTTGAATGTACGTGTGAAAGGATGGTTTACTGTCGGCAGTAAGAGCCAAACGATGCAGTTCCAAAATTATTGAAAATCATCCATGAGGCACGCACTTGCCTTTTGCGCTACGTAGAAGCGCGCACCCGACGGCGCATAATAAAAAGCTGAACATGTCAATACACAATGATGAACCAACACATCATTTGTAAACTTGGAAAGTTTGCAAGCACACACTGCGTGCTGAATATTTGATGAGATGAACGGCCCTTAGAACAATGAAAAGAATGCACGTCTGTTGCGTAAGTTATACGCGTTGCATATTTGACGCGCGTTGCCTGGATTCAGGTTCGAAACACAAACATGTCATTATACAGCACCGCAACGGCCGGCACGGCAGGAGTAAAGAGAAAGGCAGGCTGCAATTTGGAGTCGCAAAGAGACACCAACCGGGCCTCGTCCAGCGGGGTCGGTTCGAAGGCGGGGCCGACGTTTGAAGGAGGAACAAGCAGGTGGGACTTCGGCAAGGCCGAACTGCGGCGTATCGTTCAATATTGGAATGAAACGAAAAGATGGAAGCGATCAAGAACGAATATTAATACAGTTCCGAGAAGTAACTAGAAAGATAAACCTAGAAAATAACACAACATCCGAAGTAGCATGGCACAAAGGGGGCTTTCAATTAAACAGCCATCGACCTATCTCTTCTTTGAAATAGTGGCGGCCCTGAAAAGAGCCTTTGGGTTCGCGGGGCAAGGGGCCCGTCCTTTCAGTTGGAGACTTTGGCGGTCTTCTTGGGCAAGAGGACCGACTGAATATTGGGGAGCACACCTCCTTGCGCGATGGTTACCCCGCTCATCAGCTTGTTGAGCTCCTCGTCGTTGCGTATGGCAAGTTGCAGGTGACGTGGGTTGATTCTTGTCTTCTTGTTGTCGCGGGCAGCATTACCGGCTAGCTCCAAGATCTCAGCGGTAAGGTACTCCATCACTGCAGCCAGGTAGACAGGGGCACCGGCGCCAACACGTTCGGCGTAGTTTCCCTTGCGCAGGAATCGGTGAACGCGGCCAACGGGAAACTGAAGGCCAGCCCGCGATGACCTGCTCTTGGCCTTGCTTCTGGATTTGCCGCTCTTTCCTCGTCCAGACATCTTGAGAGAAATCAGTGTGCAGATCTGTTCACCGGGTCGCAGTTGCGCTGGAATGGTTGCTCTGGGGCCCGCGACACAAGTTATAGCAGTCCAGTGGATTGGCCGAAGCGTACCAACTAGCCAATCACGTCACGCAGCGGGTCCATCGCACGGTTGGATGAGCCGGAGCCCACAGGCCGGGATAAACACAAAATCAAGTCCATGAACGGGAACCAAAATGTAACAAAGCCAAAAGAAAGAAAGAACAGAGAGAAAAGAAAACCGGGTCCACATGAGTTACCACACCCCGGGGGGGGGGGGGGGCTGAAGCCGTCAGAAATACAGTTTGTATATTTTGCGACAGGTCCCTCGCAAGGGGAATGCCCGTTTCACGGTGTCTGGACGTTTACACGAGGCACCCTCTTGGACAATCTGAACAACCGTCAAATATTAAGGTCAGAGCGAGTGCGAAAAAGATCAGGAAAAGTTTTCACCTCAACCCCCCCCCCCCATACAAGCACCGTCAAGAGGCAATATCTATTTGCTTGCAGTGTGCGCGATATTCGGAAAAATACCTTTTTAATTACGAGGCACCTGTATTAGACAAAAGGAGACCAAGAACGCAGAAAAGCAAAGCATCTCTTTCGTGGAGTTGTTTTGGCTCTGAAAAGAGCCGTTTGGTTGGTAGCGGCGGGCTACTTGGAAGTCGTGTACTTGGTGACGGCCTTGGTGCCCTCGCTGACTGCATGCTTGGCAAGCTCTCCCGGCAGGAGCAGGCGAACTGCTGTCTGCACCTCGCGGCTGGTGATGGTCGACTTCTTGTTGTAGTGTGCAAGGCGAGAGGCCTCGGTTGCGATGCGCTCGAAGACGTCATTGACAAAGCTGTTCATGATGCTCATGGCCTTGCTGGAGATGCCCGTGTCGGGGTGCACCTGTTTCATGACTTTATAAATGTAGATGCCGTAGCTCTCCTTGCGACGCCGGTGCCTCTTCTTGTCTGTGCGAGTCGGGGTCTTGGTGTTTCCGGCCTTCTTCTGACCTTTCCCGCTAACTTTAGGAGCCATGCTGGAGCGCTTGAAGTGTGAGAGATCGAGGGATCGAATGAAAAAGCGTCACGGCTACGCCGGCTTTTATCACGGGCGGCGTGGATTCTGAACACGGGCGCATTGTCCACCTTCCCGCCAGTTGAAAAGAGCGCCCCCCGGCCACCCAGGCGTGAAGACGCGCATGGCTTGCAAGGGCAAGCTGAAACTTACGGCAAGGGAAACGCTGAAAGCGGTCGGTCGTTCGTTCGGTCAATAACCGTTCCGTGCAACCGAGTTATCTGTTCTATTTGAATATTTGGTTATTTTCTCCGCCATCCTCTCAAGCGGCTAACGCGGAATTCGTCTGCCAAAGCACAACGCAGCCTTTCGCGTCGCTAACTAAATTGACAAGAGTACCAGTCAGGAAGTCGATCGGACTCCACAAAGGCGAAAGAAGGTCGCTTTCAAAGCGAGGGCCGGGGTGAAGCTGTCGGGGAGGGGTCGTCTGATACTGTACGCTCATTCATACCCAAATACGAATAACTACACAAAACTTAAAGGAGAGGGAAGGAAAAGCAGACCAATCACGCCCCGTGTGAAATCGCAATCGGAGAGCCCTTTCAATTTGTTATATTATTGACTCAACTGTGGCCGTTACTCGGTTGTGTTTAATTTCCTCCCGCCCAGCACCTTTCCCCGCAGACAACTCGAGCAGAATCATTCTCTTTTTGAAGTAGTGGTGGCTCTGATAAGAGCCGTTAGGTTTGGTGGTCGTGGCGCGCCAACACTCAGGCCCGTTCACCGCGAATTCGGCGGGCCAACTGGATGTCCTTGGGCATGATGGTGACCCTCTTTGCGTGGATGGCGCACAGGTTGGTGTCCTCGAACAGGCCCACCAGGTAAGCCTCGCTAGCCTCCTGCAAAGCCATGACGGCAGAACTTTGGAATCGCAGCTCGGTCTTGAAATCCTGTGCAATTTCTCGCACAAGTCTCTGGAAGGGGAGCTTTCGGATCAGCAGTTCGGTGCTCTTCTGGTAGCGACGGATCTCACGGAGGGCAACGGTTCCCGGCCTGTACCGGTGAGGTTTCTTGACGCCGCCAGTAGCCGGAGCGCTCTTGCGGGCCGCCTTGGTGGCCAACTGCTTCCTGGGGGCTTTCCCGCCCGTGCTCTTTCTTGCCGTCTGCTTGGTGCGAGCCATGATGAGGTGCGTCGGGTGCTCGGAGCTTGACACAAGTGAGTGCAGGGCACGGCAACCCAGCGTCTCTTAAGCCCGGCAACGGCATCCCGGGCCGAAGGCCTGACAATGGACCGCTTTCCGATTGGATGACTCCAAGGGCGGGCGCAGCGCTTGACTGGTCACATGTACACTGAGGTTAATTTGGGGGGGGGGGGGGACCGCGACAAGAGGGCAAAGTGCACCGACAGCTCTGTGTCAAGAGAAGAAAAAAACCACCCCCAGCACCACCACCGCCCAACCAACCACACACGGCACTTTCACGCTGAGCACAACTCCGCCTACATCGCGGCAACACCCTTCCGCCCGTCACGCGTTCCATCCAGTACTCAACGCTTTCCACCGTCAGGCTCAACGACAGTACACACGGACGCGCATCAGTGAAACAGCAGGGCTGTGGAAGTCACTTGGGTATCACGAACACATTACGACAAGACGGCTACGTACCGTATTAAACGGAAAACGCGGAGAGGGACGAAATGAACCGCAACGACAAGGAACGGAGAGGGAAACATACAAAAAGAATCCACGGGAAAACGATCGGGGTCATTGATCGAGCTTAAGGAAGGATGGCAATTATAGCTATTAATTACGAACAGGGTAATCATACAGCAGCTATGCGTGGGAATAAATCTCTTTTGGAAAACTGTCGTGGCTCTGAAGAGAGCCGTTGGTTTTGAAATGGGAATTCGGCGGTCTAGCCCCCAAAGCCGTACAGCGTCCGCCCTTGCCTCTTGAGCGCGTACACCACGTCCATGGCAGTGACAGTCTTCCTCTTGGCGTGTTCGCAGTAGGTGACCGCATCGCGGATGACGTTCTCCAGGAAGACTTTCAGGACTCCACGCGTTTCCTCGTAAATGAGACCGGAGATGCGCTTCACTCCTCCCCGGCGGGCAAGGCGACGAATGGCCGGCTTGGTGATGCCCTGGATGTTGTCACGGAGGACCTTCCGGTGGCGTTTGGCACCCCCCTTGCCCAGTCCTTTGCCTCCCTTGCCTCGTCCAGACATGATGTTCTTGCTCTGTTCAATCGCTAGTGCAAATGATGCGGACGACAAGCCGGCAGAGCAGGTATAACGCCTGCGCGGACGCGGTAGAAGCTGCGCGAGCGTGCGGTTGGGGCGACAGCGCCCTCTGGCTGGCGGTAAACGGGGTCAAGAGAGCGAGGTCAAAGGTCCACGGGGGGGGGGGACGGACAGAAGGAGAATTGGAGGAGGGGGGGGGGGGAGATCGTCATGTGAAAACCCGTCAAAATAAAATGCGATGACGCCAGACAAGAAGTGGGTGTCGTGTCTTTGTCTCTCTCTTTTCCCTGCCACTTTTTATTGGCATTCTTGCATGCCGTTATTGCTCAGAAACATACGGTATATAATGTCCATTTTTGTAAAATGGCCTTTTTTTTGTCGAAATGTTTCGGAGAGGAAGAAATAGCCGAGAGATAAAGTAATTCAACAAAAATTAAGTCAGTCCGTGTTTTTATCTTTTTTTATGTCCCCCGAAGGGAGTGGGCCGAATCCCGGATGTACTGCTATACCGGGCCAACCCGTGGCCGGGACGAGGCAAGCCCCTATTCCACAGCCCAAGTTCAAAAATCAGTTTGATAAACTGGCTGTTCAATGAACAGCGTTTCAGATATCACACTGAAAAGAACAGATACTACACATGATCTTAGCCAAAAGGCCGAGAAGCGATAAAGATCAGTATTTTCCACATTACGCAGCCCAAGATAACCTCTCGATCGTGACAGTAAATGAGGACATGACCTTGAACTTTGGCAATTTCTGTTAATATCATGAACAATCTTTCAGTGAGACATGTTCCCACGGTCGACTCTGCGCAAGTACCTGCGCCGCACTATATGCAAGCCACAAGATGGCGCCCTTCACAATTGCAATTGCACTGTGTCTACACTCGACACCGCGCCGGAAGTGATCCCACGTTGTGGGCGTGGCGATATAGCACGCTTCCAAGACCTCGTGACAGTGACAGTGTGCCATTGCTTACACTCTTTACTTTTAACGGCAGAACCCGTGATATACCCGTATTTCACATTCAGGACTTGTGAGAAGAACCTATCGGGTTTTAAACTTGAAAGGCCGTGAGGGTGTGCTTCACGGGATCACGTGTTGAATGTACGTGTGAAAGGATGGTTTACTGTCGGCAGTAAGAGCCAAACGATGCAGTTCCAAAATTATTGAAAATCATCCATGAGGCACGCACTTGCCTTTTGCGCTACGTAGAAGCGCGCACCCGACGGCGCATAATAAAAAGCTGAACATGTCAATACACAATGATGAACCAACACATCATTTGTAAACTTGGAAAGTTTGCAAGCACACACTGCGTGCTGAATATTTGATGAGATGAACGGCCCTTAGAACAATGAAAAGAATGCACGTCTGTTGCGTAAGTTATACGCGTTGCATATTTGACGCGCGTTGCCTGGATTCAGGTTCGAAACACAAACATGTCATTATACAGCACCGCAACGGCCGGCACGGCAGGAGTAAAGAGAAAGGCAGGCTGCAATTTGGAGTCGCAAAGAGACACCAACCGGGCCTCGTCCAGCGGGGTCGGTTCGAAGGCGGGGCCGACGTTTGAAGGAGGAACAAGCAGGTGGGACTTCGGCAAGGCCGAACTGCGGCGTATCGTTCAATATTGGAATGAAACGAAAAGATGGAAGCGATCAAGAACGAATATTAATACAGTTCCGAGAAGTAACTAGAAAGATAAACCTAGAAAATAACACAACATCCGAAGTAGCATGGCACAAAGGGGGCTTTCAATTAAACAGCCATCGACCTATCTCTTCTTTGAAATAGTGGCGGCCCTGAAAAGAGCCTTTGGGTTCGCGGGGCAAGGGGCCCGTCCTTTCAGTTGGAGACTTTGGCGGTCTTCTTGGGCAAGAGGACCGACTGAATATTGGGGAGCACACCTCCTTGCGCGATGGTTACCCCGCTCATCAGCTTGTTGAGCTCCTCGTCGTTGCGTATGGCAAGTTGCAGGTGACGTGGGTTGATTCTTGTCTTCTTGTTGTCGCGGGCAGCATTACCGGCTAGCTCCAAGATCTCAGCGGTAAGGTACTCCATCACTGCAGCCAGGTAGACAGGGGCACCGGCGCCAACACGTTCGGCGTAGTTTCCCTTGCGCAGGAATCGGTGAACGCGGCCAACGGGAAACTGAAGGCCAGCCCGCGATGACCTGCTCTTGGCCTTGCTTCTGGATTTGCCGCTCTTTCCTCGTCCAGACATCTTGAGAGAAATCAGTGTGCAGATCTGTTCACCGGGTCGCAGTTGCGCTGGAATGGTTGCTCTGGGGCCCGCGACACAAGTTATAGCAGTCCAGTGGATTGGCCGAAGCGTACCAACTAGCCAATCACGTCACGCAGCGGGTCCATCGCACGGTTGGATGAGCCGGAGCCCACAGGCCGGGATAAACACAAAATCAAGTCCATGAACGGGAACCAAAATGTAACAAAGCCAAAAGAAAGAAAGAACAGAGAGAAAAGAAAACCGGGTCCACATGAGTTACCACACCCCGGGGGGGGGGGGGGGCTGAAGCCGTCAGAAATACAGTTTGTATATTTTGCGACAGGTCCCTCGCAAGGGGAATGCCCGTTTCACGGTGTCTGGACGTTTACACGAGGCACCCTCTTGGACAATCTGAACAACCGTCAAATATTAAGGTCAGAGCGAGTGCGAAAAAGATCAGGAAAAGTTTTCACCTCAACCCCCCCCCCCCATACAAGCACCGTCAAGAGGCAATATCTATTTGCTTGCAGTGTGCGCGATATTCGGAAAAATACCTTTTTAATTACGAGGCACCTGTATTAGACAAAAGGAGACCAAGAACGCAGAAAAGCAAAGCATCTCTTTCGTGGAGTTGTTTTGGCTCTGAAAAGAGCCGTTTGGTTGGTAGCGGCGGGCTACTTGGAAGTCGTGTACTTGGTGACGGCCTTGGTGCCCTCGCTGACTGCATGCTTGGCAAGCTCTCCCGGCAGGAGCAGGCGAACTGCTGTCTGCACCTCGCGGCTGGTGATGGTCGACTTCTTGTTGTAGTGTGCAAGGCGAGAGGCCTCGGTTGCGATGCGCTCGAAGACGTCATTGACAAAGCTGTTCATGATGCTCATGGCCTTGCTGGAGATGCCCGTGTCGGGGTGCACCTGTTTCATGACTTTATAAATGTAGATGCCGTAGCTCTCCTTGCGACGCCGGTGCCTCTTCTTGTCTGTGCGAGTCGGGGTCTTGGTGTTTCCGGCCTTCTTCTGACCTTTCCCGCTAACTTTAGGAGCCATGCTGGAGCGCTTGAAGTGTGAGAGATCGAGGGATCGAATGAAAAAGCGTCACGGCTACGCCGGCTTTTATCACGGGCGGCGTGGATTCTGAACACGGGCGCATTGTCCACCTTCCCGCCAGTTGAAAAGAGCGCCCCCCGGCCACCCAGGCGTGAAGACGCGCATGGCTTGCAAGGGCAAGCTGAAACTTACGGCAAGGGAAACGCTGAAAGCGGTCGGTCGTTCGTTCGGTCAATAACCGTTCCGTGCAACCGAGTTATCTGTTCTATTTGAATATTTGGTTATTTTCTCCGCCATCCTCTCAAGCGGCTAACGCGGAATTCGTCTGCCAAAGCACAACGCAGCCTTTCGCGTCGCTAACTAAATTGACAAGAGTACC
Organism: Acanthaster planci; assembly: GCF_054643075.1. Taxonomy (NCBI): domain Eukaryota; kingdom Metazoa; phylum Echinodermata; class Asteroidea; order Valvatida; family Acanthasteridae; genus Acanthaster; species Acanthaster planci. The sequence continues at coordinate 6,850,713 of NC_141794.1, forward strand.
AGTCAGGAAGTCGATCGGACTCCACAAAGGCGAAAGAAGGTCGCTTTCAAAGCGAGGGCCGGGGTGAAGCTGTCGGGGAGGGGTCGTCTGATACTGTACGCTCATTCATACCCAAATACGAATAACTACACAAAACTTAAAGGAGAGGGAAGGAAAAGCAGACCAATCACGCCCCGTGTGAAATCGCAATCGGAGAGCCCTTTCAATTTGTTATATTATTGACTCAACTGTGGCCGTTACTCGGTTGTGTTTAATTTCCTCCCGCCCAGCACCTTTCCCCGCAGACAACTCGAGCAGAATCATTCTCTTTTTGAAGTAGTGGTGGCTCTGATAAGAGCCGTTAGGTTTGGTGGTCGTGGCGCGCCAACACTCAGGCCCGTTCACCGCGAATTCGGCGGGCCAACTGGATGTCCTTGGGCATGATGGTGACCCTCTTTGCGTGGATGGCGCACAGGTTGGTGTCCTCGAACAGGCCCACCAGGTAAGCCTCGCTAGCCTCCTGCAAAGCCATGACGGCAGAACTTTGGAATCGCAGCTCGGTCTTGAAATCCTGTGCAATTTCTCGCACAAGTCTCTGGAAGGGGAGCTTTCGGATCAGCAGTTCGGTGCTCTTCTGGTAGCGACGGATCTCACGGAGGGCAACGGTTCCCGGCCTGTACCGGTGAGGTTTCTTGACGCCGCCAGTAGCCGGAGCGCTCTTGCGGGCCGCCTTGGTGGCCAACTGCTTCCTGGGGGCTTTCCCGCCCGTGCTCTTTCTTGCCGTCTGCTTGGTGCGAGCCATGATGAGGTGCGTCGGGTGCTCGGAGCTTGACACAAGTGAGTGCAGGGCACGGCAACCCAGCGTCTCTTAAGCCCGGCAACGGCATCCCGGGCCGAAGGCCTGACAATGGACCGCTTTCCGATTGGATGACTCCAAGGGCGGGCGCAGCGCTTGACTGGTCACATGTACACTGAGGTTAATTTGGGGGGGGGGGGACCGCGACAAGAGGGCAAAGTGCACCGACAGCTCTGTGTCAAGAGAAGAAAAAAACCACCCCCAGCACCACCACCGCCCAACCAACCACACACGGCACTTTCACGCTGAGCACAACTCCGCCTACATCGCGGCAACACCCTTCCGCCCGTCACGCGTTCCATCCAGTACTCAACGCTTTCCACCGTCAGGCTCAACGACAGTACACACGGACGCGCATCAGTGAAACAGCAGGGCTGTGGAAGTCACTTGGGTATCACGAACACATTACGACAAGACGGCTACGTACCGTATTAAACGGAAAACGCGGAGAGGGACGAAATGAACCGCAACGACAAGGAACGGAGAGGGAAACATACAAAAAGAATCCACGGGAAAACGATCGGGGTCATTGATCGAGCTTAAGGAAGGATGGCAATTATAGCTATTAATTACGAACAGGGTAATCATACAGCAGCTATGCGTGGGAATAAATCTCTTTTGGAAAACTGTCGTGGCTCTGAAGAGAGCCGTTGGTTTTGAAATGGGAATTCGGCGGTCTAGCCCCCAAAGCCGTACAGCGTCCGCCCTTGCCTCTTGAGCGCGTACACCACGTCCATGGCAGTGACAGTCTTCCTCTTGGCGTGTTCGCAGTAGGTGACCGCATCGCGGATGACGTTCTCCAGGAAGACTTTCAGGACTCCACGCGTTTCCTCGTAAATGAGACCGGAGATGCGCTTCACTCCTCCCCGGCGGGCAAGGCGACGAATGGCCGGCTTGGTGATGCCCTGGATGTTGTCACGGAGGACCTTCCGGTGGCGTTTGGCACCCCCCTTGCCCAGTCCTTTGCCTCCCTTGCCTCGTCCAGACATGATGTTCTTGCTCTGTTCAATCGCTAGTGCAAATGATGCGGACGACAAGCCGGCAGAGCAGGTATAACGCCTGCGCGGACGCGGTAGAAGCTGCGCGAGCGTGCGGTTGGGGCGACAGCGCCCTCTGGCTGGCGGTAAACGGGGTCAAGAGAGCGAGGTCAAAGGTCCACGGGGGGGGGGGGGACGGACAGAAGGAGAATTGGAGGAGGGGGGGGGGGGAGATCGTCATGTGAAAACCCGTCAAAATAAAATGCGATGACGCCAGACAAGAAGTGGGTGTCGTGTCTTTGTCTCTCTCTTTTCCCTGCCACTTTTTATTGGCATTCTTGCATGCCGTTATTGCTCAGAAACATACGGTATATAATGTCCATTTTTGTAAAATGGCCTTTTTTTTGTCGAAATGTTTCGGAGAGGAAGAAATAGCCGAGAGATAAAGTAATTCAACAAAAATTAAGTCAGTCCGTGTTTTTATCTTTTTTTATGTCCCCCGAAGGGAGTGGGCCGAATCCCGGATGTACTGCTATACCGGGCCAACCCGTGGCCGGGACGAGGCAAGCCCCTATTCCACAGCCCAAGTTCAAAAATCAGTTTGATAAACTGGCTGTTCAATGAACAGCGTTTCAGATATCACACTGAAAAGAACAGATACTGAATTTTGATTTGGGACTTAAGAATGTCCCGGGCAGGCCGACTTACCAGTCGCCGGAACTCAGTTTGTTGGGGTTTCGAGCCCCCCTGCCCGTACGGGAACTAACTAAAACCATACAAACAGGAAAACAAGTGTCACCGGTCGACAACAAACATCAAAAGGACCAAAAAGTCACAAAACACACCAGAGGTATCTACCAATTCCAAATTACATAAGTCCCGAAGTTAACTACAATAACCAAATTACATAAGTCTCCAAGTTAAACTACTATTACCACAACACAGTTACTCCCAAACCGCAGTATGGGGATACGCCAGTCCCGCCGCCGGAGATCCTTAAGGGGTCCCAGCAGCATCGGTGAAGTCTCGACTTTTCCCAGGGGCTGGCGCCTCCTATCTACAATAAGGATACAAAAAGATTAATTACAAAAAGATGTACAATTTATCCTTTTCAATTTTGACCGTGCGACCGTGGGCACACCAGTGTTTGACGAACCTGATCTGGTCCATTCTCAAGAAGTCGGCCTGAATCCGACCCTTAATGAAATTTCTACAACGACGCAGAATCAACTCGGGAGAGACAACTGACTGGTCGAACAGCACTTCGCAACGCGAAGACCAAATGTGGAATTTCACAGCGGAAATAATGTACCAAATAAAAATGTGACTGGAATTACCGGGTGTAAGCCCCTCACCATACAAGACACAATTCTTAGTGAGGGTAAAGTTCCTACCCAGGGTACGGTGGCACAGATTCTGAACCCAGTCCCACAGAAGGGACACAAACGAGCATTCCCATAGAACGTGGGACAGCGACTCCAGCTGCTTACAATTACTTCGGGGGCACAGAGAATTTCCAATGCCCCACACAGCAAGACGTTGTCTGGTTTTCACTGCCCCCCAGGCTGTTCTCCAGTTGAACTCCCGGAGTTTACCATCTACAAAAGAGTGAGAAATAATTTGAAAATCCGCGTCCCTAGGAGGGCTATACCTCGACGGGGGCGGAAGACAAATGTTGAGCACAAAAATATTATACAAATATTTAGCCAAAACTGTTTCCCAATCTAGATCAGGAACCAAGGCGGCAGTCGATCGCACCAGTTTACAGAGATAATTATAACAATTATTAACATGAGACGAGTGAGGATAAACGTTTGAACATACCCTGGTCGGCAAAAAATCTCTAAGGGAAAGAGCGGCCCAAAAATAGGCAAAAAATCGCCAAGGTGGTCCGTTCTCACCGTACAGAGAGGATACGCATCGAAGATAAAGGGCCTCACATTTACAACGTAAATGACAAATACCTAAACCACCTTTCTCTACTGGGAGAAACAAAAAGGCCCTTTGAACCAGTTCCGTTTTGCCAGACCACAGGAATGAAAAGATAAGTCGGTTAACCTCCTTCTCGACGACACTTGGAAGTGGATAAACTGGGGCTACATAAAATAAAAGTGACAAAAGAAACACATTAATAACATAAACTTTACTGAACAGGGGGAGAGTGCGGGACTGCCAGTGTTCTACTTGAGCTCGGAACTTTGGAAGTCTCGCCTCCCAATTCTTGGCAGCCGTGTCCCCCGGACCAACCCAGAAACCGTTGATCTTTATTGGTTCCCGGGTCCAGTTAATGCCGGCAAAGTTGGACAGGGGAATCGGCCAATCACCTAAAATGAGACCACATGATTTATGAAAGTTCAATCTCGAACCGGTGCTTTTCTCAAAAAGAGAAATAATATAAAACAATCGTTTCAGAGACTTATAGTCCCTGACAACACACGTGGTGTCATCGGCATACTGAATTATTTTGCATTGCAGCCCATCAGCACCAGGGATGGTTACCCCATTAATGAAGTTGTCTTTGTAGACTCTGCAAGCAAACGGTTCAATGAAAAGAACATACAGTAATGGAGATAAAGGACAACCTTGTCTTACTCCCTTCCAAACAGAGAAGGGAGCAGACAAGCAACCGTTAACTAAAACACGACTAGAAATATCAGTATAAAAAAGTTTAATGTAACGTATAAAAACAGGGCCGAAGCCCAATCTTTTCAGAACTTTGAACAAAAAATTCCAGTTAACACGGTCGAACGCCTTCTGCTGATCTAAAGAGATGACGAGAGTGTTAAGGTTCTTAGACTCAATGAAATCTACCAGGTCTCTAAGAAGACGGGCGTTATCATGAATACTTCGGCCTTTAATACCACATGTTTGGAAATGGTTAATAATGCATGGAAGAACTCTTCCCAATCGAAGGGAAATGGCTTTAGCAAATATCTTGTAATCTACATTTAACAGAGAAATCGGCCTCTTATTCTGCGGATCAAGAGGATCTCCTGATTTATCTAACAAAGTGATAACACCCCTTCGCATGGAAGGGGGGAGAGTACTCAGATTAAAAGAAGCATTATAAACTCTAAGGAGGTCCGGGCCAATAATGTCCCAAAATTGGGAATAAAATTCTTTTGGCAACCCATCATCACCTGGCGATTTATCATTTTTCATATTATTTAAGGCAAAACCTAATTCCTCTAAAGTCAGCGGCGAATCCAGGTCATCCCGAAAATCGTCGGGGACCCTAGAAGTTAAATTATCTAAAAATTCCGCATGTAAATCTTCAATTACTTCGTCCTCTGAAAACAAATCAGAATAAAATTCATGAAATACTTCAGCTATGCTTGGGTTGTCAGAAACAACGTCTCCCTTTGAACTACGGATGGAGGGAATAGACTTCTTTTTAACATAATTAGTTTCATAATTAAAGAATCTCTTGGAAGGGCGCTCGCCCTCAACCAGGTCAGAGACCCTGGCTCGAACACGAGCACCCTCCGCTGCAAAATCATCCAGTTTTGACAACCCAGATCTGACTTCATCCAGGCGACGAAGCAAATCCGGGCTGCTGTGACCTGTGTTGAGCTCAGAAATCAGATTATTGTATTTTTCTAACAATTTGTTTTTATGCTTTTTTCTGGCTTTTGCCAGACGACAACAATGAGATATGATCAGTTTTTTGGTGCGAGTCTTAACTTCCTCCCACCAGAGAAGTTCAGAATCAAACCCCTCCAGGAGAGTTTGCCAGTCCCTGTATGACTTCCTGAAACATTTATTGAAAACAGGGTCATTAAGAATGGAAGTATTACACTTCCAGTAACCACGCTTAGCCTTAACCTGTTTGGGGAGATGTAATTTTAAAACAACACCATCATGGTCTGAAAAATATACTGGATGGTGTGAACAGTCTTCCACCACCAGTGCATTTGAGACATAAAATCTGTCAAGACGGCTCATGGCAGTATTTGCGGCATTACGCCAAGTAAAAGAAAAAGAAGAAGGATTACCCGATCTCCAAATGTCACGAAGGGAAAAATCTTGGAGAATTTCCCCCAGCTCCGCGGCACCAATACTGATAGAAGAAAAGGAGGAACCTCGTCTATCTAAGCCAGGATCTAGAACACAATTGAAATCACCAACTAAAATCACCGGAAGGCTAGAAGAAAGAAAAGGAGATAAATTATTGAAGAAAGAACGACGATCAAGGGGTGAAACGGGGGCATAAACCGTGCACAAGTGCACACGGCCTGCGGGTCCGCTTAACACCCCGCTAACAATCCGACCAGAGGAATCTGTAGAAACAGAAGAAAAAGAAAAAGAACAATTTTTATTGACAAGAATAATGGTGCCACAAGAGCTGGAGGTTCCAAGAGAAGCAAAAAGAGCGCCACCCCATTCTGATTTCCAAGTGGAAATGTCAGAGAGGGTGGCCACATGGCATTCTTGTAAACAAGAAATATCATAATTGTTACAGAGCTCAAAAACCTTTGTTCTCTTAGAGACGTCCCTCATGCCGTTTACATTTAGGGATATAAGGGAGACCATAACTAGAATAGAAAAAAGTCTAATGAAGAACATCATAAAACACGGGAAGAAATGAAAATAACACGAGAAAACAACTGAACACAGTAAAAGAGAAAGAAACACAAAGTGTCAGACAAAAGGAGATAATGGGAAAAAGAGAGGGAGCCATCGTATGACAACAGTAAGAGGGCAGACAGACAAATTAAGGATAGATATCCAAAAACGATGGGGTTTTATCTAACACCTCCTTGGCATGGAAATTGGCCATGTGTGAAATCCACTCGGCTGGATTCTTTAAACGGCAGTCACACAACTTACAGAACAGATCCAGGAGGGTGAGGTCTTGATGTTCCTCCTGGACGTGCCGCCGTAGGAAGACCCAAGAGCACGTAGAAAAGTCGCACTCTGTCCGGCGGCACAAAAGGGTGAAGTCCGGATGGCCAGGTCTGTGCGTGATGTTCATCATCTTCGATCGTGCCGCTACGATTTGGGACGAGGCTTCATCCCAAAAAGTCGGCACGTGCTCGTTGTCTGTGGTGGAAGACGTTTCCATGTCACTAGAATCCGTCTCTGAAACGGAAGAGGAGGATGAAGAAGAAAGGGGTTGAGGAGGGGCGGGAGGGACGGTTGGGTTAGGTGGGGATGAGGGAGGAAGGGGAGACACGGGAGAAGGGATGGGGGAAGAGTCCGCCTCAGCCGGGGCCGACTCGGTGACAGGGGGAGAGACAGTCCGCTGGGTAACTGACTCAGACTCTACAACAATAATCTTATTGACCTTGTCAGACGACTCTGGTGACCTTGATCTCTTGGTTGCCTTCTTGGTGATTTTGACTTTGACGGACTTCTCACATGCGGACCTGCTACATACAAGACGGGGAGGACCATTACGGCCCAGACAGTTAACACAACTAATAACTGTAAACTTAGATTCAATAAAATTATCACAAACAATACATACAGATTCCACCGGGAATGGTCCAGCCATTGCATTGCACCTAATGCACAATGCGGCAGGGATTTCATCCCGCGTAGCCGTTGGCACCGAGGAGGCCGATGTTGCTGTTTCGGTGGATATCTGCTCCTCTTCGTCGTCCGTCTGGTGTACATCTACTTTGGACCATCTACGACCTGGGGAAATCTTATTAGCAAATGACTTAGGGCAAGCCCTAAATCCGTGCCCCTCCCGGCCACAGATGGTGCATCTCAGACTATTTGGACAATCAGAGGAAACATGACCGATTTCAAGGCATTTCAGGCACTTATGTTCCTGGCAGTCCTTGGCCATATGGCCATCGCTCCCACATCGAGCACAGGTACGAACCTGGCCCGGGTGAGAGATCCAGGCATTTCTGTCGCCAATCCGGATGACGGAGGGAATAGGTTTCGTCACCCTCATCCGGTATTGGCGGTTACCATTGAATACAGTGGGTTCATTCGGGAAGGTGCAGAAGCGACCCTCCAGAACTTGCCCGAAACGCCCCAAAATCGATCTTACAACATTATCGTCAATGTCAAGAGAAACATATTTAACAGTTACTACAGTTAATCCATCAAAATCCGTCACAATACAATTATCAAGCTGCTCCAGTTTGGGCACAAACTCCCGGCAAAGGCACGACGACTTAAACTTCACATCGTACCTATTACCCGGGAGTTGTTGTGCAGCTACTAGATGGCCCGCAGTTGACACTCCCAACTGCTTCAATCTTTGAAATAACCTATCCGGAGAGACTGGGCCGTCGAACCTTAGCTCGACAACACCAGCCCTCCTAACTGAAGTCATAATGAAATGTAAAAATGCCGTCAACTGCACGGCCAGAAAATAAGCAAAGAAAAAGTGAAAAAAGCAAAAGGATCACTGCACTGAGCAGAAATGAAAAAAGAAAAAAGAAAAAAGCACAGACTACTACTGCTAGACTGTACAGAAAAGAAAAAGGCACAGACCACAACTGCTGGACTATGCTGAAAAAAGGAACACTCACCGGACCGGCTCTGAAATACCCAGGGTCCGCGCACTGCACAGGGCAGGCGGGCGTGTTCAGCTGACTGAAGACCGCAGCTCCCTGGGTAGAGGTAGAAGACCAGCCGGCAAGTGACGAAAGTACAAAATGTACAAAGTTGTACAGGTGAAGCTTGATGTTCAGGAAGAAGCCGATGAGCGGTGAACCCAGCCCAGCCGATGAATACCTCCAGAACAGCCAGATGTCGGGAAAATCTTCGAGCAGACCTCCGGAACTCGCTCCTGGTGCCGATGTGAAGGCCAAGAACAAAGATATGTGATCTTAGCCAAAAGGCCGAGAAGCGATAAAGATCAGTATTTTCCACATTACGCAGCCCAAGATAACCTCTCGATCGTGACAGTAAATGAGGACATGACCTTGAACTTTGGCAATTTCTGTTAATATCATGAACAATCTTTCAGTGAGACATGTTCCCACGGTCGACTCTGCGCAAGTACCTGCGCCGCACTATATGCAAGCCACAAGATGGCGCCCTTCACAATTGCAATTGCACTGTGTCTACACTCGACACCGCGCCGGAAGTGATCCCACGTTGTGGGCGTGGCGATATAGCACGCTTCCAAGACCTCGTGACAGTGACAGTGTGCCATTGCTTACACTCTTTACTTTTAACGGCAGAACCCGTGATATACCCGTATTTCACATTCAGGACTTGTGAGAAGAACCTATCGGGTTTTAAACTTGAAAGGCCGTGAGGGTGTGCTTCACGGGATCACGTGTTGAATGTACGTGTGAAAGGATGGTTTACTGTCGGCAGTAAGAGCCAAACGATGCAGTTCCAAAATTATTGAAAATCATCCATGAGGCACGCACTTGCCTTTTGCGCTACGTAGAAGCGCGCACCCGACGGCGCATAATAAAAAGCTGAACATGTCAATACACAATGATGAACCAACACATCATTTGTAAACTTGGAAAGTTTGCAAGCACACACTGCGTGCTGAATATTTGATGAGATGAACGGCCCTTAGAACAATGAAAAGAATGCACGTCTGTTGCGTAAGTTATACGCGTTGCATATTTGACGCGCGTTGCCTGGATTCAGGTTCGAAACACAAACATGTCATTATACAGCACCGCAACGGCCGGCACGGCAGGAGTAAAGAGAAAGGCAGGCTGCAATTTGGAGTCGCAAAGAGACACCAACCGGGCCTCGTCCAGCGGGGTCGGTTCGAAGGCGGGGCCGACGTTTGAAGGAGGAACAAGCAGGTGGGACTTCGGCAAGGCCGAACTGCGGCGTATCGTTCAATATTGGAATGAAACGAAAAGATGGAAGCGATCAAGAACGAATATTAATACAGTTCCGAGAAGTAACTAGAAAGATAAACCTAGAAAATAACACAACATCCGAAGTAGCATGGCACAAAGGGGGCTTTCAATTAAACAGCCATCGACCTATCTCTTCTTTGAAATAGTGGCGGCCCTGAAAAGAGCCTTTGGGTTCGCGGGGCAAGGGGCCCGTCCTTTCAGTTGGAGACTTTGGCGGTCTTCTTGGGCAAGAGGACCGACTGAATATTGGGGAGCACACCTCCTTGCGCGATGGTTACCCCGCTCATCAGCTTGTTGAGCTCCTCGTCGTTGCGTATGGCAAGTTGCAGGTGACGTGGGTTGATTCTTGTCTTCTTGTTGTCGCGGGCAGCATTACCGGCTAGCTCCAAGATCTCAGCGGTAAGGTACTCCATCACTGCAGCCAGGTAGACAGGGGCACCGGCGCCAACACGTTCGGCGTAGTTTCCCTTGCGCAGGAATCGGTGAACGCGGCCAACGGGAAACTGAAGGCCAGCCCGCGATGACCTGCTCTTGGCCTTGCTTCTGGATTTGCCGCTCTTTCCTCGTCCAGACATCTTGAGAGAAATCAGTGTGCAGATCTGTTCACCGGGTCGCAGTTGCGCTGGAATGGTTGCTCTGGGGCCCGCGACACAAGTTATAGCAGTCCAGTGGATTGGCCGAAGCGTACCAACTAGCCAATCACGTCACGCAGCGGGTCCATCGCACGGTTGGATGAGCCGGAGCCCACAGGCCGGGATAAACACAAAATCAAGTCCATGAACGGGAACCAAAATGTAACAAAGCCAAAAGAAAGAAAGAACAGAGAGAAAAGAAAACCGGGTCCACATGAGTTACCACACCCCGGGGGGGGGGGGGGGGCTGAAGCCGTCAGAAATACAGTTTGTATATTTTGCGACAGGTCCCTCGCAAGGGGAATGCCCGTTTCACGGTGTCTGGACGTTTACACGAGGCACCCTCTTGGACAATCTGAACAACCGTCAAATATTAAGGTCAGAGCGAGTGCGAAAAAGATCAGGAAAAGTTTTCACCTCAACCCCCCCCCCCCATACAAGCACCGTCAAGAGGCAATATCTATTTGCTTGCAGTGTGCGCGATATTCGGAAAAATACCTTTTTAATTACGAGGCACCTGTATTAGACAAAAGGAGACCAAGAACGCAGAAAAGCAAAGCATCTCTTTCGTGGAGTTGTTTTGGCTCTGAAAAGAGCCGTTTGGTTGGTAGCGGCGGGCTACTTGGAAGTCGTGTACTTGGTGACGGCCTTGGTGCCCTCGCTGACTGCATGCTTGGCAAGCTCTCCCGGCAGGAGCAGGCGAACTGCTGTCTGCACCTCGCGGCTGGTGATGGTCGACTTCTTGTTGTAGTGTGCAAGGCGAGAGGCCTCGGTTGCGATGCGCTCGAAGACGTCATTGACAAAGCTGTTCATGATGCTCATGGCCTTGCTGGAGATGCCCGTGTCGGGGTGCACCTGTTTCATGACTTTATAAATGTAGATGCCGTAGCTCTCCTTGCGACGCCGGTGCCTCTTCTTGTCTGTGCGAGTCGGGGTCTTGGTGTTTCCGGCCTTCTTCTGACCTTTCCCGCTAACTTTAGGAGCCATGCTGGAGCGCTTGAAGTGTGAGAGATCGAGGGATCGAATGAAAAAGCGTCACGGCTACGCCGGCTTTTATCACGGGCGGCGTGGATTCTGAACACGGGCGCATTGTCCACCTTCCCGCCAGTTGAAAAGAGCGCCCCCCGGCCACCCAGGCGTGAAGACGCGCATGGCTTGCAAGGGCAAGCTGAAACTTACGGCAAGGGAAACGCTGAAAGCGGTCGGTCGTTCGTTCGGTCAATAACCGTTCCGTGCAACCGAGTTATCTGTTCTATTTGAATATTTGGTTATTTTCTCCGCCATCCTCTCAAGCGGCTAACGCGGAATTCGTCTGCCAAAGCACAACGCAGCCTTTCGCGTCGCTAACTAAATTGACAAGAGTACCAGTCAGGAAGTCGATCGGACTCCACAAAGGCGAAAGAAGGTCGCTTTCAAAGCGAGGGCCGGGGTGAAGCTGTCGGGGAGGGGTCGTCTGATACTGTACGCTCATTCATACCCAAATACGAATAACTACACAAAACTTAAAGGAGAGGGAAGGAAAAGCAGACCAATCACGCCCCGTGTGAAATCGCAATCGGAGAGCCCTTTCAATTTGTTATATTATTGACTCAACTGTGGCCGTTACTCGGTTGTGTTTAATTTCCTCCCGCCCAGCACCTTTCCCCGCAGACAACTCGAGCAGAATCATTCTCTTTTTGAAGTAGTGGTGGCTCTGATAAGAGCCGTTAGGTTTGGTGGTCGTGGCGCGCCAACACTCAGGCCCGTTCACCGCGAATTCGGCGGGCCAACTGGATGTCCTTGGGCATGATGGTGACCCTCTTTGCGTGGATGGCGCACAGGTTGGTGTCCTCGAACAGGCCCACCAGGTAAGCCTCGCTAGCCTCCTGCAAAGCCATGACGGCAGAACTTTGGAATCGCAGCTCGGTCTTGAAATCCTGTGCAATTTCTCGCACAAGTCTCTGGAAGGGGAGCTTTCGGATCAGCAGTTCGGTGCTCTTCTGGTAGCGACGGATCTCACGGAGGGCAACGGTTCCCGGCCTGTACCGGTGAGGTTTCTTGACGCCGCCAGTAGCCGGAGCGCTCTTGCGGGCCGCCTTGGTGGCCAACTGCTTCCTGGGGGCTTTCCCGCCCGTGCTCTTTCTTGCCGTCTGCTTGGTGCGAGCCATGATGAGGTGCGTCGGGTGCTCGGAGCTTGACACAAGTGAGTGCAGGGCACGGCAACCCAGCGTCTCTTAAGCCCGGCAACGGCATCCCGGGCCGAAGGCCTGACAATGGACCGCTTTCCGATTGGATGACTCCAAGGGCGGGCGCAGCGCTTGACTGGTCACATGTACACTGAGGTTAATTTGGGGGGGGGGGGACCGCGACAAGAGGGCAAAGTGCACCGACAGCTCTGTGTCAAGAGAAGAAAAAAACCACCCCCAGCACCACCACCGCCCAACCAACCACACACGGCACTTTCACGCTGAGCACAACTCCGCCTACATCGCGGCAACACCCTTCCGCCCGTCACGCGTTCCATCCAGTACTCAACGCTTTCCACCGTCAGGCTCAACGACAGTACACACGGACGCGCATCAGTGAAACAGCAGGGCTGTGGAAGTCACTTGGGTATCACGAACACATTACGACAAGACGGCTACGTACCGTATTAAACGGAAAACGCGGAGAGGGACGAAATGAACCGCAACGACAAGGAACGGAGAGGGAAACATACAAAAAGAATCCACGGGAAAACGATCGGGGTCATTGATCGAGCTTAAGGAAGGATGGCAATTATAGCTATTAATTACGAACAGGGTAATCATACAGCAGCTATGCGTGGGAATAAATCTCTTTTGGAAAACTGTCGTGGCTCTGAAGAGAGCCGTTGGTTTTGAAATGGGAATTCGGCGGTCTAGCCCCCAAAGCCGTACAGCGTCCGCCCTTGCCTCTTGAGCGCGTACACCACGTCCATGGCAGTGACAGTCTTCCTCTTGGCGTGTTCGCAGTAGGTGACCGCATCGCGGATGACGTTCTCCAGGAAGACTTTCAGGACTCCACGCGTTTCCTCGTAAATGAGACCGGAGATGCGCTTCACTCCTCCCCGGCGGGCAAGGCGACGAATGGCCGGCTTGGTGATGCCCTGGATGTTGTCACGGAGGACCTTCCGGTGGCGTTTGGCACCCCCCTTGCCCAGTCCTTTGCCTCCCTTGCCTCGTCCAGACATGATGTTCTTGCTCTGTTCAATCGCTAGTGCAAATGATGCGGACGACAAGCCGGCAGAGCAGGTATAACGCCTGCGCGGACGCGGTAGAAGCTGCGCGAGCGTGCGGTTGGGGCGACAGCGCCCTCTGGCTGGCGGTAAACGGGGTCAAGAGAGCGAGGTCAAAGGTCCACGGGGGGGGGGGACGGACAGAAGGAGAATTGGAGGAGGGGGGGGGGGGGAGATCGTCATGTGAAAACCCGTCAAAATAAAATGCGATGACGCCAGACAAGAAGTGGGTGTCGTGTCTTTGTCTCTCTCTTTTCCCTGCCACTTTTTATTGGCATTCTTGCATGCCGTTATTGCTCAGAAACATACGGTATATAATGTCCATTTTTGTAAAATGGCCTTTTTTTTGTCGAAATGTTTCGGAGAGGAAGAAATAGCCGAGAGATAAAGTAATTCAACAAAAATTAAGTCAGTCCGTGTTTTTATCTTTTTTTATGTCCCCCGAAGGGAGTGGGCCGAATCCCGGATGTACTGCTATACCGGGCCAACCCGTGGCCGGGACGAGGCAAGCCCCTATTCCACAGCCCAAGTTCAAAAATCAGTTTGATAAACTGGCTGTTCAATGAACAGCGTTTCAGATATCACACTGAAAAGAACAGATACTACACATGATCTTAGCCAAAAGGCCGAGAAGCGATAAAGATCAGTATTTTCCACATTACGCAGCCCAAGATAACCTCTCGATCGTGACAGTAAATGAGGACATGACCTTGAACTTTGGCAATTTCTGTTAATATCATGAACAATCTTTCAGTGAGACATGTTCCCACGGTCGACTCTGCGCAAGTACCTGCGCCGCACTATATGCAAGCCACAAGATGGCGCCCTTCACAATTGCAATTGCACTGTGTCTACACTCGACACCGCGCCGGAAGTGATCCCACGTTGTGGGCGTGGCGATATAGCACGCTTCCAAGACCTCGTGACAGTGACAGTGTGCCATTGCTTACACTCTTTACTTTTAACGGCAGAACCCGTGATATACCCGTATTTCACATTCAGGACTTGTGAGAAGAACCTATCGGGTTTTAAACTTGAAAGGCCGTGAGGGTGTGCTTCACGGGATCACGTGTTGAATGTACGTGTGAAAGGATGGTTTACTGTCGGCAGTAAGAGCCAAACGATGCAGTTCCAAAATTATTGAAAATCATCCATGAGGCACGCACTTGCCTTTTGCGCTACGTAGAAGCGCGCACCCGACGGCGCATAATAAAAAGCTGAACATGTCAATACACAATGATGAACCAACACATCATTTGTAAACTTGGAAAGTTTGCAAGCACACACTGCGTGCTGAATATTTGATGAGATGAACGGCCCTTAGAACAATGAAAAGAATGCACGTCTGTTGCGTAAGTTATACGCGTTGCATATTTGACGCGCGTTGCCTGGATTCAGGTTCGAAACACAAACATGTCATTATACAGCACCGCAACGGCCGGCACGGCAGGAGTAAAGAGAAAGGCAGGCTGCAATTTGGAGTCGCAAAGAGACACCAACCGGGCCTCGTCCAGCGGGGTCGGTTCGAAGGCGGGGCCGACGTTTGAAGGAGGAACAAGCAGGTGGGACTTCGGCAAGGCCGAACTGCGGCGTATCGTTCAATATTGGAATGAAACGAAAAGATGGAAGCGATCAAGAACGAATATTAATACAGTTCCGAGAAGTAACTAGAAAGATAAACCTAGAAAATAACACAACATCCGAAGTAGCATGGCACAAAGGGGGCTTTCAATTAAACAGCCATCGACCTATCTCTTCTTTGAAATAGTGGCGGCCCTGAAAAGAGCCTTTGGGTTCGCGGGGCAAGGGGCCCGTCCTTTCAGTTGGAGACTTTGGCGGTCTTCTTGGGCAAGAGGACCGACTGAATATTGGGGAGCACACCTCCTTGCGCGATGGTTACCCCGCTCATCAGCTTGTTGAGCTCCTCGTCGTTGCGTATGGCAAGTTGCAGGTGACGTGGGTTGATTCTTGTCTTCTTGTTGTCGCGGGCAGCATTACCGGCTAGCTCCAAGATCTCAGCGGTAAGGTACTCCATCACTGCAGCCAGGTAGACAGGGGCACCGGCGCCAACACGTTCGGCGTAGTTTCCCTTGCGCAGGAATCGGTGAACGCGGCCAACGGGAAACTGAAGGCCAGCCCGCGATGACCTGCTCTTGGCCTTGCTTCTGGATTTGCCGCTCTTTCCTCGTCCAGACATCTTGAGAGAAATCAGTGTGCAGATCTGTTCACCGGGTCGCAGTTGCGCTGGAATGGTTGCTCTGGGGCCCGCGACACAAGTTATAGCAGTCCAGTGGATTGGCCGAAGCGTACCAACTAGCCAATCACGTCACGCAGCGGGTCCATCGCACGGTTGGATGAGCCGGAGCCCACAGGCCGGGATAAACACAAAATCAAGTCCATGAACGGGAACCAAAATGTAACAAAGCCAAAAGAAAGAAAGAACAGAGAGAAAAGAAAACCGGGTCCACATGAGTTACCACACCCCGGGGGGGGGGGGGGCTGAAGCCGTCAGAAATACAGTTTGTATATTTTGCGACAGGTCCCTCGCAAGGGGAATGCCCGTTTCACGGTGTCTGGACGTTTACACGAGGCACCCTCTTGGACAATCTGAACAACCGTCAAATATTAAGGTCAGAGCGAGTGCGAAAAAGATCAGGAAAAGTTTTCACCTCAACCCCCCCCCCCCATACAAGCACCGTCAAGAGGCAATATCTATTTGCTTGCAGTGTGCGCGATATTCGGAAAAATACCTTTTTAATTACGAGGCACCTGTATTAGACAAAAGGAGACCAAGAACGCAGAAAAGCAAAGCATCTCTTTCGTGGAGTTGTTTTGGCTCTGAAAAGAGCCGTTTGGTTGGTAGCGGCGGGCTACTTGGAAGTCGTGTACTTGGTGACGGCCTTGGTGCCCTCGCTGACTGCATGCTTGGCAAGCTCTCCCGGCAGGAGCAGGCGAACTGCTG
This sequence comes from Acanthaster planci, assembly GCF_054643075.1. NCBI lineage: Eukaryota > Metazoa > Echinodermata > Asteroidea > Valvatida > Acanthasteridae > Acanthaster > Acanthaster planci. Next base: position 6,867,156 of record NC_141794.1, read on the forward strand.
TCTGCACCTCGCGGCTGGTGATGGTCGACTTCTTGTTGTAGTGTGCAAGGCGAGAGGCCTCGGTTGCGATGCGCTCGAAGACGTCATTGACAAAGCTGTTCATGATGCTCATGGCCTTGCTGGAGATGCCCGTGTCGGGGTGCACCTGTTTCATGACTTTATAAATGTAGATGCCGTAGCTCTCCTTGCGACGCCGGTGCCTCTTCTTGTCTGTGCGAGTCGGGGTCTTGGTGTTTCCGGCCTTCTTCTGACCTTTCCCGCTAACTTTAGGAGCCATGCTGGAGCGCTTGAAGTGTGAGAGATCGAGGGATCGAATGAAAAAGCGTCACGGCTACGCCGGCTTTTATCACGGGCGGCGTGGATTCTGAACACGGGCGCATTGTCCACCTTCCCGCCAGTTGAAAAGAGCGCCCCCCGGCCACCCAGGCGTGAAGACGCGCATGGCTTGCAAGGGCAAGCTGAAACTTACGGCAAGGGAAACGCTGAAAGCGGTCGGTCGTTCGTTCGGTCAATAACCGTTCCGTGCAACCGAGTTATCTGTTCTATTTGAATATTTGGTTATTTTCTCCGCCATCCTCTCAAGCGGCTAACGCGGAATTCGTCTGCCAAAGCACAACGCAGCCTTTCGCGTCGCTAACTAAATTGACAAGAGTACCAGTCAGGAAGTCGATCGGACTCCACAAAGGCGAAAGAAGGTCGCTTTCAAAGCGAGGGCCGGGGTGAAGCTGTCGGGGAGGGGTCGTCTGATACTGTACGCTCATTCATACCCAAATACGAATAACTACACAAAACTTAAAGGAGAGGGAAGGAAAAGCAGACCAATCACGCCCCGTGTGAAATCGCAATCGGAGAGCCCTTTCAATTTGTTATATTATTGACTCAACTGTGGCCGTTACTCGGTTGTGTTTAATTTCCTCCCGCCCAGCACCTTTCCCCGCAGACAACTCGAGCAGAATCATTCTCTTTTTGAAGTAGTGGTGGCTCTGATAAGAGCCGTTAGGTTTGGTGGTCGTGGCGCGCCAACACTCAGGCCCGTTCACCGCGAATTCGGCGGGCCAACTGGATGTCCTTGGGCATGATGGTGACCCTCTTTGCGTGGATGGCGCACAGGTTGGTGTCCTCGAACAGGCCCACCAGGTAAGCCTCGCTAGCCTCCTGCAAAGCCATGACGGCAGAACTTTGGAATCGCAGCTCGGTCTTGAAATCCTGTGCAATTTCTCGCACAAGTCTCTGGAAGGGGAGCTTTCGGATCAGCAGTTCGGTGCTCTTCTGGTAGCGACGGATCTCACGGAGGGCAACGGTTCCCGGCCTGTACCGGTGAGGTTTCTTGACGCCGCCAGTAGCCGGAGCGCTCTTGCGGGCCGCCTTGGTGGCCAACTGCTTCCTGGGGGCTTTCCCGCCCGTGCTCTTTCTTGCCGTCTGCTTGGTGCGAGCCATGATGAGGTGCGTCGGGTGCTCGGAGCTTGACACAAGTGAGTGCAGGGCACGGCAACCCAGCGTCTCTTAAGCCCGGCAACGGCATCCCGGGCCGAAGGCCTGACAATGGACCGCTTTCCGATTGGATGACTCCAAGGGCGGGCGCAGCGCTTGACTGGTCACATGTACACTGAGGTTAATTTGGGGGGGGGGGGGACCGCGACAAGAGGGCAAAGTGCACCGACAGCTCTGTGTCAAGAGAAGAAAAAAACCACCCCCAGCACCACCACCGCCCAACCAACCACACACGGCACTTTCACGCTGAGCACAACTCCGCCTACATCGCGGCAACACCCTTCCGCCCGTCACGCGTTCCATCCAGTACTCAACGCTTTCCACCGTCAGGCTCAACGACAGTACACACGGACGCGCATCAGTGAAACAGCAGGGCTGTGGAAGTCACTTGGGTATCACGAACACATTACGACAAGACGGCTACGTACCGTATTAAACGGAAAACGCGGAGAGGGACGAAATGAACCGCAACGACAAGGAACGGAGAGGGAAACATACAAAAAGAATCCACGGGAAAACGATCGGGGTCATTGATCGAGCTTAAGGAAGGATGGCAATTATAGCTATTAATTACGAACAGGGTAATCATACAGCAGCTATGCGTGGGAATAAATCTCTTTTGGAAAACTGTCGTGGCTCTGAAGAGAGCCGTTGGTTTTGAAATGGGAATTCGGCGGTCTAGCCCCCAAAGCCGTACAGCGTCCGCCCTTGCCTCTTGAGCGCGTACACCACGTCCATGGCAGTGACAGTCTTCCTCTTGGCGTGTTCGCAGTAGGTGACCGCATCGCGGATGACGTTCTCCAGGAAGACTTTCAGGACTCCACGCGTTTCCTCGTAAATGAGACCGGAGATGCGCTTCACTCCTCCCCGGCGGGCAAGGCGACGAATGGCCGGCTTGGTGATGCCCTGGATGTTGTCACGGAGGACCTTCCGGTGGCGTTTGGCACCCCCCTTGCCCAGTCCTTTGCCTCCCTTGCCTCGTCCAGACATGATGTTCTTGCTCTGTTCAATCGCTAGTGCAAATGATGCGGACGACAAGCCGGCAGAGCAGGTATAACGCCTGCGCGGACGCGGTAGAAGCTGCGCGAGCGTGCGGTTGGGGCGACAGCGCCCTCTGGCTGGCGGTAAACGGGGTCAAGAGAGCGAGGTCAAAGGTCCACGGGGGGGGGGGACGGACAGAAGGAGAATTGGAGGAGGGGGGGGGGGGGAGATCGTCATGTGAAAACCCGTCAAAATAAAATGCGATGACGCCAGACAAGAAGTGGGTGTCGTGTCTTTGTCTCTCTCTTTTCCCTGCCACTTTTTATTGGCATTCTTGCATGCCGTTATTGCTCAGAAACATACGGTATATAATGTCCATTTTTGTAAAATGGCCTTTTTTTTGTCGAAATGTTTCGGAGAGGAAGAAATAGCCGAGAGATAAAGTAATTCAACAAAAATTAAGTCAGTCCGTGTTTTTATCTTTTTTTATGTCCCCCGAAGGGAGTGGGCCGAATCCCGGATGTACTGCTATACCGGGCCAACCCGTGGCCGGGACGAGGCAAGCCCCTATTCCACAGCCCAAGTTCAAAAATCAGTTTGATAAACTGGCTGTTCAATGAACAGCGTTTCAGATATCACACTGAAAAGAACAGATACTACACATGATCTTAGCCAAAAGGCCGAGAAGCGATAAAGATCAGTATTTTCCACATTACGCAGCCCAAGATAACCTCTCGATCGTGACAGTAAATGAGGACATGACCTTGAACTTTGGCAATTTCTGTTAATATCATGAACAATCTTTCAGTGAGACATGTTCCCACGGTCGACTCTGCGCAAGTACCTGCGCCGCACTATATGCAAGCCACAAGATGGCGCCCTTCACAATTGCAATTGCACTGTGTCTACACTCGACACCGCGCCGGAAGTGATCCCACGTTGTGGGCGTGGCGATATAGCACGCTTCCAAGACCTCGTGACAGTGACAGTGTGCCATTGCTTACACTCTTTACTTTTAACGGCAGAACCCGTGATATACCCGTATTTCACATTCAGGACTTGTGAGAAGAACCTATCGGGTTTTAAACTTGAAAGGCCGTGAGGGTGTGCTTCACGGGATCACGTGTTGAATGTACGTGTGAAAGGATGGTTTACTGTCGGCAGTAAGAGCCAAACGATGCAGTTCCAAAATTATTGAAAATCATCCATGAGGCACGCACTTGCCTTTTGCGCTACGTAGAAGCGCGCACCCGACGGCGCATAATAAAAAGCTGAACATGTCAATACACAATGATGAACCAACACATCATTTGTAAACTTGGAAAGTTTGCAAGCACACACTGCGTGCTGAATATTTGATGAGATGAACGGCCCTTAGAACAATGAAAAGAATGCACGTCTGTTGCGTAAGTTATACGCGTTGCATATTTGACGCGCGTTGCCTGGATTCAGGTTCGAAACACAAACATGTCATTATACAGCACCGCAACGGCCGGCACGGCAGGAGTAAAGAGAAAGGCAGGCTGCAATTTGGAGTCGCAAAGAGACACCAACCGGGCCTCGTCCAGCGGGGTCGGTTCGAAGGCGGGGCCGACGTTTGAAGGAGGAACAAGCAGGTGGGACTTCGGCAAGGCCGAACTGCGGCGTATCGTTCAATATTGGAATGAAACGAAAAGATGGAAGCGATCAAGAACGAATATTAATACAGTTCCGAGAAGTAACTAGAAAGATAAACCTAGAAAATAACACAACATCCGAAGTAGCATGGCACAAAGGGGGCTTTCAATTAAACAGCCATCGACCTATCTCTTCTTTGAAATAGTGGCGGCCCTGAAAAGAGCCTTTGGGTTCGCGGGGCAAGGGGCCCGTCCTTTCAGTTGGAGACTTTGGCGGTCTTCTTGGGCAAGAGGACCGACTGAATATTGGGGAGCACACCTCCTTGCGCGATGGTTACCCCGCTCATCAGCTTGTTGAGCTCCTCGTCGTTGCGTATGGCAAGTTGCAGGTGACGTGGGTTGATTCTTGTCTTCTTGTTGTCGCGGGCAGCATTACCGGCTAGCTCCAAGATCTCAGCGGTAAGGTACTCCATCACTGCAGCCAGGTAGACAGGGGCACCGGCGCCAACACGTTCGGCGTAGTTTCCCTTGCGCAGGAATCGGTGAACGCGGCCAACGGGAAACTGAAGGCCAGCCCGCGATGACCTGCTCTTGGCCTTGCTTCTGGATTTGCCGCTCTTTCCTCGTCCAGACATCTTGAGAGAAATCAGTGTGCAGATCTGTTCACCGGGTCGCAGTTGCGCTGGAATGGTTGCTCTGGGGCCCGCGACACAAGTTATAGCAGTCCAGTGGATTGGCCGAAGCGTACCAACTAGCCAATCACGTCACGCAGCGGGTCCATCGCACGGTTGGATGAGCCGGAGCCCACAGGCCGGGATAAACACAAAATCAAGTCCATGAACGGGAACCAAAATGTAACAAAGCCAAAAGAAAGAAAGAACAGAGAGAAAAGAAAACCGGGTCCACATGAGTTACCACACCCCGGGGGGGGGGGGGGGCTGAAGCCGTCAGAAATACAGTTTGTATATTTTGCGACAGGTCCCTCGCAAGGGGAATGCCCGTTTCACGGTGTCTGGACGTTTACACGAGGCACCCTCTTGGACAATCTGAACAACCGTCAAATATTAAGGTCAGAGCGAGTGCGAAAAAGATCAGGAAAAGTTTTCACCTCAACCCCCCCCCCCCATACAAGCACCGTCAAGAGGCAATATCTATTTGCTTGCAGTGTGCGCGATATTCGGAAAAATACCTTTTTAATTACGAGGCACCTGTATTAGACAAAAGGAGACCAAGAACGCAGAAAAGCAAAGCATCTCTTTCGTGGAGTTGTTTTGGCTCTGAAAAGAGCCGTTTGGTTGGTAGCGGCGGGCTACTTGGAAGTCGTGTACTTGGTGACGGCCTTGGTGCCCTCGCTGACTGCATGCTTGGCAAGCTCTCCCGGCAGGAGCAGGCGAACTGCTGTCTGCACCTCGCGGCTGGTGATGGTCGACTTCTTGTTGTAGTGTGCAAGGCGAGAGGCCTCGGTTGCGATGCGCTCGAAGACGTCATTGACAAAGCTGTTCATGATGCTCATGGCCTTGCTGGAGATGCCCGTGTCGGGGTGCACCTGTTTCATGACTTTATAAATGTAGATGCCGTAGCTCTCCTTGCGACGCCGGTGCCTCTTCTTGTCTGTGCGAGTCGGGGTCTTGGTGTTTCCGGCCTTCTTCTGACCTTTCCCGCTAACTTTAGGAGCCATGCTGGAGCGCTTGAAGTGTGAGAGATCGAGGGATCGAATGAAAAAGCGTCACGGCTACGCCGGCTTTTATCACGGGCGGCGTGGATTCTGAACACGGGCGCATTGTCCACCTTCCCGCCAGTTGAAAAGAGCGCCCCCCGGCCACCCAGGCGTGAAGACGCGCATGGCTTGCAAGGGCAAGCTGAAACTTACGGCAAGGGAAACGCTGAAAGCGGTCGGTCGTTCGTTCGGTCAATAACCGTTCCGTGCAACCGAGTTATCTGTTCTATTTGAATATTTGGTTATTTTCTCCGCCATCCTCTCAAGCGGCTAACGCGGAATTCGTCTGCCAAAGCACAACGCAGCCTTTCGCGTCGCTAACTAAATTGACAAGAGTACCAGTCAGGAAGTCGATCGGACTCCACAAAGGCGAAAGAAGGTCGCTTTCAAAGCGAGGGCCGGGGTGAAGCTGTCGGGGAGGGGTCGTCTGATACTGTACGCTCATTCATACCCAAATACGAATAACTACACAAAACTTAAAGGAGAGGGAAGGAAAAGCAGACCAATCACGCCCCGTGTGAAATCGCAATCGGAGAGCCCTTTCAATTTGTTATATTATTGACTCAACTGTGGCCGTTACTCGGTTGTGTTTAATTTCCTCCCGCCCAGCACCTTTCCCCGCAGACAACTCGAGCAGAATCATTCTCTTTTTGAAGTAGTGGTGGCTCTGATAAGAGCCGTTAGGTTTGGTGGTCGTGGCGCGCCAACACTCAGGCCCGTTCACCGCGAATTCGGCGGGCCAACTGGATGTCCTTGGGCATGATGGTGACCCTCTTTGCGTGGATGGCGCACAGGTTGGTGTCCTCGAACAGGCCCACCAGGTAAGCCTCGCTAGCCTCCTGCAAAGCCATGACGGCAGAACTTTGGAATCGCAGCTCGGTCTTGAAATCCTGTGCAATTTCTCGCACAAGTCTCTGGAAGGGGAGCTTTCGGATCAGCAGTTCGGTGCTCTTCTGGTAGCGACGGATCTCACGGAGGGCAACGGTTCCCGGCCTGTACCGGTGAGGTTTCTTGACGCCGCCAGTAGCCGGAGCGCTCTTGCGGGCCGCCTTGGTGGCCAACTGCTTCCTGGGGGCTTTCCCGCCCGTGCTCTTTCTTGCCGTCTGCTTGGTGCGAGCCATGATGAGGTGCGTCGGGTGCTCGGAGCTTGACACAAGTGAGTGCAGGGCACGGCAACCCAGCGTCTCTTAAGCCCGGCAACGGCATCCCGGGCCGAAGGCCTGACAATGGACCGCTTTCCGATTGGATGACTCCAAGGGCGGGCGCAGCGCTTGACTGGTCACATGTACACTGAGGTTAATTTGGGGGGGGGGGGGACCGCGACAAGAGGGCAAAGTGCACCGACAGCTCTGTGTCAAGAGAAGAAAAAAACCACCCCCAGCACCACCACCGCCCAACCAACCACACACGGCACTTTCACGCTGAGCACAACTCCGCCTACATCGCGGCAACACCCTTCCGCCCGTCACGCGTTCCATCCAGTACTCAACGCTTTCCACCGTCAGGCTCAACGACAGTACACACGGACGCGCATCAGTGAAACAGCAGGGCTGTGGAAGTCACTTGGGTATCACGAACACATTACGACAAGACGGCTACGTACCGTATTAAACGGAAAACGCGGAGAGGGACGAAATGAACCGCAACGACAAGGAACGGAGAGGGAAACATACAAAAAGAATCCACGGGAAAACGATCGGGGTCATTGATCGAGCTTAAGGAAGGATGGCAATTATAGCTATTAATTACGAACAGGGTAATCATACAGCAGCTATGCGTGGGAATAAATCTCTTTTGGAAAACTGTCGTGGCTCTGAAGAGAGCCGTTGGTTTTGAAATGGGAATTCGGCGGTCTAGCCCCCAAAGCCGTACAGCGTCCGCCCTTGCCTCTTGAGCGCGTACACCACGTCCATGGCAGTGACAGTCTTCCTCTTGGCGTGTTCGCAGTAGGTGACCGCATCGCGGATGACGTTCTCCAGGAAGACTTTCAGGACTCCACGCGTTTCCTCGTAAATGAGACCGGAGATGCGCTTCACTCCTCCCCGGCGGGCAAGGCGACGAATGGCCGGCTTGGTGATGCCCTGGATGTTGTCACGGAGGACCTTCCGGTGGCGTTTGGCACCCCCCTTGCCCAGTCCTTTGCCTCCCTTGCCTCGTCCAGACATGATGTTCTTGCTCTGTTCAATCGCTAGTGCAAATGATGCGGACGACAAGCCGGCAGAGCAGGTATAACGCCTGCGCGGACGCGGTAGAAGCTGCGCGAGCGTGCGGTTGGGGCGACAGCGCCCTCTGGCTGGCGGTAAACGGGGTCAAGAGAGCGAGGTCAAAGGTCCACGGGGGGGGGGGACGGACAGAAGGAGAATTGGAGGAGGGGGGGGGGGGGAGATCGTCATGTGAAAACCCGTCAAAATAAAATGCGATGACGCCAGACAAGAAGTGGGTGTCGTGTCTTTGTCTCTCTCTTTTCCCTGCCACTTTTTATTGGCATTCTTGCATGCCGTTATTGCTCAGAAACATACGGTATATAATGTCCATTTTTGTAAAATGGCCTTTTTTTTGTCGAAATGTTTCGGAGAGGAAGAAATAGCCGAGAGATAAAGTAATTCAACAAAAATTAAGTCAGTCCGTGTTTTTATCTTTTTTTATGTCCCCCGAAGGGAGTGGGCCGAATCCCGGATGTACTGCTATACCGGGCCAACCCGTGGCCGGGACGAGGCAAGCCCCTATTCCACAGCCCAAGTTCAAAAATCAGTTTGATAAACTGGCTGTTCAATGAACAGCGTTTCAGATATCACACTGAAAAGAACAGATACTACACATGATCTTAGCCAAAAGGCCGAGAAGCGATAAAGATCAGTATTTTCCACATTACGCAGCCCAAGATAACCTCTCGATCGTGACAGTAAATGAGGACATGACCTTGAACTTTGGCAATTTCTGTTAATATCATGAACAATCTTTCAGTGAGACATGTTCCCACGGTCGACTCTGCGCAAGTACCTGCGCCGCACTATATGCAAGCCACAAGATGGCGCCCTTCACAATTGCAATTGCACTGTGTCTACACTCGACACCGCGCCGGAAGTGATCCCACGTTGTGGGCGTGGCGATATAGCACGCTTCCAAGACCTCGTGACAGTGACAGTGTGCCATTGCTTACACTCTTTACTTTTAACGGCAGAACCCGTGATATACCCGTATTTCACATTCAGGACTTGTGAGAAGAACCTATCGGGTTTTAAACTTGAAAGGCCGTGAGGGTGTGCTTCACGGGATCACGTGTTGAATGTACGTGTGAAAGGATGGTTTACTGTCGGCAGTAAGAGCCAAACGATGCAGTTCCAAAATTATTGAAAATCATCCATGAGGCACGCACTTGCCTTTTGCGCTACGTAGAAGCGCGCACCCGACGGCGCATAATAAAAAGCTGAACATGTCAATACACAATGATGAACCAACATCATTTGTAAACTTGGAAAGTTTGCAAGCACACACTGCGTGCTGAATATTTGATGAGATGAACGGCCCTTAGAACAATGAAAAGAATGCACGTCTGTTGCGTAAGTTATACGCGTTGCATATTTGACGCGCGTTGCCTGGATTCAGGTTCGAAACACAAACATGTCATTATACAGCACCGCAACGGCCGGCACGGCAGGAGTAAAGAGAAAGGCAGGCTGCAATTTGGAGTCGCAAAGAGACACCAACCGGGCCTCGTCCAGCGGGGTCGGTTCGAAGGCGGGGCCGACGTTTGAAGGAGGAACAAGCAGGTGGGACTTCGGCAAGGCCGAACTGCGGCGTATCGTTCAATATTGGAATGAAACGAAAAGATGGAAGCGATCAAGAACGAATATTAATACAGTTCCGAGAAGTAACTAGAAAGATAAACCTAGAAAATAACACAACATCCGAAGTAGCATGGCACAAAGGGGGCTTTCAATTAAACAGCCATCGACCTATCTCTTCTTTGAAATAGTGGCGGCCCTGAAAAGAGCCTTTGGGTTCGCGGGGCAAGGGGCCCGTCCTTTCAGTTGGAGACTTTGGCGGTCTTCTTGGGCAAGAGGACCGACTGAATATTGGGGAGCACACCTCCTTGCGCGATGGTTACCCCGCTCATCAGCTTGTTGAGCTCCTCGTCGTTGCGTATGGCAAGTTGCAGGTGACGTGGGTTGATTCTTGTCTTCTTGTTGTCGCGGGCAGCATTACCGGCTAGCTCCAAGATCTCAGCGGTAAGGTACTCCATCACTGCAGCCAGGTAGACAGGGGCACCGGCGCCAACACGTTCGGCGTAGTTTCCCTTGCGCAGGAATCGGTGAACGCGGCCAACGGGAAACTGAAGGCCAGCCCGCGATGACCTGCTCTTGGCCTTGCTTCTGGATTTGCCGCTCTTTCCTCGTCCAGACATCTTGAGAGAAATCAGTGTGCAGATCTGTTCACCGGGTCGCAGTTGCGCTGGAATGGTTGCTCTGGGGCCCGCGACACAAGTTATAGCAGTCCAGTGGATTGGCCGAAGCGTACCAACTAGCCAATCACGTCACGCAGCGGGTCCATCGCACGGTTGGATGAGCCGGAGCCCACAGGCCGGGATAAACACAAAATCAAGTCCATGAACGGGAACCAAAATGTAACAAAGCCAAAAGAAAGAAAGAACAGAGAGAAAAGAAAACCGGGTCCACATGAGTTACCACACCCCGGGGGGGGGGGGGGGGCTGAAGCCGTCAGAAATACAGTTTGTATATTTTGCGACAGGTCCCTCGCAAGGGGAATGCCCGTTTCACGGTGTCTGGACGTTTACACGAGGCACCCTCTTGGACAATCTGAACAACCGTCAAATATTAAGGTCAGAGCGAGTGCGAAAAAGATCAGGAAAAGTTTTCACCTCAACCCCCCCCCCCCCCATACAAGCACCGTCAAGAGGCAATATCTATTTGCTTGCAGTGTGCGCGATATTCGGAAAAATACCTTTTTAATTACGAGGCACCTGTATTAGACAAAAGGAGACCAAGAACGCAGAAAAGCAAAGCATCTCTTTCGTGGAGTTGTTTTGGCTCTGAAAAGAGCCGTTTGGTTGGTAGCGGCGGGCTACTTGGAAGTCGTGTACTTGGTGACGGCCTTGGTGCCCTCGCTGACTGCATGCTTGGCAAGCTCTCCCGGCAGGAGCAGGCGAACTGCTGTCTGCACCTCGCGGCTGGTGATGGTCGACTTCTTGTTGTAGTGTGCAAGGCGAGAGGCCTCGGTTGCGATGCGCTCGAAGACGTCATTGACAAAGCTGTTCATGATGCTCATGGCCTTGCTGGAGATGCCCGTGTCGGGGTGCACCTGTTTCATGACTTTATAAATGTAGATGCCGTAGCTCTCCTTGCGACGCCGGTGCCTCTTCTTGTCTGTGCGAGTCGGGGTCTTGGTGTTTCCGGCCTTCTTCTGACCTTTCCCGCTAACTTTAGGAGCCATGCTGGAGCGCTTGAAGTGTGAGAGATCGAGGGATCGAATGAAAAAGCGTCACGGCTACGCCGGCTTTTATCACGGGCGGCGTGGATTCTGAACACGGGCGCATTGTCCACCTTCCCGCCAGTTGAAAAGAGCGCCCCCCGGCCACCCAGGCGTGAAGACGCGCATGGCTTGCAAGGGCAAGCTGAAACTTACGGCAAGGGAAACGCTGAAAGCGGTCGGTCGTTCGTTCGGTCAATAACCGTTCCGTGCAACCGAGTTATCTGTTCTATTTGAATATTTGGTTATTTTCTCCGCCATCCTCTCAAGCGGCTAACGCGGAATTCGTCTGCCAAAGCACAACGCAGCCTTTCGCGTCGCTAACTAAATTGACAAGAGTACCAGTCAGGAAGTCGATCGGACTCCACAAAGGCGAAAGAAGGTCGCTTTCAAAGCGAGGGCCGGGGTGAAGCTGTCGGGGAGGGGTCGTCTGATACTGTACGCTCATTCATACCCAAATACGAATAACTACACAAAACTTAAAGGAGAGGGAAGGAAAAGCAGACCAATCACGCCCCGTGTGAAATCGCAATCGGAGAGCCCTTTCAATTTGTTATATTATTGACTCAACTGTGGCCGTTACTCGGTTGTGTTTAATTTCCTCCCGCCCAGCACCTTTCCCCGCAGACAACTCGAGCAGAATCATTCTCTTTTTGAAGTAGTGGTGGCTCTGATAAGAGCCGTTAGGTTTGGTGGTCGTGGCGCGCCAACACTCAGGCCCGTTCACCGCGAATTCGGCGGGCCAACTGGATGTCCTTGGGCATGATGGTGACCCTCTTTGCGTGGATGGCGCACAGGTTGGTGTCCTCGAACAGGCCCACCAGGTAAGCCTCGCTAGCCTCCTGCAAAGCCATGACGGCAGAACTTTGGAATCGCAGCTCGGTCTTGAAATCCTGTGCAATTTCTCGCACAAGTCTCTGGAAGGGGAGCTTTCGGATCAGCAGTTCGGTGCTCTTCTGGTAGCGACGGATCTCACGGAGGGCAACGGTTCCCGGCCTGTACCGGTGAGGTTTCTTGACGCCGCCAGTAGCCGGAGCGCTCTTGCGGGCCGCCTTGGTGGCCAACTGCTTCCTGGGGGCTTTCCCGCCCGTGCTCTTTCTTGCCGTCTGCTTGGTGCGAGCCATGATGAGGTGCGTCGGGTGCTCGGAGCTTGACACAAGTGAGTGCAGGGCACGGCAACCCAGCGTCTCTTAAGCCCGGCAACGGCATCCCGGGCCGAAGGCCTGACAATGGACCGCTTTCCGATTGGATGACTCCAAGGGCGGGCGCAGCGCTTGACTGGTCACATGTACACTGAGGTTAATTTGGGGGGGGGGGGACCGCGACAAGAGGGCAAAGTGCACCGACAGCTCTGTGTCAAGAGAAGAAAAAAACCACCCCCAGCACCACCACCGCCCAACCAACCACACACGGCACTTTCACGCTGAGCACAACTCCGCCTACATCGCGGCAACACCCTTCCGCCCGTCACGCGTTCCATCCAGTACTCAACGCTTTCCACCGTCAGGCTCAACGACAGTACACACGGACGCGCATCAGTGAAACAGCAGGGCTGTGGAAGTCACTTGGGTATCACGAACACATTACGACAAGACGGCTACGTACCGTATTAAACGGAAAACGCGGAGAGGGACGAAATGAACCGCAACGACAAGGAACGGAGAGGGAAACATACAAAAAGAATCCACGGGAAAACGATCGGGGTCATTGATCGAGCTTAAGGAAGGATGGCAATTATAGCTATTAATTACGAACAGGGTAATCATACAGCAGCTATGCGTGGGAATAAATCTCTTTTGGAAAACTGTCGTGGCTCTGAAGAGAGCCGTTGGTTTTGAAATGGGAATTCGGCGGTCTAGCCCCCAAAGCCGTACAGCGTCCGCCCTTGCCTCTTGAGCGCGTACACCACGTCCATGGCAGTGACAGTCTTCCTCTTGGCGTGTTCGCAGTAGGTGACCGCATCGCGGATGACGTTCTCCAGGAAGACTTTCAGGACTCCACGCGTTTCCTCGTAAATGAGACCGGAGATGCGCTTCACTCCTCCCCGGCGGGCAAGGCGACGAATGGCCGGCTTGGTGATGCCCTGGATGTTGTCACGGAGGACCTTCCGGTGGCGTTTGGCACCCCCCTTGCCCAGTCCTTTGCCTCCCTTGCCTCGTCCAGACATGATGTTCTTGCTCTGTTCAATCGCTAGTGCAAATGATGCGGACGACAAGCCGGCAGAGCAGGTATAACGCCTGCGCGGACGCGGTAGAAGCTGCGCGAGCGTGCGGTTGGGGCGACAGCGCCCTCTGGCTGGCGGTAAACGGGGTCAAGAGAGCGAGGTCAAAGGTCCACGGGGGGGGGGGACGGACAGAAGGAGAATTGGAGGAGGGGGGGGGGGGAGATCGTCATGTGAAAACCCGTCAAAATAAAATGCGATGACGCCAGACAAGAAGTGGGTGTCGTGTCTTTGTCTCTCTCTTTTCCCTGCCACTTTTTATTGGCATTCTTGCATGCCGTTATTGCTCAGAAACATACGGTATATAATGTCCATTTTTGTAAAATGGCCTTTTTTTTGTCGAAATGTTTCGGAGAGGAAGAAATAGCCGAGAGATAAAGTAATTCAACAAAAATTAAGTCAGTCCGTGTTTTTATCTTTTTTTATGTCCCCCGAAGGGAGTGGGCCGAATCCCGGATGTACTGCTATACCGGGCCAACCCGTGGCCGGGACGAGGCAAGCCCCTATTCCACAGCCCAAGTTCAAAAATCAGTTTGATAAACTGGCTGTTCAATGAACAGCGTTTCAGATATCACACTGAAAAGAACAGAGGTTTATTACAAATATAATCATTTAAGATACAAAAAGATAAGTAATTATACAATCCAAAGCCTCTTTAACAGAGGTGCTTATAAAAAAGTGAACTTTGAAAAAGAACATAAGTTAAACAGGGCGGATTTAAACCCTGTATAATAAGCATAGTTAACTTAGCTAAGTAAAAAATAATTAAATAAACTGGCATCCTCTTCCGGTCTTCAGTCTTCTTCGTCGCAGCCCCGGCAGATTGCACCTGTAGGAAAGAAGAAAATGAGAGAGTATGGTTATTAGCAAAATACACAATGCAGTATCTTTTCGACAAGTTCGGGGAAGACCTACTCGTCAGTGTACTGACGGTGGCCGGTGACATGTTCGATGTAGGTGTCCCGGGAACCCTTGATGGCGTCTATGCAGCACAGACGGCGCATCAGACCTCGGTAGCGCTTGGATATCCCAAGACGCCGAAGTGCTCTCTCGTTTCCCGGGAACCAGGAGCCGAGGGAACCGACCGCGAAGCCGTACACTTCAACGTCCTTACCCGCAGCAGCCAAGGCCTGCCGAAGTCCATCGTACTTGGCGACCTTGGCCGCCGCGGCGATATCCAAGGCATCACGGCCGTTGTCAAAGGGACAGCAGACGTCAACAATGGTGACTTTGTTGCCCTCAACAACCGTGATGTCAGGTCGCTCACGAGGCGTAGGATCCCCTGGGACGTGCTGGTCAATGAAGACCTGCCCGTGTCGCACCGCCGCTTTGATCCGGTTCTGGATCAGGTTGTGCCTTCTCCGGATTGGCAGCATGTTTGGAGGGCAATGGTTGAGGATGTGGGGCAGAGTCTCCTCCCGACTTCCGCAGCGGCGACATTTGGCATCGGTTGCCGCACTCCACCTCTTCGCCGCTGCGTTGGTCGGAAGACAGTTCAGGCGGGCCCTGTGAATGAACCGCCAGTCGCAGAATCGGATGAAACTGCCGGTGGTCATCCACGAGGAGCCGTTACGGTAAGGGTCCTGCTCCAGCGAAGCGGCGACCTTACCCTGGTCCGGGAGAGAGAGCAACTTACCGGAGTAGTGCTCTCGGACAGCGGCCCGCAAGGCGGTGGTGATGCTCTTGGCCGGTATCTCCTTTCCCCCCTCCGTACGCGTGACTACTGTGCCGGAACAGCAGCCGGAAAGAGAGATACGCAGCCGACGAGCCGCTGCCCTGGCCCGGGACCAGAGGGTAGAGATCTGCCCGCTCCAACCGAAGTTGGCCAGGTCCCCCTCCATGGACCCGCTCATGAACTGATCGAGCTCCGCTGCGGTGGGGACACGATGGAGGGTGCGGCGGACGACAGAGGTCAACTGCTGGGTGGCGACACCGCGAACGGTATCATCGGGTGAGGACAGGATACGGACTGCCTGCGTGACTGTTTGAATGTCAGCATCCCGGTTGGGATCCAACAGACCCAGACCGCCCACCTTTCTGTCGGCGAAGACATA
Organism: Acanthaster planci; assembly: GCF_054643075.1. Lineage (NCBI taxonomy): Eukaryota > Metazoa > Echinodermata > Asteroidea > Valvatida > Acanthasteridae > Acanthaster > Acanthaster planci. Next base: position 6,882,723 of record NC_141794.1, read on the forward strand.
ATTGGTGGTGGCCCGGGTCGGAAGGTTGCAGACTTTCCGCACCGTCTTCACAATCTCGCTCCTGAGCCGCCGCAGGCTAGCCTTCTGACAGTTGCCGGCACGCAATACATAGGAGGCGCACGGTTCCACAAAGGTTCGTATTGCGTCCAGCTTCTGCCAGGGGGCCAGGAGCGAGGATTCCACCTTGCGTAGATCCTCTGTCATCTTGGCCACCAGTGCCTCAAGGCTCTCGCCGCTCCTGTACAGCCCGACGGGAATGCCGAGGTAGCGGTAATGCTCCTCCTCAGTCAACGCTGGAATTTCGCCGCCCTGCACTCGGTAGACTGAGGGAAGCACCCGCTGACCCCTGCGACACGCCAGGGACAGAGTGGCGCACTTCGATGGTTTGAAGGTGAGCCGAAGCTTGGTGGCCATGATGCTTGCCGTATCCAAAAGCCTCTGCAGGCCCTCGGCCGAGTTGCTGAGTAACACGAGGTCGTCAGCATAGGCGAGGACCGGGATGTCGTGCCCGTGCACCCGAGGAGAGCACTGGCCGGATCTTGCCGCCACGGACACGGCCCGCACCACCAGCTCGAGAGTCAAGTTGAAAAGAATCGGCGAGATCGGACAACCCTGCTTGACTCCCGAACAGATGGATACGGGCGCAGTCCTTCCAGACGCCACCATAAACTCCGTGCTGGCCCCGGTATAGACATTCCGCATGATGTCTATGAATCCCGGAGGCGCACCGACAGAGGCCAGCACGGTGAATATGGCATCATGGGGAACACTGCCGAAAGCATTCTGAAGATCCAACCACGCAACGTGGAGGTTCTTCTGATTCCGACGAGCGTCCGCCACGATGGAAGACATCAGGAAGGTGTGCTCGTAGCAGCCCTCACCGGGCCTAGCACTCTTCTGGGCACCGCTGATGAGATCGCAGTCCAAAGCCCAACGAGTCAGGCGGTCAGACAGGATCGCCATCAGCAGTTTGTACAGGCACGACTGCAGGGCGATTGGCCGGAAGTTGGCCGGGCATGCCGGGTCCCCCTTCTTGTACAACAGCACCGTAGTAGCCGTCTTCCAAGAGCGGGGGACGCGCCCCTCACGCAGACACCGGTTGAATATCGCCACAGTTACTCGAAACGCACCATCCGCAATCTTGATGTGACGATACTCTAGCCGGTCTTTCCCGGGAGCGGAGTTTGACATCCGACCCAGGCGGGAGGAGACCTCCTTCTGCGTTACGGGGCGTAGCAATTCCGAACCAGACTCCCGGGCCCGGGCAGAGTCTGGGAACAGGAGTTCAGAGTCAACACGGATTCGATCGCAATCCACCGCCCTCTCGGAGTGAACTTCCGTGAAGAAGTCCACCAGTGTTTCCTCCGAGCCGCCATACCTGACTTCAGAGCCGTCCAGGACAACTCGCATCGCCCGCCGCCTACTAGACCTGTAGAGCTTCTGAAGTCGGCTGGCCTCCTGCACGTCAAACTCTGGCCCGAGCATACGACGCCGCCGCACCGCCCGTGTGTCCGCACCACCGCGTTGTTGCGCTGGTCGGGCTTCCGTCCTGCGCTGATTCCTCGAAGAAGCGTAAGCCAGGTCGACCGCATGCTGGGCAAAACGGTCGCACACCGACTCAAACTCCTCAAAGTCATTGGCACGAGACAGCGCCACCAGCCAGGGATTCTCCTCCACCGCGGCCTGGGAGGCCCGAGGTGTCGGCGAAGCCCGACTGGGTAGCGCGGAATCCCTCAGGGTCGCGGTCCGGCCCGTTCCCTCACCCGTGGCGTTATTCGAGCGCCGCACATCAGCCACGGGGTGTTGGTCACGTCCCCGGCACATACCCTCATCCGTGTTACGAGGGCCCCGAGGGACCCCCGCGCATGCATCCACGGAGTGTTGGAGCGCCGGGACACCTTCCTCATCCACGCAACGGGAAACCGAGCATACCTCCGTGGAGTGTTGGGAGATGGCCGAACCTTGATCCCGATCCCAGCTTGGTCGTCCCTCATCCATGCTCGGGTGAGCCAAGGAGTGTTGGGCCGGGTCGCTGGTCCGAGACAGTGCTCCCTGTCGGCTTCGAGGTGAAGCCCGGTCGGGAGACACTGACCTCGACGGGGACGCGAGCCGGTCGGAACCCACACCTGTGGCATTATCGGAACGACGCACTACTGTCACAGGGTGTGGAGAACTCGCCGGATCTTGTCTCCCTTCCCAGCTTGGCATTTCCTCAACCATGCCCTGGGGAGTCGGGGTGCTAGGAACCACTTCGTTGGCGCGAGGCAGGGCCCCCTGTCGGCCTCGTGGTGAGGCCCGGTCGGGAGCCACTGATCGCGGCGGGGACGCAAACCGGTCGGAACCCTCATCTGTGACATTTTCGGGTCGACGCACTGCAGTCACAGAGTTTTGGGAACTCGCCGGGTCTTGTCCCCTCACCAAGGTGGGTGGCCCCTTACCCCTCCTCCGCCCTGCCAAGGAGAGTTTGGTTTTGTCGCTGGTTCGGGATAGCGCCCCCAGTCGGCCCCTTGTGGGGGCCCGGTCGGGAAACGCTGATCTCACTGGGGACGCGAGCCGGTCCGCTCCCTCATCCGTGGCATTATTGGAACGCCGCACTTCAGCCACGGAGTGTTGGGAACTCGCCGGTTCTTGTCCCCCGTCCCAGCTTGGTAGTCCCTCATCCCTGCTCCGAGGAGACAAGGAGTGTTGGGCCGGGTCGCTGGTTCGGGATAGCGCCCCCAGTCGGCCCCTTGTGAGGGCCCGGTCGGGAAACGCTGATCTCACTGGGGACGCAAGCCGGTCGGAACCCTCATCCGTGGCATTATTGGAACGCCGCACTTCAGCCACGGAGTGTTGGGAACTCGCCGGTTCTTGTCCCCCGTCCCAGCTTGGTAGTCCCTCATCCCTGCTCCGAGGAGACAAGGAGTGTTGGGCCGGGTCGCCGGTTCGGGATAGCGCCCCCAGTCGGCCCCTTGTGGGGGCCCGGTCGGGAAACGCTGATCTCACTGGGGACGCAAGCCGGTCGGAACCCTCATCCGTGGCATTATTGGAACGCCGCACTTCAGCCACGGAGTGTTGGGAACTCGCCGGTTCTTGTCCCCCGTCCCAGCTTGGTAGTCCCTCATCCCTGCTCCGAGGAGGCAAGGAGTGTTGGGCCGGGTCGCCGGTTCGGGATAGCGCCCCCAGTCGGCCCCTTGTGGGGGCCCGGTCGGGAAACGCTGATCTCACTGGGGACGCAAGCCGGTCGGAACCCTCATCCGTGGCATTATTGGAACGCCGCACTTCAGCCACGGAGTGTTGGGAACTCGCCAGTTCTTGTCCCCCGTCCCAGCTTGGTAGTCCCTCATCCCTGCTCCGAGGAGGCAAGGAGTGTTGGGCCGGGTCGCCGGTTCGGGATAGCGCCCCCAGTCGGCCCCTTGTGGGGGCCCGGTCGGGAAACGCTGATCTCACTGGGGACGCAAGCCGGTCGGAACCCTCATCCGTGGCATTATTGGAACGCCGCACTTCAGCCACGGAGTGTTGGGAACTCGCCGGTTCTTGTCCCCCGTCCCAGCTTGGTAGTCCCTCATCCCTGCTCCGAGGAGGCAAAGAGTGTTGGGCCGAGGTAGTCATCGGTGGATCACCAACCAAGCCCCGGATGAGCTCCATTGGAGACAGAGCCTCCGCAGTCACTTCAGCCGAGGGCGAGGATGTGCTACCCCGCCTACCCACAGGAGTCGAACCGGCAGGCGGTGCCACCGTACCACTGCGTTTATGGGTTTGGTAGTGGTTGGAGGCACGCCTACCAGAATCGAACTCCCGCGAGCAGACGGAGCACCGGTAGACGTAGTTGAAAGCCATCCGGGGATGGATTCGCTGCTGATGCCGGGTCAGCGCTTGCTGAGCGTGGTAGTTGGAGTGGCACACCACACAACTCCACCTCCGACAGAACGGGTACAGGAAGACCTGGTCCACCGTTCCGGATTCCTCGGAGAACCCGGACATGAGATGAACCCTTCCCATGTGACGCCGTAGACCATCGGCCGAAAGAAACGACCTCTGGCACAGCGCACACGGGACAGCACTATCCCGGCCCACAGCCTCACCCGTGTTACGAGGACCCCGAGGGGCCCCCGAGCATGCATCCACGGGGTGTTGGGGGGCCAAGACGTTTCCCTCAGAGAGGGAATGTGCCGGATCCAAACTCACATCCGAAGCTACTCGCGAGTCCTCCATCAGCCCAAGACAGACAGCCAATATATCTCTCTGCAGCCCCGGTAGTCCTCCTCCGCCAGCTCCGGTAGTCCTCCTCCGCCGGCTCCGGTAGATCCGTCACAGCCAACTCCGGTAGTTCACGTCAAAAGCGAGATCACAGAAGATCACACTGAAAAGAACAGATACTACACATGATCTTAGCCAAAAGGCCGAGAAGCGATAAAGATCAGTATTTTCCACATTACGCAGCCCAAGATAACCTCTCGATCGTGACAGTAAATGAGGACATGACCTTGAACTTTGGCAATTTCTGTTAATATCATGAACAATCTTTCAGTGAGACATGTTCCCACGGTCGACTCTGCGCAAGTACCTGCGCCGCACTATATGCAAGCCACAAGATGGCGCCCTTCACAATTGCAATTGCACTGTGTCTACACTCGACACCGCGCCGGAAGTGATCCCACGTTGTGGGCGTGGCGATATAGCACGCTTCCAAGACCTCGTGACAGTGACAGTGTGCCATTGCTTACACTCTTTACTTTTAACGGCAGAACCCGTGATATACCCGTATTTCACATTCAGGACTTGTGAGAAGAACCTATCGGGTTTTAAACTTGAAAGGCCGTGAGGGTGTGCTTCACGGGATCACGTGTTGAATGTACGTGTGAAAGGATGGTTTACTGTCGGCAGTAAGAGCCAAACGATGCAGTTCCAAAATTATTGAAAATCATCCATGAGGCACGCACTTGCCTTTTGCGCTACGTAGAAGCGCGCACCCGACGGCGCATAATAAAAAGCTGAACATGTCAATACACAATGATGAACCAACACATCATTTGTAAACTTGGAAAGTTTGCAAGCACACACTGCGTGCTGAATATTTGATGAGATGAACGGCCCTTAGAACAATGAAAAGAATGCACGTCTGTTGCGTAAGTTATACGCGTTGCATATTTGACGCGCGTTGCCTGGATTCAGGTTCGAAACACAAACATGTCATTATACAGCACCGCAACGGCCGGCACGGCAGGAGTAAAGAGAAAGGCAGGCTGCAATTTGGAGTCGCAAAGAGACACCAACCGGGCCTCGTCCAGCGGGGTCGGTTCGAAGGCGGGGCCGACGTTTGAAGGAGGAACAAGCAGGTGGGACTTCGGCAAGGCCGAACTGCGGCGTATCGTTCAATATTGGAATGAAACGAAAAGATGGAAGCGATCAAGAACGAATATTAATACAGTTCCGAGAAGTAACTAGAAAGATAAACCTAGAAAATAACACAACATCCGAAGTAGCATGGCACAAAGGGGGCTTTCAATTAAACAGCCATCGACCTATCTCTTCTTTGAAATAGTGGCGGCCCTGAAAAGAGCCTTTGGGTTCGCGGGGCAAGGGGCCCGTCCTTTCAGTTGGAGACTTTGGCGGTCTTCTTGGGCAAGAGGACCGACTGAATATTGGGGAGCACACCTCCTTGCGCGATGGTTACCCCGCTCATCAGCTTGTTGAGCTCCTCGTCGTTGCGTATGGCAAGTTGCAGGTGACGTGGGTTGATTCTTGTCTTCTTGTTGTCGCGGGCAGCATTACCGGCTAGCTCCAAGATCTCAGCGGTAAGGTACTCCATCACTGCAGCCAGGTAGACAGGGGCACCGGCGCCAACACGTTCGGCGTAGTTTCCCTTGCGCAGGAATCGGTGAACGCGGCCAACGGGAAACTGAAGGCCAGCCCGCGATGACCTGCTCTTGGCCTTGCTTCTGGATTTGCCGCTCTTTCCTCGTCCAGACATCTTGAGAGAAATCAGTGTGCAGATCTGTTCACCGGGTCGCAGTTGCGCTGGAATGGTTGCTCTGGGGCCCGCGACACAAGTTATAGCAGTCCAGTGGATTGGCCGAAGCGTACCAACTAGCCAATCACGTCACGCAGCGGGTCCATCGCACGGTTGGATGAGCCGGAGCCCACAGGCCGGGATAAACACAAAATCAAGTCCATGAACGGGAACCAAAATGTAACAAAGCCAAAAGAAAGAAAGAACAGAGAGAAAAGAAAACCGGGTCCACATGAGTTACCACACCCCGGGGGGGGGGCTGAAGCCGTCAGAAATACAGTTTGTATATTTTGCGACAGGTCCCTCGCAAGGGGAATGCCCGTTTCACGGTGTCTGGACGTTTACACGAGGCACCCTCTTGGACAATCTGAACAACCGTCAAATATTAAGGTCAGAGCGAGTGCCAAAAAGATCAGGAAAAGTTTTCACCTCAACCCCCCCCCCCATACAAGCACCGTCAAGAGGTAATATCTATTTGCTTGCAGTGTGCGCGATATTCGGAAAAATACCTTTTTAATTACGAGGCACCTGTATTAGACAAAAGGAGACCAAGAACGCAGAAAAGCAAAGCATCTCTTTCGTGGAGTTGTTTTGGCTCTGAAAAGAGCCGTTTGGTTGGTAGCGGCGGGCTACTTGGAAGTCGTGTACTTGGTGACGGCCTTGGTGCCCTCGCTGACTGCATGCTTGGCAAGCTCTCCCGGCAGGAGCAGGCGAACTGCTGTCTGCACCTCGCGGCTGGTGATGGTCGACTTCTTGTTGTAGTGTGCAAGGCGAGAGGCCTCGGTTGCGATGCGCTCGAAGACGTCATTGACAAAGCTGTTCATGATGCTCATGGCCTTGCTGGAGATGCCCGTGTCGGGGTGCACCTGTTTCATGACTTTATAAATGTAGATGCCGTAGCTCTCCTTGCGACGCCGGTGCCTCTTCTTGTCTGTGCGAGTCGGGGTCTTGGTGTTTCCGGCCTTCTTCTGACCTTTCCCGCTAACTTTAGGAGCCATGCTGGAGCGCTTGAAGTGTGAGAGATCGAGGGATCGAATGAAAAAGCGTCACGGCTACGCCGGCTTTTATCACGGGCGGCGTGGATTCTGAACACGGGCGCATTGTCCACCTTCCCGCCAGTTGAAAAGAGCGCCCCCCGGCCACCCAGGCGTGAAGACGCGCATGGCTTGCAAGGGCAAGCTGAAACTTACGGCAAGGGAAACGCTGAAAGCGGTCGGTCGTTCGTTCGGTCAATAACCGTTCCGTGCAACCGAGTTATCTGTTCTATTTGAATATTTGGTTATTTTCTCCGCCATCCTCTCAAGCGGCTAACGCGGAATTCGTCTGCCAAAGCACAACGCAGCCTTTCGCGTCGCTAACTAAATTGACAAGAGTACCAGTCAGGAAGTCGATCGGACTCCACAAAGGCGAAAGAAGGTCGCTTTCAAAGCGAGGGCCGGGGTGAAGCTGTCGGGGAGGGGTCGTCTGATACTGTACGCTCATTCATACCCAAATACGAATAACTACACAAAACTTAAAGGAGAGGGAAGGAAAAGCAGACCAATCACGCCCCGTGTGAAATCGCAATCGGAGAGCCCTTTCAATTTGTTATATTATTGACTCAACTGTGGCCGTTACTCGGTTGTGTTTAATTTCCTCCCGCCCAGCACCTTTCCCCGCAGACAACTCGAGCAGAATCATTCTCTTTTTGAAGTAGTGGTGGCTCTGATAAGAGCCGTTAGGTTTGGTGGTCGTGGCGCGCCAACACTCAGGCCCGTTCACCGCGAATTCGGCGGGCCAACTGGATGTCCTTGGGCATGATGGTGACCCTCTTTGCGTGGATGGCGCACAGGTTGGTGTCCTCGAACAGGCCCACCAGGTAAGCCTCGCTAGCCTCCTGCAAAGCCATGACGGCAGAACTTTGGAATCGCAGCTCGGTCTTGAAATCCTGTGCAATTTCTCGCACAAGTCTCTGGAAGGGGAGCTTTCGGATCAGCAGTTCGGTGCTCTTCTGGTAGCGACGGATCTCACGGAGGGCAACGGTTCCCGGCCTGTACCGGTGAGGTTTCTTGACGCCGCCAGTAGCCGGAGCGCTCTTGCGGGCCGCCTTGGTGGCCAACTGCTTCCTGGGGGCTTTCCCGCCCGTGCTCTTTCTTGCCGTCTGCTTGGTGCGAGCCATGATGAGGTGCGTCGGGTGCTCGGAGCTTGACACAAGTGAGTGCAGGGCACGGCAACCCAGCGTCTCTTAAGCCCGGCAACGGCATCCCGGGCCGAAGGCCTGACAATGGACCGCTTTCCGATTGGATGACTCCAAGGGCGGGCGCAGCGCTTGACTGGTCACATGTACACTGAGGTTAATTTGGGGGGGGGGGGACCGCGACAAGAGGGCAAAGTGCACCGACAGCTCTGTGTCAAGAGAAGAAAAAAACCACCCCCAGCACCACCACCGCCCAACCAACCACACACGGCACTTTCACGCTGAGCACAACTCCGCCTACATCGCGGCAACACCCTTCCGCCCGTCACGCGTTCCATCCAGTACTCAACGCTTTCCACCGTCAGGCTCAACGACAGTACACACGGACGCGCATCAGTGAAACAGCAGGGCTGTGGAAGTCACTTGGGTATCACGAACACATTACGACAAGACGGCTACGTACCGTATTAAACGGAAAACGCGGAGAGGGACGAAATGAACCGCAACGACAAGGAACGGAGAGGGAAACATACAAAAAGAATCCACGGGAAAACGATCGGGGTCATTGATCGAGCTTAAGGAAGGATGGCAATTATAGCTATTAATTACGAACAGGGTAATCATACAGCAGCTATGCGTGGGAATAAATCTCTTTTGGAAAACTGTCGTGGCTCTGAAGAGAGCCGTTGGTTTTGAAATGGGAATTCGGCGGTCTAGCCCCCAAAGCCGTACAGCGTCCGCCCTTGCCTCTTGAGCGCGTACACCACGTCCATGGCAGTGACAGTCTTCCTCTTGGCGTGTTCGCAGTAGGTGACCGCATCGCGGATGACGTTCTCCAGGAAGACTTTCAGGACTCCACGCGTTTCCTCGTAAATGAGACCGGAGATGCGCTTCACTCCTCCCCGGCGGGCAAGGCGACGAATGGCCGGCTTGGTGATGCCCTGGATGTTGTCACGGAGGACCTTCCGGTGGCGTTTGGCACCCCCCTTGCCCAGTCCTTTGCCTCCCTTGCCTCGTCCAGACATGATGTTCTTGCTCTGTTCAATCGCTAGTGCAAATGATGCGGACGACAAGCCGGCAGAGCAGGTATAACGCCTGCGCGGACGCGGTAGAAGCTGCGCGAGCGTGCGGTTGGGGCGACAGCGCCCTCTGGCTGGCGGTAAACGGGGTCAAGAGAGCGAGGTCAAAGGTCCACGGGGGGGGGGGGACGGACAGAAGGAGAATTGGAGGAGGGGGGGGGGAGATCGTCATGTGAAAACCCGTCAAAATAAAATGCGATGACGCCAGACAAGAAGTGGGTGTCGTGTCTTTGTCTCTCTCTTTTCCCTGCCACTTTTTATTGGCATTCTTGCATGCCGTTATTGCTCAGAAACATACGGTATATAATGTCCATTTTTGTAAAATGGCCTTTTTTTTGTCGAAATGTTTCGGAGAGGAAGAAATAGCCGAGAGATAAAGTAATTCAACAAAAATTAAGTCAGTCCGTGTTTTTATCTTTTTTTATGTCCCCCGAAGGGAGTGGGCCGAATCCCGGATGTACTGCTATACCGGGATTCGGCGGGCCAACTGGATGTCCTTGGGCATGATGGTGACCCTCTTTGCGTGGATGGCGCACAGGTTGGTGTCCTCGAACAGGCCCACCAGGTAAGCCTCGCTAGCCTCCTGCAAAGCCATGACGGCAGAACTTTGGAATCGCAGCTCGGTCTTGAAATCCTGTGCAATTTCTCGCACAAGTCTCTGGAAGGGGAGCTTTCGGATCAGCAGTTCGGTGCTCTTCTGGTAGCGACGGATCTCACGGAGGGCAACGGTTCCCGGCCTGTACCGGTGAGGTTTCTTGACGCCGCCAGTAGCCGGAGCGCTCTTGCGGGCCGCCTTGGTGGCCAACTGCTTCCTGGGGGCTTTCCCGCCCGTGCTCTTTCTTGCCGTCTGCTTGGTGCGAGCCATGATGAGGTGCGTCGGGTGCTCGGAGCTTGACACAAGTGAGTGCAGGGCACGGCAACCCAGCGTCTCTTAAGCCCGGCAACGGCATCCCGGGCCGAAGGCCTGACAATGGACCGCTTTCCGATTGGATGACTCCAAGGGCGGGCGCAGCGCTTGACTGGTCACATGTACACTGAGGTTAATTTGGGGGGGGGGGGACCGCGACAAGAGGGCAAAGTGCACCGACAGCTCTGTGTCAAGAGAAGAAAAAAACCACCCCCAGCACCACCACCGCCCAACCAACCACACACGGCACTTTCACGCTGAGCACAACTCCGCCTACATCGCGGCAACACCCTTCCGCCCGTCACGCGTTCCATCCAGTACTCAACGCTTTCCACCGTCAGGCTCAACGACAGTACACACGGACGCGCATCAGTGAAACAGCAGGGCTGTGGAAGTCACTTGGGTATCACGAACACATTACGACAAGACGGCTACGTACCGTATTAAACGGAAAACGCGGAGAGGGACGAAATGAACCGCAACGACAAGGAACGGAGAGGGAAACATACAAAAAGAATCCACGGGAAAACGATCGGGGTCATTGATCGAGCTTAAGGAAGGATGGCAATTATAGCTATTAATTACGAACAGGGTAATCATACAGCAGCTATGCGTGGGAATAAATCTCTTTTGGAAAACTGTCGTGGCTCTGAAGAGAGCCGTTGGTTTTGAAATGGGAATTCGGCGGTCTAGCCCCCAAAGCCGTACAGCGTCCGCCCTTGCCTCTTGAGCGCGTACACCACGTCCATGGCAGTGACAGTCTTCCTCTTGGCGTGTTCGCAGTAGGTGACCGCATCGCGGATGACGTTCTCCAGGAAGACTTTCAGGACTCCACGCGTTTCCTCGTAAATGAGACCGGAGATGCGCTTCACTCCTCCCCGGCGGGCAAGGCGACGAATGGCCGGCTTGGTGATGCCCTGGATGTTGTCACGGAGGACCTTCCGGTGGCGTTTGGCACCCCCCTTGCCCAGTCCTTTGCCTCCCTTGCCTCGTCCAGACATGATGTTCTTGCTCTGTTCAATCGCTAGTGCAAATGATGCGGACGACAAGCCGGCAGAGCAGGTATAACGCCTGCGCGGACGCGGTAGAAGCTGCGCGAGCGTGCGGTTGGGGCGACAGCGCCCTCTGGCTGGCGGTAAACGGGGTCAAGAGAGCGAGGTCAAAGGTCCACGGGGGGGGGGGACGGACAGAAGGAGAATTGGAGGAGGGGGGGTGGGGGCAGATCGTCATGTGAAAACCCGTCAAAATAAAATGCGATGACGCCAGACAAGAAGTGGGTGTCGTGTCTTTGTCTCTCTCTTTTCCCTGCCACTTTTTATTGGCATTCTTGCATGCCGTTATTGCTCAGAAACATACGGTATATAATGTCCATTTTTGTAAAATGGCCTTTTTTTTGTCGAAATGTTTCGGAGAGGAAGAAATAGCCGAGAGATAAAGTAATTCAACAAAAATTAAGTCAGTCCGTGTTTTTATCTTTTTTTATGTCCCCCGAAGGGAGTGGGCCGAATCCCGGATGTACTGCTATACCGGGCCAACCCGTGGCCGGGACGAGGCAAGCCCCTATTCCACAGCCCAAGTTCAAAAATCAGTTTGATAAACTGGCTGTTCAATGAACAGCGTTTCAGATATCACACTGAAAAGAACAGATACTGAATTTTGATTTGGGACTTAAGAATGTCCCGGGCAGGCCGACTTACCAGTCGCCGGAACTCAGTTTGTTGGGGTTTCGAGCCCCCCTGCCCGTACGGGAACTAACTAAAACCATACAAACAGGAAAACAAGTGTCACCGGTCGACAACAAACATCAAAAGGACCAAAAAGTCACAAAACACACCAGAGGTATCTACCAATTCCAAATTACATAAGTCCCGAAGTTAACTACAATAACCAAATTACATAAGTCTCAAAGTTAAACTACTATTACCACAACACAGTTACTCCCAAACCGCAGTATGGGGATACGCCAGTCCCGCCGCCGGAGATCCTTAAGGGGTCCCAGCAGCATCGGTGAAGTCTCGACTTTTCCCAGGGGCTGGCGCCTCCTATCTACAATAAGAATACAAAAAGATTAATTACAAAAAGATGTACAATTTATCCTTTTCAATTTTGACCGTGCGACCGTGGGCGCACCAGTGTTTGACGAACCTGATCTGGTCCATTCTCAAGAAGTCGGCCTGAATCCGACCCTTAATGAAATTTCTACAACGACGCAGAATCAACTCGGGAGAGACAACTGACTGATCGAACAGCACTTCGCAACGCGAAGACCAAATGTGGAATTTCACAGCGGAAATAATGTACCAAATAAAAATGTGACTGGAATTACCGGGTGTAAGCCCCTCACCATACAAGACACAATTCTTAGTGAGGGTAAAATTCCTACCCAGGGTACGGTGGCACAGATTCTGAACCCAGTCCCACAGAAGGGACACAAACGAGCATTCCCATAGAACGTGGGACAGCGACTCCAGCTGCTTACAATTACTTCGGGGGCACAGAGAATTTCCAATGCCCCACACAGCAAGACGTTGTCTGGTTTTCACTGCCCCCCAGGCTGTTCTCCAGTTGAACTCCCGGAGTTTACCATCTACAAAAGAGTGAGAAATAATTTGAAAATCCGCGTCCCTAGGAGGGCTATACCTCGACGAGGGCGGAAGACAAATGTTGAGCACAAAAATATTATACAAATATTTAGCCAAAACTGTTTCCCAATCTAGATCAGGAACCAAGGCGGCAGTCGATCGCACCAGTTTACAGAGATAATTATAACAATTATTAACATGAGACGAGTGAGGATAAACGTTTGAACATACCCTGGTCGGCAAAAAAATCTCTAAGGGAAAGAGCGGCCCAAAAATAGGCAAAAAATCGCCAAGGTGGTCCGTTCTCACCGTACAGAGAGGATACGCATCGAAGATAAAGGGCCTCACATTTACAACGTAAATGACAAATACCTAAACCACCTTTCTCTACTGGGAGAAACAAAAAGGCCCTTTGAACCAGTTCCGTTTTGCCAGACCACAGGAATGAAAAGATAAGTCGGTTAACCTCCTTCTCGACGACACTTGGAAGTGGATAAACTGGGGCTACATAAAATAAAAGTGACAAAAGAAACACATTAATAACATAAACTTTACTGAACAGGGGGAGAGTGCGGGACTGCCAGTGTTCTACCTGAGCTCGGAACTTTGGAAGTCTCGCCTCCCAATTCTTGGCAGCCGTGTCCCCCGGACCAACCCAGAAACCGTTGATCTTTATTGGTTCCCGGGTCCAGTTAATGCCGGCAAAGTTGGACAGGGGAATCGGCCAATCGCCTAAAATGAGACCACATGATTTATGAAAGTTCAATCTCGAACCGGTGCTTTTCTCAAAAAGAGAAATAATATAAAACAATCGTTTCAGAGACTTATAGTCCCTGACAACACACGTGGTGTCATCGGCATACTGAATTATTTTGCATTGCAGCCCATCAGCACCAGGGATGGTTACCCCATTAATGAAGTTGTCTTTGTAGACTCTGCAAGCAAACGGTTCAATGAAAAGAACATACAGTAATGGAGATAAAGGACAACCTTGTCTTACTCCCTTCCAAACAGAGAAGGGAGCAGACAAGCAACCGTTAACTAAAACACGACTAGAAATATCAGTATAAAAAAGTTTAATGTAACGTATAAAAACAGGGCCGAAGCCCAATCTTTTCAGAACTTTGAACAAAAAATTCCAGTTAACACGGTCGAACGCCTTCTGCTGATCTAAAGAGATGACGAGAGTGTTAAGGTTCTTAGACTCAATGAAATCTACCAGGTCTCTAAGAAGACGGGCGTTATCATGAATACTTCGGCCTTTAATACCACATGTTTGGAAATGGTTAATAATGCATGGAAGAACTCTTCCCAATCGAAGGGAAATGGCTTTAGCAAATATCTTGTAATCTACATTTAACAGAGAAATCGGCCTCTTATTCTGCGGATCAAGAGGATCTCCTGATTTATCTAACAAAGTGATAACACCCCTTCGCATGGAAGGGGGGAGAGTACTCAGATTAAAAGAAGCATTATAAACTCTAAGGAGGTCCGGGCCAATAATGTCCCAAAATTGGGAATAAAATTCTTTTGGCAACCCATCATCACCTGGCGATTTATCATTTTTCATATTATTTAAGGCAAAACCTAATTCCTCTAAAGTCAGCGGCGAATCCAGGTCATCCCGAAAATCGTCGGGGACCCTAGAAGTTAAATTATCTAAAAATTCCGCATGTAAATCTTCAATTACTTCGTCCTCTGAAAACAAATCAGAATAAAATTCATGAAATACTTCAGCTATGCTTGGGTTGTCAGAAACAACGTCTCCCTTTGAACTACGGATGGAGGGAATAGACTTCTTTTTAACATAATTAGTTTCATAATTAAAGAATCTCTTGGAAGGGCGCTCGCCCTCAACCAGGTCAGAGACCCTGGCTCGAACACGAGCACCCTCCGCTGCAAAATCATCCAGTTTTGACAACCCAGATCTGACTTCATCCAGGCGACGAAGCAAATCCGGGCTGCTGTGACCTGTGTTGAGCTCAGAAATCAGATTATTGTATTTTTCTAACAATTTGTTTTTATGCTTTTTTCTGGCTTTTGCCAGACGACAACAATGAGATATGATCAGTTTTTTGGTGCGAGTCTTAACTTCCTCCCACCAGAGAAGTTCAGAATCAAACCCCTCCAGGAGAGTTTGCCAGTCCCTGTATGACCTCCTGAAACATTTATTGAAAACAGGGTCATTAAGAATGGAAGTATTACACTTCCAGTAACCACGCTTAGCCTTAACCTGTTTGGGGAGATGTAATTTTAAAACAACACCATCATGGTCTGAAAAATATACTGGATGGTGTGAACAGTCTTCCACCACCAGTGCATTTGAGACATAAAATCTGTCAAGACGGCTCATGGCAGTATTTGCGGCATTACGCCAAGTAAAAGAAAAAGAAGAAGGATTACCCGATCTCCAAATGTCACGAAGGGAAAAATCTTGGAGAATTTCCCCCAGCTCCGCGGCACCAATACTGATAGAAGAAAAGGAGGAACCTCGTCTATCTAAGCCAGGATCTAGAACACAATTGAAATCACCAACTAAAATCACCGGAAGGCTAGAAGAAAGAAAAGGAGATAAATTATTGAAGAAAGAACGACGATCAAGGGGTGAAACGGGGGCATAAACCGTGCACAAGTGCACACGGCCTGCGGGTCCGCTTAACACCCCGCTAACAATCCGACCAGAGGAATCTGTAGAAACAGAAGAAAAAGAAAAAGAACAATTTTTATTGACAAGAATAATGGTGCCACAAGAGCTGGAGGTTCCAAGAGAAGCAAAAAGAGCGCCACCCCATTCTGATTTCCAAGTGGAAATGTCAGAGAGGGTGGCCACATGGCATTCTTGTAAACAAGAAATATCATAATTGTTACAGAGCTCAAAAACCTTTGTTCTCTTAGAGACGTCCCTCATGCCGTTTACATTTAGGGATATAAGGGAGACCATAACTAGAATAGAAAAAAGTCTAATAGAGAACATCATAAAACACGGGAAGAAATGAAAATAACACGAGAAAACAACTGAACACAGTAAAAGAGAAAGAAACAAACCGTGTCAGACAAAAGGAGATAATGGGAAAAAGAGAGGGAGCCATCGTATGACAACAGTAAGAGGGCAGACAGACAAATTAAGGATAGATATCCAAAAACGATGGGGTTTTATCTAACACCTCCTTGGCATGGAAATTGGCCATGTGTGAAATCCACTCGGCTGGATTCTTTAAACGGCAGTCACACAACTTACAGAACAGATCCAGGAGGGTGAGGTCTTGATGTTCCTCCTGGACGTGCCGCCGTAGGAAGACCCAAGAGCACGTAGAAAAGTCGCACTCTGTCCGGCGGCACAAAAGGGTGAAGTCCGGATGGCCAGGTCTGTGCGTGATGTTCATCATCTTCGATCGTGCCGCTACGATTTGGGACGAGGCTTCATCCCAAAAAGTCGGCACGTGCTCGTTGTCTGTGGTGGAAGACGTTTCCATGTCACTAGAATCCGTCTCTGAAACGGAAGAGGAGGATGAAGAAGAAAGGGGTTGAGGAGGGGCGGGAGGGACGGTTGGGTTAGGTGGGGATGAGGGAGGAAGGGGAGACACGGGAGAAGGGATGGGGGAAGAGTCCGCCTCAGCCGGGGCCGACTCAGTGACAGGGGGAGAGACAGTCCGCTGGGTAACTGGCTCAGACTCTACAACAATAATCTTATTGACCTTGTCAGACGACTCTGGTGACCTTGATCTCTTGGTTGCCTTCTTGGTGATTTTGACTTTGACGGACTTCTCACATGCGGACCTGCTACATACAAGACGGGGAGGACCATTACGGCCCAGACAGTTAACACAACTAATAACTGTAAACTTAGATTCAATAAAATTATCACAAACAATACATACAGATTCCACCGGGAATGGTCCAGCCATTGCATTGCACCTAATGCACAATGCGGCAGGGATTTCATCCCGCGTAGCCGTTGGCACCGAGGAGGCCGATGTTGCTTTTTCGGTGGATATCTGCTCCTCTTCGTCGTCCGTCTGGTGTACATCTACTTTGGACCATCTACGACCTGGGGAAATCTTATTAGCAAATGACTTAGGGCAAGCCCTAAATCCGTGCCCCTCCCGGCCACAGATGGTGCATCTCAAACTATTTGGACAATCAGAGGAAACATGACCGATTTCAAGGCATTTCAGGCACTTATGTTCCTGGCAGTCCTTGGCCATATGGCCATCGCTCCCACATCGAGCACAGGTACGAACCTGGCCCGGGTGAGAGATCCAGGCATTTCTGTCGCCAATCCGGATGACGGAGGGAATAGGTTTCGTCACCCTCATCCGGTATTGGCGGTTACCATTGAATACAGTGGGTTCATTCGGGAAGGTGCAGAAGCGACCCTCCAGAACTTGCCCGAAACGCCCCAAAATCGATCTTACAACATTATCGTCAATGTCAAGAGAAACATACTTAACAGTTACTACAGTTAATCCATCAAAATCCGTCACAATACAATTATCAAGCTGCTCCAGTTTGGGCACAAACTCCCGGCAAAGGCACGACGACTTAAACTTCACATCGTACCTATTACCCGGGAGTTGTTGTGCAGCTACTAGATGGCCCGCAGTTGACACTCCCAACTGCTTCAATCTTTGAAATAACCTATCCGGAGAGACTGGGCCGTCGAACCTTAGCTCGACAACACCAGCCCTCCTAACTGAAGTCATAATGAAATGTAAAAATGCCGTCAACTGCACGGCCAGAAAATAAGCAAAGAAAAAGTGAAAAAAGCAAAAGGATCACTGCACTGAGCAGAAATGAAAAAAGAAAAAAGAAAAAAGCACAGACTACTACTGCTAGACTGTACAGAAAAGAAAAAGGCACAGACCACAACTGCTGGACTATGCTGAAAAAAGGAACACTCACCGGACCGGCTCTGAAATACCCAGGGTCCGCGCACTGCACAGGGCAGGCGGGCGTGTTAAGCTGACTGAAGACTGCAGCTCCCTGGGTAGAGGTAGAAGACCAGCCGGCAAGTGACGAAAGTACAAAATGTACAAAGTTGTACCAGGTGAAGCTTGATGTTCAGGAAGAAGCCGATGAGCGGTGAACCCAGCCCAGCCGATGAATACCTCCAGAACAGCCAGATGTCGGGAAAATCTTCGAGCAGACCTCCGGAACTCGCTCCTGGTGCCGATGTGAAGGCCAAGAACAAAGATATGTGATCTTAGCCAAAAGGCCGAGAAGCGATAAAGATCAGTATTTTCCACATTACGCAGCCCAAGATAACCTCTCGATCGTGACAGTAAATGAGGACATGACCTTGAACTTTGGCAATTTCTGTTAATATCATGAACAATCTTTCAGTGAGACATGTTCCCACGGTCGACTCTGCGCAAGTACCTGCGCCGCACTATATGCAAGCCACAAGATGGCGCCCTTCACAATTGCAATTGCACTGTGTCTACACTCGACACCGCGCCGGAAGTGATCCCACGTTGTGGGCGTGGCGATATAGCACGCTTCCAAGACCTCGTGACAGTGACAGTGTGCCATTGCTTACACTCTTTACTTTTAACGGCAGAACCCGTGATATACCCGTATTTCACATTCAGGACTTGTGAGAAGAACCTATCGGGTTTTAAACTTGAAAGGCCGTGAGGGTGTGCTTCACGGGATCACGTGTTGAATGTACGTGTGAAAGGATGGTTTACTGTCGGCAGTAAGAGCCAAACGATGCAGTTCCAAAATTATTGAAAATCATCCATGAGGCACGCACTTGCCTTTTGCGCTACGTAGAAGCGCGCACCCGACGGCGCATAATAAAAAGCTGAACATGTCAATACACAATGATGAACCAACACATCATTTGTAAACTTGGAAAGTTTGCAAGCACACACTGCGTGCTGAATATTTGATGAGATGAACGGCCCTTAGAACAATGAAAAGAATGCACGTCTGTTGCGTAAGTTATACGCGTTGCATATTTGACGCGCGTTGCCTGGATTCAGGTTCGAAACACAAACATGTCATTATACAGCACCGCAACGGCCGGCACGGCAGGAGTAAAGAGAAAGGCAGGCTGCAATTTGGAGTCGCAAAGAGACACCAACCGGGCCTCGTCCAGCGGGGTCGGTTCGAAGGCGGGGCCGACGTTTGAAGGAGGAACAAGCAGGTGGGACTTCGGCAAGGCCGAACTGCGGCGTATCGTTCAATATTGGAATGAAACGAAAAGATGGAAGCGATCAAGAACGAATATTAATACAGTTCCGAGAAGTAACTAGAAAGATAAACCTAGAAAATAACACAACATCCGAAGTAGCATGGCACAAAGGGGGCTTTCAATTAAACAGCCATCGACCTATCTCTTCTTTGAAATAGTGGCGGCCCTGAAAAGAGCCTTTGGGTTCGCGGGGCAAGGGGCCCGTCCTTTCAGTTGGAGACTTTGGCGGTCTTCTTGGGCAAGAGGACCGACTGAATATTGGGGAGCACACCTCCTTGCGCGATGGTTACCCCGCTCATCAGCTTGTTGAGCTCCTCGTCGTTGCGTATGGCAAGTTGCAGGTGACGTGGGTTGATTCTTGTCTTCTTGTTGTCGCGGGCAGCATTACCGGCTAGCTCCAAGATCTCAGCGGTAAGGTACTCCATCACTGCAGCCAGGTAGACAGGGGCACCGGCGCCAACACGTTCGGCGTAGTTTCCCTTGCGCAGGAATCGGTGAACGCGGCCAACGGGAAACTGAAGGCCAGCCCGCGATGACCTGCTCTTGGCCTTGCTTCTGGATTTGCCGCTCTTTCCTCGTCCAGACATCTTGAGAGAAATCAGTGTGCAGATCTGTTCACCGGGTCGCAGTTGCGCTGGAATGGTTGCTCTGGGGCCCGCGACACAAGTTATAGCAGTCCAGTGGATTGGCCGAAGCGTACCAACTAGCCAATCACGTCACGCAGCGGGTCCATCGCACGGTTGGATGAGCCGGAGCCCACAGGCCGGGATAAACACAAAATCAAGTCCATGAACGGGAACCAAAATGTAACAAAGCCAAAAGAAAGAAAGAACAGAGAGAAAAGAAAACCGGGTCCACATGAGTTACCACACCCCGGGGGGGGGGGGGGGCTGAAGCCGTCAGAAATACAGTTTGTATATTTTGCGACAGGTCCCTCGCAAGGGGAATGCCCGTTTCACGGTGTCTGGACGTTTACACGAGGCACCCTCTTGGACAATCTGAACAACCGTCAAATATTAAGGTCAGAGCGAGTGCGAAAAAGATCAGGAAAAGTTTTCACCTCAACCCCCCCCCCCCATACAAGCACCGTCAAGAGGCAATATCTATTTGCTTGCAGTGTGCGCGATATTCGGAAAAATACCTTTTTAATTACGAGGCACCTGTATTAGACAAAAGGAGACCAAGAACGCAGAAAAGCAAAGCATCTCTTTCGTGGAGTTGTTTTGGCTCTGAAAAGAGCCGTTTGGTTGGTAGCGGCGGGCTACTTGGAAGTCGTGTACTTGGTGACGGCCTTGGTGCCCTCGCTGACTGCATGCTTGGCAAGCTCTCCCGGCAGGAGCAGGCGAACTGCTGTCTGCACCTCGCGGCTGGTGATGGTCGACTTCTTGTTGTAGTGTGCAAGGCGAGAGGCCTCGGTTGCGATGCGCTCGAAGACGTCATTGACAAAGCTGTTCATGATGCTCATGGCCTTGCTGGAGATGCCCGTGTCGGGGTGCACCTGTTTCATGACTTTATAAATGTAGATGCCGTAGCTCTCCTTGCGACGCCGGTGCCTCTTCTTGTCTGTGCGAGTCGGGGTCTTGGTGTTTCCGGCCTTCTTCTGACCTTTCCCGCTAACTTTAGGAGCCATGCTGGAGCGCTTGAAGTGTGAGAGATCGAGGGATCGAATGAAAAAGCGTCACGGCTACGCCGGCTTTTATCACGGGCGGCGTGGATTCTGAACACGGGCGCATTGTCCACCTTCCCGCCAGTTGAAAAGAGCGCCCCCCGGCCACCCAGGCGTGAAGACGCGCATGGCTTGCAAGGGCAAGCTGAAACTTACGGCAAGGGAAACGCTGAAAGCGGTCGGTCGTTCGTTCGGTCAATAACCGTTCCGTGCAACCGAGTTATCTGTTCTATTTGAATATTTGGTTATTTTCTCCGCCATCCTCTCAAGCGGCTAACGCGGAATTCGTCTGCCAAAGCACAACGCAGCCTTTCGCGTCGCTAACTAAATTGACAAGAGTACCAGTCAGGAAGTCGATCGGACTCCACAAAGGCGAAAGAAGGTCGCTTTCAAAGCGAGGGCCGGGGTGAAGCTGTCGGGGAGGGGTCGTCTGATACTGTACGCTCATTCATACCCAAATACGAATAACTACACAAAACTTAAAGGAGAGGGAAGGAAAAGCAGACCAATCACGCCCCGTGTGAAATCGCAATCGGAGAGCCCTTTCAATTTGTTATATTATTGACTCAACTGTGGCCGTTACTCGGTTGTGTTTAATTTCCTCCCGCCCAGCACCTTTCCCCGCAGACAACTCGAGCAGAATCATTCTCTTTTTGAAGTAGTGGTGGCTCTGATAAGAGCCGTTAGGTTTGGTGGTCGTGGCGCGCCAACACTCAGGCCCGTTCACCGCGAATTCGGCGGGCCAACTGGATGTCCTTGGGCATGATGGTGACCCTCTTTGCGTGGATGGCGCACAGGTTGGTGTCCTCGAACAGGCCCACCAGGTAAGCCTCGCTAGCCTCCTGCAAAGCCATGACGGCAGAACTTTGGAATCGCAGCTCGGTCTTGAAATCCTGTGCAATTTCTCGCACAAGTCTCTGGAAGGGGAGCTTTCGGATCAGCAGTTCGGTGCTCTTCTGGTAGCGACGGATCTCACGGAGGGCAACGGTTCCCGGCCTGTACCGGTGAGGTTTCTTGACGCCGCCAGTAGCCGGAGCGCTCTTGCGGGCCGCCTTGGTGGCCAACTGCTTCCTGGGGGCTTTCCCGCCCGTGCTCTTTCTTGCCGTCTGCTTGGTGCGAGCCATGATGAGGTGCGTCGGGTGCTCGGAGCTTGACACAAGTGAGTGCAGGGCACGGCAACCCAGCGTCTCTTAAGCCCGGCAACGGCATCCCGGGCCGAAGGCCTGACAATGGACCGCTTTCCGATTGGATGACTCCAAGGGCGGGCGCAGCGCTTGACTGGTCACATGTACACTGAGGTTAATTTGGGGGGGGGGGGACCGCGACAAGAGGGCAAAGTGCACCGACAGCTCTGTGTCAAGAGAAGAAAAAAACCACCCCCAGCACCACCACCGCCCAACCAACCACACACGGCACTTTCACGCTGAGCACAACTCCGCCTACATCGCGGCAACACCCTTCCGCCCGTCACGCGTTCCATCCAGTACTCAACGCTTTCCACCGTCAGGCTCAACGACAGTACACACGGACGCGCATCAGTGAAACAGCAGGGCTGTGGAAGTCACTTGGGTATCACGAACACATTACGACAAGACGGCTACGTACCGTATTAAACGGAAAACGCGGAGAGGGACGAAATGAACCGCAACGACAAGGAACGGAGAGGGAAACATACAAAAAGAATCCACGGGAAAACGATCGGGGTCATTGATCGAGCTTAAGGAAGGATGGCAATTATAGCTATTAATTACGAACAGGGTAATCATACAGCAGCTATGCGTGGGAATAAATCTCTTTTGGAAAACTGTCGTGGCTCTGAAGAGAGCCGTTGGTTTTGAAATGGGAATTCGGCGGTCTAGCCCCCAAAGCCGTACAGCGTCCGCCCTTGCCTCTTGAGCGCGTACACCACGTCCATGGCAGTGACAGTCTTCCTCTTGGCGTGTTCGCAGTAGGTGACCGCATCGCGGATGACGTTCTCCAGGAAGACTTTCAGGACTCCACGCGTTTCCTCGTAAATGAGACCGGAGATGCGCTTCACTCCTCCCCGGCGGGCAAGGCGACGAATGGCCGGCTTGGTGATGCCCTGGATGTTGTCACGGAGGACCTTCCGGTGGCGTTTGGCACCCCCCTTGCCCAGTCCTTTGCCTCCCTTGCCTCGTCCAGACATGATGTTCTTGCTCTGTTCAATCGCTAGTGCAAATGATGCGGACGACAAGCCGGCAGAGCAGGTATAACGCCTGCGCGGACGCGGTAGAAGCTGCGCGAGCGTGCGGTTGGGGCGACAGCGCCCTCTGGCTGGCGGTAAACGGGGTCAAGAGAGCGAGGTCAAAGGTCCACGGGGGGGGGGGACGGACAGAAGGAGAATTGGAGGAGGGGGGGAGGGGGGCGATCGTCATGTGAAAACCCGTCAAAATAAAATGCGATGACGCCAGACAAGAAGTGGGTGTCGTGTCTTTGTCTCTCTCTTTTCCCTGCCACTTTTTATTGGCATTCTTGCATGCCGTTATTGCTCAGAAACATACGGTATATAATGTCCATTTTTGTAAAATGGCCTTTTTTTTGTCGAAATGTTTCGGAGAGGAAGAAATAGCCGAGAGATAAAGTAATTCAACAAAAATTAAGTCAGTCCGTGTTTTTATCTTTTTTTATGTCCCCCGAAGGGAGTGGGCCGAATCCCGGATGTACTGCTATACCGGGCCAACCCGTGGCCGGGACGAGGCAAGCCCCTATTCCACAGCCCAAGTTCAAAAATCAGTTTGATAAACTGGCTGTTCAATGAACAGCGTTTCAGATATCACACTGAAAAGAACAGATACTACACATGATCTTAGCCAAAAGGCCGAGAAGCGATAAAGATCAGTATTTTCCACATTACGCAGCCCAAGATAACCTCTCGATCGTGACAGTAAATGAGGACATGACCTTGAACTTTGGCAATTTCTGTTAATATCATGAACAATCTTTCAGTGAGACATGTTCCCACGGTCGACTCTGCGCAAGTACCTGCGCCGCACTATATGCAAGCCACAAGATGGCGCCCTTCACAATTGCAATTGCACTGTGTCTACACTCGACACCGCGCCGGAAGTGATCCCACGTTGTGGGCGTGGCGATATAGCACGCTTCCAAGACCTCGTGACAGTGACAGTGTGCCATTGCTTACACTCTTTACTTTTAACGGCAGAACCCGTGATATACCCGTATTTCACATTCAGGACTTGTGAGAAGAACCTATCGGGTTTTAAACTTGAAAGGCCGTGAGGGTGTGCTTCACGGGATCACGTGTTGAATGTACGTGTGAAAGGATGGTTTACTGTCGGCAGTAAGAGCCAAACGATGCAGTTCCAAAATTATTGAAAATCATCCATGAGGCACGCACTTGCCTTTTGCGCTACGTAGAAGCGCGCACCCGACGGCGCATAATAAAAAGCTGAACATGTCAATACACAATGATGAACCAACACATCATTTGTAAACTTGGAAAGTTTGCAAGCACACACTGCGTGCTGAATATTTGATGAGATGAACGGCCCTTAGAACAATGAAAAGAATGCACGTCTGTTGCGTAAGTTATACGCGTTGCATATTTGACGCGCGTTGCCTGGATTCAGGTTCGAAACACAAACATGTCATTATACAGCACCGCAACGGCCGGCACGGCAGGAGTAAAGAGAAAGGCAGGCTGCAATTTGGAGTCGCAAAGAGACACCAACCGGGCCTCGTCCAGCGGGGTCGGTTCGAAGGCGGGGCCGACGTTTGAAGGAGGAACAAGCAGGTGGGACTTCGGCAAGGCCGAACTGCGGCGTATCGTTCAATATTGGAATGAAACGAAAAGATGGAAGCGATCAAGAACGAATATTAATACAGTTCCGAGAAGTAACTAGAAAGATAAACCTAGAAAATAACACAACATCCGAAGTAGCATGGCACAAAGGGGGCTTTCAATTAAACAGCCATCGACCTATCTCTTCTTTGAAATAGTGGCGGCCCTGAAAAGAGCCTTTGGGTTCGCGGGGCAAGGGGCCCGTCCTTTCAGTTGGAGACTTTGGCGGTCTTCTTGGGCAAGAGGACCGACTGAATATTGGGGAGCACACCTCCTTGCGCGATGGTTACCCCGCTCATCAGCTTGTTGAGCTCCTCGTCGTTGCGTATGGCAAGTTGCAGGTGACGTGGGTTGATTCTTGTCTTCTTGTTGTCGCGGGCAGCATTACCGGCTAGCTCCAAGATCTCAGCGGTAAGGTACTCCATCACTGCAGCCAGGTAGACAGGGGCACCGGCGCCAACACGTTCGGCGTAGTTTCCCTTGCGCAGGAATCGGTGAACGCGGCCAACGGGAAACTGAAGGCCAGCCCGCGATGACCTGCTCTTGGCCTTGCTTCTGGATTTGCCGCTCTTTCCTCGTCCAGACATCTTGAGAGAAATCAGTGTGCAGATCTGTTCACCGGGTCGCAGTTGCGCTGGAATGGTTGCTCTGGGGCCCGCGACACAAGTTATAGCAGTCCAGTGGATTGGCCGAAGCGTACCAACTAGCCAATCACGTCACGCAGCGGGTCCATCGCACGGTTGGATGAGCCGGAGCCCACAGGCCGGGATAAACACAAAATCAAGTCCATGAACGGGAACCAAAATGTAACAAAGCCAAAAGAAAGAAAGAACAGAGAGAAAAGAAAACCGGGTCCACATGAGTTACCACACCCCGGGGGGGGGGGGGGCTGAAGCCGTCAGAAATACAGTTTGTATATTTTGCGACAGGTCCCTCGCAAGGGGAATGCCCGTTTCACGGTGTCTGGACGTTTACACGAGGCACCCTCTTGGACAATCTGAACAACCGTCAAATATTAAGGTCAGAGCGAGTGCGAAAAAGATCAGGAAAAGTTTTCACCTCAACCCCCCCCCCCATACAAGCACCGTCAAGAGGCAATATCTATTTGCTTGCAGTGTGCGCGATATTCGGAAAAATACCTTTTTAATTACGAGGCACCTGTATTAGACAAAAGGAGACCAAGAACGCAGAAAAGCAAAGCATCTCTTTCGTGGAGTTGTTTTGGCTCTGAAAAGAGCCGTTTGGTTGGTAGCGGCGGGCTACTTGGAAGTCGTGTACTTGGTGACGGCCTTGGTGCCCTCGCTGACTGCATGCTTGGCAAGCTCTCCCGGCAGGAGCAGGCGAACTGCTGTCTGCACCTCGCGGCTGGTGATGGTCGACTTCTTGTTGTAGTGTGCAAGGCGAGAGGCCTCGGTTGCGATGCGCTCGAAGACGTCATTGACAAAGCTGTTCATGATGCTCATGGCCTTGCTGGAGATGCCCGTGTCGGGGTGCACCTGTTTCATGACTTTATAAATGTAGATGCCGTAGCTCTCCTTGCGACGCCGGTGCCTCTTCTTGTCTGTGCGAGTCGGGGTCTTGGTGTTTCCGGCCTTCTTCTGACCTTTCCCGCTAACTTTAGGAGCCATGCTGGAGCGCTTGAAGTGTGAGAGATCGAGGGATCGAATGAAAAAGCGTCACGGCTACGCCGGCTTTTATCACGGGCGGCGTGGATTCTGAACACGGGCGCATTGTCCACCTTCCCGCCAGTTGAAAAGAGCGCCCCCCGGCCACCCAGGCGTGAAGACGCGCATGGCTTGCAAGGGCAAGCTGAAACTTACGGCAAGGGAAACGCTGAAAGCGGTCGGTCGTTCGTTCGGTCAATAACCGTTCCGTGCAACCGAGTTATCTGTTCTATTTGAATATTTGGTTATTTTCTCCGCCATCCTCTCAAGCGGCTAACGCGGAATTCGTCTGCCAAAGCACAACGCAGCCTTTCGCGTCGCTAACTAAATTGACAAGAGTACCAGTCAGGAAGTCGATCGGACTCCACAAAGGCGAAAGAAGGTCGCTTTCAAAGCGAGGGCCGGGGTGAAGCTGTCGGGGAGGGGTCGTCTGATACTGTACGCTCATTCATACCCAAATACGAATAACTACACAAAACTTAAAGGAGAGGGAAGGAAAAGCAGACCAATCACGCCCCGTGTGAAATCGCAATCGGAGAGCCCTTTCAATTTGTTATATTATTGACTCAACTGTGGCCGTTACTCGGTTGTGTTTAATTTCCTCCCGCCCAGCACCTTTCCCCGCAGACAACTCGAGCAGAATCATTCTCTTTTTGAAGTAGTGGTGGCTCTGATAAGAGCCGTTAGGTTTGGTGGTCGTGGCGCGCCAACACTCAGGCCCGTTCACCGCGAATTCGGCGGGCCAACTGGATGTCCTTGGGCATGATGGTGACCCTCTTTGCGTGGATGGCGCACAGGTTGGTGTCCTCGAACAGGCCCACCAGGTAAGCCTCGCTAGCCTCCTGCAAAGCCATGACGGCAGAACTTTGGAATCGCAGCTCGGTCTTGAAATCCTGTGCAATTTCTCGCACAAGTCTCTGGAAGGGGAGCTTTCGGATCAGCAGTTCGGTGCTCTTCTGGTAGCGACGGATCTCACGGAGGGCAACGGTTCCCGGCCTGTACCGGTGAGGTTTCTTGACGCCGCCAGTAGCCGGAGCGCTCTTGCGGGCCGCCTTGGTGGCCAACTGCTTCCTGGGGGCTTTCCCGCCCGTGCTCTTTCTTGCCGTCTGCTTGGTGCGAGCCATGATGAGGTGCGTCGGGTGCTCGGAGCTTGACACAAGTGAGTGCAGGGCACGGCAACCCAGCGTCTCTTAAGCCCGGCAACGGCATCCCGGGCCGAAGGCCTGACAATGGACCGCTTTCCGATTGGATGACTCCAAGGGCGGGCGCAGCGCTTGACTGGTCACATGTACACTGAGGTTAATTTGGGGGGGGGGGGGACCGCGACAAGAGGGCAAAGTGCACCGACAGCTCTGTGTCAAGAGAAGAAAAAAACCACCCCCAGCACCACCACCGCCCAACCAACCACACACGGCACTTTCACGCTGAGCACAACTCCGCCTACATCGCGGCAACACCCTTCCGCCCGTCACGCGTTCCATCCAGTACTCAACGCTTTCCACCGTCAGGCTCAACGACAGTACACACGGACGCGCATCAGTGAAACAGCAGGGCTGTGGAAGTCACTTGGGTATCACGAACACATTACGACAAGACGGCTACGTACCGTATTAAACGGAAAACGCGGAGAGGGACGAAATGAACCGCAACGACAAGGAACGGAGAGGGAAACATACAAAAAGAATCCACGGGAAAACGATCGGGGTCATTGATCGAGCTTAAGGAAGGATGGCAATTATAGCTATTAATTACGAACAGGGTAATCATACAGCAGCTATGCGTGGGAATAAATCTCTTTTGGAAAACTGTCGTGGCTCTGAAGAGAGCCGTTGGTTTTGAAATGGGAATTCGGCGGTCTAGCCCCCAAAGCCGTACAGCGTCCGCCCTTGCCTCTTGAGCGCGTACACCACGTCCATGGCAGTGACAGTCTTCCTCTTGGCGTGTTCGCAGTAGGTGACCGCATCGCGGATGACGTTCTCCAGGAAGACTTTCAGGACTCCACGCGTTTCCTCGTAAATGAGACCGGAGATGCGCTTCACTCCTCCCCGGCGGGCAAGGCGACGAATGGCCGGCTTGGTGATGCCCTGGATGTTGTCACGGAGGACCTTCCGGTGGCGTTTGGCACCCCCCTTGCCCAGTCCTTTGCCTCCCTTGCCTCGTCCAGACATGATGTTCTTGCTCTGTTCAATCGCTAGTGCAAATGATGCGGACGACAAGCCGGCAGAGCAGGTATAACGCCTGCGCGGACGCGGTAGAAGCTGCGCGAGCGTGCGGTTGGGGCGACAGCGCCCTCTGGCTGGCGGTAAACGGGGTCAAGAGAGCGAGGTCAAAGGTCCACGGGGGGGGGGGACGGACAGAAGGAGAATTGGAGGAGGGGGGGGGGGGGGAGATCGTCATGTGAAAACCCGTCAAAATAAAATGCGATGACGCCAGACAAGAAGTGGGTGTCGTGTCTTTGTCTCTCTCTTTTCCCTGCCACTTTTTATTGGCATTCTTGCATGCCGTTATTGCTCAGAAACATACGGTATATAATGTCCATTTTTGTAAAATGGCCTTTTTTTTGTCGAAATGTTTCGGAGAGGAAGAAATAGCCGAGAGATAAAGTAATTCAACAAAAATTAAGTCAGTCCGTGTTTTTATCTTTTTTTATGTCCCCCGAAGGGAGTGGGCCGAATCCCGGATGTACTGCTATACCGGGCCAACCCGTGGCCGGGACGAGGCAAGCCCCTATTCCACAGCCCAAGTTCAAAAATCAGTTTGATAAACTGGCTGTTCAATGAACAGCGTTTCAGA